>NW_028186446.1:6646225-6840329 GCF_003343005.1 Rhea americana
CTGTTCCTGGTCCGGCCCGGCTGTGCTCCTCGTGTGCCCGCCGAGTGCTGAGGGGGGGCGCCCCGCCGCTCTGCGTTTAGTTTTAWTGCCTTTACACGTACCGATGGTGGGTCTCCTCATAGCACGTAATAACCGTACTCTGCTTTTCTTCCTGCAGTGGACCGGAGCTCGAAGAGGAGGCAAGTGAAGCCTTTGGCAGCTTCGCTGCTGGAAGCTTTAGATTATGATAGCTCTGATGACAGTGATTTTAAGGTTGGAGATGCTTCAGGTAAATATGCTTCCTCATCTCCTCAGTTCAGAACTACCTCGTTCTTATTTTTATTAAGAAAGTTTGTTTTCTGGTTGCCCATTTAATATCAAATGGGAGACAGTGTAGTAGTAAAGCTTGGAGCCGCCTGAAGTGGGTAAATGGAAATTCTTATACTGGAACAATGAAACAACTGATTAGATAAAACATCCGTATGATACTTCAAGTACAATTGAAATTTTCTCTAAATTTTCAGAAAACTGATAATTATCCAGTAGATGCTTTGAAAGCAGACATTTGGTCAAACAAGTTTTGGCAGGAACACTTAAGTACCTTCTGTGCTATGTGTCTTAGCTATAAAGATATTTTTTGAAATATTTATTAGTATTAATGTCCTGAAGTCATTTTGTTTTGAGTAACTCATGATAGTAATTATTGTGGACTTAAGAAGTTGTCCAGTTTCTCAAGGTTAAATCCACTAAGTGAGTGAAAATCTTAAGAACAAAGATAATCTGTTCAGGCTCTTTCTTATTTTTGCAGCAGTCAAACTCAAGGTATCCACTCAGATAATTGCACGAAAGGATGAACACATCTCATACTAGAAGAAAGTCCTTGCTTTAAAGTATTTCTGTTCTGCAGTCTTTTCTATGCATGCAGATTCCTATATCTGCAGTGAACATCTACAGAAACTTAAACAAGACACTAAAATGTTATGAATAAATTCAGATGTATTGGAGGGAGAAAAAAGGAGACAGGACCATGTTTGTAAATAAACTGCACGCTAGATGTTCTGTGGTATATGTTCAGGAAAATAAATGGAGGGATGCACTGTGTATAAGATGTAACAGAAGCATTATGACAGCTTCTCAAATAACTTCCTTGTTATTTTGGTACTGAGGATAAAGGTTGATGTTTTCATGTGAATGTAAGCTTTAAAAATATTCTGTCTGTTTAAAGATGTCTATTTTTACTTTTGGCAAGCTCTTCATTTTAATGAACTTGAAAATGTTTAATGATCATTTCTCCAGGTCTAAGATATGCTCTAATTCTCCTTCCTTTTTTTTTCCCAATCTTAGACATGTTCTCCTTGGTTGGTCTGTTAGAAGCAGGTTACAGTGACTTATGAGAATAAAGCTGATATATTCTTAATAGTTGCTAAGGTTGTAGTGGGGTAGTTTTGTTTACATTGTTCATCATGTTTTGGGGGGAGGTTGATTCTTTCTTTTAAATAACACTTTTGCTTTTTTTTTTGAGAGAGAGAGAGAGAGAGAGAGAGAGATTGTTATAACAGGAAATAGGGTTTTTTTTAGTTCTCAGAGAAGAACTCCCTATTCTGAACAGTAATAAAGGCAAGATTTTAAGAGAAGAATTGCAAATGGAATATAGGAGATGGACACATAATCCAATGCAATATATTATAAGCTGTGTCAGAATGCACGATTGCTTTCTAATTAATATCCTCTTTGACTTTTACACATAGGGGGACAGTATCCTTCCTGAGAGTATTTCATGTTGAGGAACTTGAATGGGATTTCACCTAAAAAAGCAAYACTGAATTGAAACAATTATATGATACAGAGAAACCAACTCCTACTTTTAAAAAAATTTTTTGATTACTTTTCTGTGTTCATAGCTTTGTTCTGGCATTTCAGAGCTATGTCTCCATCACTTGTAGGAGAAATGAATGTTCTGTTTAATAAAATTTAAGATTTAGTGAAAACAGTTTGAAACAGCATCAGAGTTTGATATTTTGCAATTTATTGAAAGGATTTCTTTAATTTGACAGAGAAGAGTTGTGAGGGTTCAGAGAGGTTGAGGGAAGGAAAGTTTGTGAACATATAACCTCGTAAATTGAAAGAAAATTAAGAAATGCCATTTCTCATGTGTCGTACTAGATAATTGCAGGATATTTGAGATGGAACATCTATGCTGGTTTGAATGAAGCTGGTCTGGTATGGCCTTAAATTTGGTTGTACATAGTCCATTCAGATTTAGACAGAAATAGTGAAGTGAAAGACGTTGAAATGAACATACTTACATTAATTATATATATATTTTTTCATTTCAAAGTTATGTGTGGGTATACATATATAAATGTCTGTGTACACATATACACATGTATACACCTTACTAGACAAAATCTGGATTGTGAATTGATAGAGAGGAGATTCTCCTTTTGCTCACTATGAGATTCAACCATCCAAAAGAGTACTATGTAATTTTTAAGACAGTCAGGGTTGGTTTTGTTTTTTTCTTCTTTTTTTCAATGACTGTGGAGGTCTGTCTGTGTACAGTCTGTTGCAAATCATAGCCTRTATTAGTATTTGATATTTGTTTTGCACTGGGATTTTTTTTGCACAACTCACAAAGAAAAATACTAAATGTGATAGAAGGAAGAAGCAGTCTTTTTGTCTTGAAAGTGATCATTAATTTACTCATGTACTCAGAAAGGTCCTGTAAGTATAGTAATTCAACAGCTCTGCAATGTGTATTTATTTGATACACAACTGCACATAAAAGTAGTAATTTTTAAATTAAAAACCAACGCAAATTTGAAAGTAAGAGATTAAATGAGTTTAAATACTGAATTAAAAGAATTCTGGAGTGGTTTACTCTGTTGATTGTATTGCATCCATCTCTAGTTTTGTGGTGGTAAATATGCAATAATAGATGATACTGTGAAAGTTCAGCAGGACTGAATGCTGAACATCCAAACTGTTATGCATGTTCATTGTTCTGTCAGATTTCTGGGAATATGTGATGCAGTACAGATTTGAGAAGTTGTCACTAACTACTTCTAGGAAGCTTTTTTTTTTCTCTGAATTTTCTGTACACAGARTCCTGGTGCCTTGCTAGATGTATCCTTTATTTGTAGTGTACTTAGTTCCTTTTCTTTTGGATTAGCTTACGCCAGTAGGCAATTATTGCCTTTTTTTCCTTTAAAGATCTCATTTGTTTCAATGTCTGTTTAGGGGAATTGATTTTATAACTGTTATGCACTTGTAAATTTTCTGACTGTAACTAGTTTTCAGGCCTATTGCCTTTTATTTTAATGTTGAATTTTGTTTATTATTTTATGTTGAATGAAGTAGTTTTTTATAGCTTATCTGTCACTGTTTCTACATAGTAGAATATGGAAATGCTATATTTTAAAGTACTATTTATTTCTATTTTCTTACAAAGATCTTATTTTTTTTTTCTTAGTGTCATATATAATCTTAGTATGAGATCTATTTTTTAAAAAAGCTAACCCACTTAGGAGTCAGGGCGTGCAAATATATGTCTGAAAATGATAGTACTCTGATGTTCTGAACTGAAACTTTTTAATCATATGATTCACAATAAAGATCAGTTATTTGAAGTTTTGCTTTTTTAAATATAATTTAATGAGCACAGCTCGAGAGGTACTGATGTAAGAACTTGGCATGTAGTTGTACAGTAATTCCCAGTATTCCCAGTATTTTCTTATCTCTGATCACTAAAGACAGTCTTTTTTGGCAGCTCATATACTAAAATTGAAATGATGCAGAAAAATTTAGTATGGTCCTTGAGCAAGGATTGGATTATGTGTGAATTTAAGGAGTGAAATCTTAATAGCTGTTTGCAGCAGCGTAGCTTGGAATAGTTGAATATAGTTGAATGCTGCCTTGAAGGACTGGATTCTGCCACTGCTTCTGCTACGAATATCCTTAATGTAATTTTTTAGAGGCATTTGTAAGTGATTTTTTGGTATTGAGCATGGAGCTTGACTTAAATATTTTACATTACTATTGCTGATCAGTAGGAGCTCAGTTTAAAACATACCAAATTACTGATATAAGTGCATATGTTAGATATTCTGAAAACAAAACAGGTAACTTGATCTAGAAATAAAAAGTTGCACATATCTTTATCTTTCTGTAGTCTGTTTTATGTCAATGAAGTGGAGGTTCTGCTGTTACTTTCTGTGCAGAATATTGTGATATAAAATAATGTTTCTGAAGCACCAAAATACCATACCATAGTAAGGGGCACTACTGAAATGTTGGTGAAGAAACTAGTAGTTTTGTTTTTGAGGAAGAACTTAAATTTTATGCAACAGAAAGTGTAAGATGATTCAATAGACAGTGAAGGTAAGAGGAAAATACTGAATAACTAAGATTGTGTAAAACATTCACTTAATTATTAATTCCTAGTCATTTGATAATTTGATTTTGTAACCCTAATATGTAGTTTTTCTGAGTGGAATTACCAAGAGCCTTTTTCCTCTTTGAGGAAATGAGAAATGCAGACATTATGCTCTGTTGGGTTATCCTCGTCCATGTGAGCGAGACCTTTTTATGTTCAGATGCCACTCCGCTTACTGGCGCTTTGGAGCAGCTGACTGGTGACTTCAGCCTATGTTGTCTTCGGAAACAGTGAGCTTTCTGTTCTTCCATATGTTTATTGACAGCAGAGGAATACTGTAACAGAAGTCTAGGCTTTCATTACAGTATGTGAGCAGGGTGGATTTTGAGTTGGAACCACATTATTTTCATTTTTCTCCCTACTGTGAGTCTTTATGCCTCTTCTTACTAATCTGTTCCTTACAGAACCCTGGCTTGTTGGTTCAGTGTCAGTCAGTTTTGGGACAACAGGATTTTCATAGCCTCCTGCTTTACTACTTTCTCTCCTGTTTCCCCGTCTGTGTGTCTGTCCATCTCTTGTGCATTTTCTGCTGCCGGAGAAGGTTCTCCTGAGCTTTACTAGCTCCATTAGTTCTCTATAGAGAGGTCATCTACAAGCTGGTCACTTCTGAAAGACTAGGCATGCTTGGTGAGGATGAGATCTTTCAAGTCATTCTTGAGCTCATTACAGTGGCTCAGAGACTAAACTTGATCAAATTTGGGTGAATATTTATGCTCAAAGCATGTCGCAGACACATACTCAAGCCTTTCCCAGATCTCAGCTCCCTTCTACATGACATGAAACCTCGAGGTATGTTTGGGAAAAAATGTGTTCTAGTTCAATATTAAATAATTCATGTTTTTTTCTAGCTTCACTTTCAAGAAAGGTAGAATTATTTGGTTTGGAATTCAGCTTTATGGATTATTTAACACTGCAACTTTGCTAAAGGAAATCACGTAGCATGAAAATGTTTCATCCCAAATGAATGAAATTTGATACATTATAAACAGTTGAAGACAGTATCTGAAACTGGGAAATGTCAAACAAATTTAGGAGGTAGTGATAACAATTCCATCTGTATTACAGCACTGTAAATAAAGGCAATTCTTAGYGACTCCAGTCAAGATTGGCACCTTACGATGTTGAGCACTTTTCAGACTTGAGTAGACATCTACTGTAATGCTGTGTGATTTAATTACTGTTAGTGTAGAAGTGAGAGTGCTGCCACACAGAGTACTAAGTAATTTTTATTTATGTTCCTGTGTCTTCCGTCCTTTTTTTTCGGTTACACTATATACTTATTATAATATCGGAAACAAGTGTAATTATGGGTTTGTAATCATAGTTTCATTTCCTGGTCTGCCCAATTTACATCTGTAATTAATAGCAAAGCTTAGATACTTTGTTCACAAATATTATATGAAAAATAATTTTCTCTTAGTGCAGTAATTTCTTAATCTCTTCCAGTTTTGTGCTACATGTTCTTAACTATGTTAACGCTTTGGGCAGTGACAAATTTTTGTTAATGTTACCAATATTAAATTGTCAGTAGCCTCCTAGTGTTAAATACTTAGGTAATCATACCATCATAGCCTAAAAACTAGGATAGAAAACCAGTGTCATAAATGTAATTGATTGCTGGACTCTCTTATTTGAAGTTACAGTCAAAAGTGAAATATTAAGCCATTTCCGTTCTTGTTTTCAGTATAGCTGGGGGTTAATTGATCTTAGTGTAATGGAGCTCTCTGACTTCAGACTAGCAAACAAAAGCCAATAGGAATTTAGCAGTCCTAGAATACTGCCGTTGGCAAATTGGAAGTTTATATTTTTCATGTTTAATTTAAACTTCTCTGCCTTTTTTTTTTTTTTTATCTGCTTAATAAAACTGGAGACTTCAGGTTATTTTAAATCTCAAGTTTTAAATCATTTGCTATTTCTAGATCAGAAGTGTAGGAAGTACAACTTCTTTTACCTGTGCTCTCTATAGCACATGTGTAAAGGAGTTTCTGTGACCTCTGGACCGGTTCTTGTACAGAAGTTTTATGGTGTGGGCTGCTGTCACCAAAGCACTTCATGAAGCCCTTTCCACCTTCGCTGTTTTTTTAGGATTCAGGCAGCTTTGGGTTGCAGGGGTGGGGAGGCTTTATGTAGTATTCTAGTAGAGACATCGAGGTGATTTCACATGTACAAGATTTGTGTCCACCTTGTGTTTGGGAAACGGATGTGGAAGGACCTCTAAACAGAGTGATGGTAGCTGGGCTGCTATCACCTCCAGAAAAAACCTAGCTTGCTTATTTAACCAGAGAGGATACAAATACTGCAAAAAAGAACTTTCCCAAATGAGTACCAGGCACTTCTGTTCTGCTACCTGCTGTTGGTTAGGCTTTGTTTCTATAACCAAACCTCAAATTGAGTGTGTGGTGTTAGTCTTTTAATTAGATTATCTTTCAAACTTTTATTAAAAATGAGCAATGAAAGTGCTTGATAAGCTGTGCCCTGGCAGTAAGAAGCAGCCTGTGGGTGGCCAGGTACTTAAGCAGTGTAGCGCTACTCTCCATATACCTGCTTTTTCTGAGAATGTACAAATTCATAGGATGCTGAGTTTAAAGTTACTTTTAAAATGGTCTTTGGAAAAGCTGAGAGCTTTTTTTTTTTACTGTGGTAGTGATATCAGTGATGTAATAACTTTCCACTGCAGTCTTGTGCATAGCATATATTTGAAAATAGCTGATGTGCAGATTAACAGTCCATTTCTGTTTATCTTAATCCCATTTTTCCTTCAGTTACTGCTGGAGCATGTTTGGTCTCGGCGGCTTCCTCACAGAATTACCCTCTTTGGAGTTGGCTGCCACCTGCTGTTGTGCCCAGTAGAACTGAAGCTACAAGCTGCACTGTGATAAATGATGTCTTTCTCACAACTGATCTCTGATACTTGTTCTCAACGGAGCTCTGTGTTCTTTAATATATAACAGCGTAGCTGGCCCCATCCTTCTCTGAGAGTAGCTTGACTTCTCTCCTGTAGGGAACAACAGGATATGGTTGTCAATTTGAAAGAACCATTCTTTAGGAAWTTCTATTGATGGAGAAAATTATATACTACAGCCTCTTCCAAACTGAAAGTGCATCTCACAGAACAGCTGCAAAAATAGCTGTTATCACTAAATAGCTCTTTCTAGGAAAGTACCTATCATAGTGGATGTATTCAGAGAGAAGAGGGATATCCCTTAGTGTAGGTATCTCTGGTGTGCACACGCATACAAAGAAATTTGAGCAGAAAGAAAACAATGTGCGAGTAAAAGGTGAAGGCAAAGAGAGTTTGAAGGAGAACAGTGCATGAAGCTGAGGTTTATTCCCGRATTTATATTAGTTGCATGGCATAAAGCAGCTGGAGAGTATTCTCAGTGCTACAATGTATTTTGATTTACGAAGTCACTGTAGGTACCTTAGAATGCTATTGGAGCTGAAACTACTTTCAAACTGAGATCCAGTGAAAGCTGAAGTGAAGTTTAAATTTACAAAAAGTCTATGTGTATTTAGACATGGAATAGCACAATTAAAGCATCCAGAAATTGAAGTTGTTGTCATGGCATTGTAATGGAGGTGTAAAAAACAAAATATAATAAGACAACTTAAAAATACCGTTAATTTTAGCACACGAAGCAATATGCTAACTTATTCATACTGAGGTATGTAGTTTACACTGGCATTATAGCGCAGATTTAACATTGTTTGGATGTTTAATACTGTGGATACTAAACTTAATATATTTTGTTTAATTAAAAATTTCAGAGATACAGAATCTGGTACATATACAATGTTACTATATATTTTATTTCAAATTCTAGGGGTATATATTCAAAATCATTATTACWTTTAATATTCTCAGTACTTAATTGCAAAAAAAGTGTGAAATAGGATATAAATACATCGTGCTATTAAACATGTATTTGACATCTATTTTATAATGTGCATGGCGACTACAGGAGTCTAATTTTAAGAGATCCTTGTAAAGTATCTGTGAGCTGGCAAATAGGTATCCAAAAAAAGTTGTTATATAAATCATTTGCTAGGTTGCAATTTTTTGCTATTAAAAAAAAAAAATAATCTTAGATATGCCTGAAGAATATTCTTTTATTTAAAACTTCAGTTAATTAAGCTTTTAAGACCATTGCTACCAGTAAGGCTGGCAGGTGTAGGAGAGTTAGTTAATTACTCTTTGAGCAGAAGACTGCACTATAACTTTGGTAACAGCATTTTCATTTTCTTTCCTGGCTCACTAAAGGGTAGAACATTTGCATGAATCTTTGAATCTTTATAAGCTTGCAAAGAGTCTATCATTCGCCTGGTAATAGTAAGGGACAGTAGTGTTGCAGTCAGCAGTAGTACTACTTTTTTAAAAAGAAAGTTTTTGTTGGTAATTACATAATCGCTTCATCAAATACTTTCTACTTCCACATACAAGTATACATATAAAGAACAAAATTGACTAGTAAGTCCAGATAAAAACTGAATTACTAGTTAGCCATAGACTGTTTCTGTGGAGCTAAAATAAATGGTGCATATAAAATGCACAGCATGTTCTTTTGCTGGCATGAGAAGCACACTGGCCCTGCTATTGGTTTACTTGGCTTTACACAGAGATGCATGCACACAGAAATCCTCTCTTGCTAAGGTAATACTGAGCATTATTTCTTTTGGCTGGTAAGTAAAATGATTAACAATTTTTTACTTCTAAAGTCTTAACGTGTTTCTTCTCTAGTTACATTTAACAACACCTGAAAATGCATTGAGAAGCTGTTGATGGCTCTGAAGAACTTGAAAATTGTGGCTGTTGCCTCATTGATCCCTATATTGGATGAAGCAGCTTTGTACTTTTTCTTCTTAGTTTCTAAAAATTTCTTTCTTCATTAAAACTAATAATGTAAATGAAAAGTGGTGGGAGAATAGAAGTTGAGAGACATTAAAGGTGGAAGATTTTATAAAATTCTACGTAGTTCAATTCTTCAATAACTTTTACATGTAGTTTTTAGTACAAGCCACTTTTTTTTTTTTTTAACATAGGAATCCATTCTTCCATATCTGTTGTACAGAATGGACTTTGTTAACTGATGGAAATAATGACTGCACATAGAATAATACCATCTAGGTGGTACAAGGTTAGAATTTATACGTAGTTTCCAGCTTCAGCATTGAATGAGGCATAGCTCTTGTGACATTAATAAGTGTAATAATATTTACAATTAAAAAACAATCAAAAAAAGCCTCTAACGAACTGAGGGTATATGATTAGCTACATTATTGTTAGTACTTGCCATGTAAACTCTTAATTTTGTAGTTTTTAGTTTTGTATTGGCTAGCTATTTTATTTTCAAATTCTGAATATTTAGAAAATACTTTCAGAAATTCAGAACAGGAGTGTTCATTCTCTAAAATGTGACTTCACATGGAAATCTTATCTATTCTGTACTACTACCTATTGTTAATATGAGCTGCAGTTCAAAGGAACATTTAATGTTAATTTAATAAATTCTACCATCTTTTTTTTACCATCTTAAAATGTGCTCATATTTAACAGAGTCTCAGCATATCACTCAAAATAGCAGTATTTGGACATCAACTGAAAAAAATAGGTGAAGTACCTTATGAGGGAGGAACATTCATCATTCTTTTGTTTAACAACTTGCTTCAGCAGAGTTTATTTTTTGGGGGTACATTTGTGTCGGAACTTTTTTTTAAATTTTCATATGCTCAACAGATTCTGAAGGAAGTGGTCATGGGAGTGAAGATGCTTCAAAGGACAGTGGTGAAGGTTCCTGTACTGAATCAGAAGAAAATATCTTGGAGGAGGAACCAGCAGAAGAGAAAGTAGAAGAGCAACAGCCAAAAAGTTCCATTGAAGAAGAGGTGCCAACAGCAGACAAGGAGGTAATTAAAACTGAAAAGAAAGATCAGGAAGAAGAAGAAGAGAAGCCAAAAAAGAAGAAGGAGAAAGAGAAAGCAGCTGAACCTGATGCTGTGACTGATGAGCAAACAAATGAACCCAAAAAATGGAATTTGCGCAGGAACCGACCTTTGCTGGATTTTGTATCAATGGAAGAACTAAATGATATGGATGATTATGATAGTGAAGATGATAATGACTGGCGACCTACTGCTGAGAAGAGAAAAGGAAAAAATACGCTACGAAAAGAGGGAAGTGATGGAGAGAATGAGGATGATGAAGATGATGGGAGTGGAAGTGATGAGGATGACAATGATGAGGAAGGTAACGAAGAAGATAATAGCAGCACAGCTAGTGATGGAGGATCCAAGAAGAAGAAGAGTAAAGTTCTTAACAGGAATAATGCAGATGATGAAGAACTGACTAATGATAGCCTGGCTCTTTCACAAAGCAAGAGTAATGAGGTAGTGCAACCAACTTTCTATAATATGTCTGTTGAGAAATGGAAACTACTCTCCAGTGCTATTCTGTTAATCTGACAAGCTAAGCTGATTGACTGGAATTCTTTTTACAGGATTTTGAGGAATAGACAAAGCAGCAAATTGTGCAAAACAGGCACTGCAGCTTAAATAAACTTGCTTGGACAATCTAATGCTACTAAAGTCAATAGAGAGACTTTTCTTGGCTTTAGTGGGGTTTGGATTGGTTCTAATGCAAAGAGGAGGTCCATTACACAAATTAACATGCATCAGTGAGAGGTTTAGGTCTGTTTAGGCTAAATATTGCTTAGAGGTGTCTGTGACATGTTCATAAAATTGATGAAATGATAGGTTATTCTTTATCCTAGTCCTTTTTTGCAACTAACTCAAAGACTGAACACTAAGTTCCCTGATAGAGGAATTCTAAATAAAGAGGTATTGCACACTGGATTAGGATCRACTAGGATAATCATGATAATTTGTGCTGTTTTTGCTTATAATGCACACAAACACAGTAACTTCTTACAGTACTGAAAAGCATTTGTGGGCTATTGTTATTACATTAAATAACTTCTAATTGCAGAATGTGAAAATGATATGTTAAGTGCCTAACAATGTAAATTTTTTTCATGCACAATTACTGTTGCCTTAAAGGCTGTTCCTGTGGAAAAACTAAGATGTTAGCTTGTCAGGATGGTTGACTTTGTATATCATAGTTGCAAAATTTTGAACAAGATAAAAATAATTGCTATAAAATCTACCCTGAATTTTCAGTAAAYAATTGCAATGTTAACCTAAAATTGAGGTTTCAATAAATGCTCCTAGAATAACACTATTTTAAACTTCTCCTGTTTCAATTTCATCTTTATTTTGATGTTTGAAGTAGCAGGGAGTTGAACAGAGTATTTGGAAGAATCAAAGGTCCCTGTGTATAGTTCATTGCATATTTTATATACATATGGTTGCAAATATAAGCAGTCTAGCTTTAATTACTAATGATTGTGATTGAGGAAAAAATGCATAATTCTGGGTGTTTTTTACTTTTATGCAGGCATTTGCTGTCTTTAAATTAGTATGGATGTTGATGTTTGCAATTGTGGATTATTACGTATTTTAAGTACCACTTTGGTTGGGACCAAGTAAATGTTTTAAGTACATTTGTCATTTGCAGTCTACTGAAGCCAAATGTTGTCCTGTTGTCACACAACTGACTTGGCAGTAAGCTGTAGAATGGCTTTCATCTTTCATCATTCACTTTGGAAGGAGAAAATCTTGCTTTCTCATCTTGGTCAGGTTCCTGTGTCTCTAGCTCTGAAATGCTAGTGTCTTTACTGATACCTTTTTGGCTCAGGAGCTGAAAGTTCTCTATGGACATTGATGGTCAGAACTTCAGATCATTGTTCTCAGATAGGCAGGTTTTTTCCTGAGTTGTTTCCTATCTCAGGGATGGAGATGCCAGCCTTGATTATATTCTTGAGTATGTACCTAATTTCCATTGACTTGGAAAATTAAGCCTGTTTCAGCAGCCCAATTAATGCATAATTACTGCATAAAAGAGTGTTCAGGTAATTAACTCTGAACATGTAGTCATGTCCTTAGCCTGTATTTTTCCAATCCTTTATTTCTCCATTTCTTTCTTTTTTGGTCTGTTTTTGTTTTATCAAGGAGCAGCTTTGGGGATAGGACTTTCTAGGTGCTTACGTGGAGTGAACAGGGGGAGCAGCATATATGGTCTGGGTCATACCAGGTCTGTGCAGAAAATAAAATTATTCTGCTGCTCCATGTCTGACCTATAGCTCTTAAGTTGTCTTTGTATTAGGTAAACCATAATGGTCATGGACCCTAACATTAGATCAAAATCTGGTGCCCTTCCATCACTGGTTGATTCTTTTCTTTTACTTAATTTTGCGTGTATTCTTGACACGTAAACAGCTAATGTTATTTCAGTGTTCATCTTACAGTACAGTTCTGCTCATTTAAAATAACTAGAAGATAAGTTTTATCTTATAAAAGATTTTTTTATCTTTTATATTTTTTGTTTATATTAACAGTAGAGATAGCAAATTTGTTTTAAACTCTCCCTAGTGAAGTAAAATAACCATTGAAGGTTTTGTTGTAGAAAGCTGGCTTTTCTGTAGAGTTTTTTTGAGTTGTAAGATGTCTGACAGGCCTGTGGCATTGTGCAGCTAATCTGCCAGTGTTAGGGAATGTCTACTAACGCRTTTCTGTCTGTAATGTGAATAAAAAAATTTGTATATAACAGGCTGCAGTATTTCTGAAAAAGTGTGCAAGTTGCTTGCTTGCCACAAAGTGCTTTGCAGCCTTGTCCAAGAGGAGAATATTGGAAGAAATGCTCGTTAATCTGAATCTCGCAGGGGGGAATCCTGTCCTTTTCACAATCAGTGAAGCAAGCATGACCATATAAATGATTATATAAGCTTTCATTTTTAGCTCTAGATGATTTATTTTTTGCAGCTCATATTTTCCTAATTTATTTAAATGGAAGATTCAGAAGCCTTTCCTAACTGCTAGAAACACATCTCTGAGCTTTTCTAAGGCAAAACGTTACGGTAATAAGTCACCTTTTTTTACTATGAGGTGAAGCAAGTGACACCAACTTTCGATGGGAGAGATATTTTTTCCTCTATCTTGATTTAAAAATTGAACAAAGAAGATGGAAAATGGAACAAGGAAAAAGGAAAAAGCTTTGATCCGTTAAACCTATATTACAAAAAGGCTTTGTTAACAATCACAATTTTTTTTCTGTGGAGACTTTCTGTATTGGAGATACTAGAGATACTATTGGAGATATTAGAGAAGATATTATAAATTATAATCCGTAGAGACTGAAGAACTTTCAGAGTAAGAATTTAAGATCTTTAAGAATGAGTACCTGCTTCTGTAAACATTCATGATAATATTTATCTGCTTAGGGTGTGCAGGCACAGTATTGGTGCTTTAATGTGTGATGATGTCCAAGGAAATAAGGTCCTTTGCTGGCTTTTAGAACTTAATAGATCTGTAGCTGTATGGAGATCAGATTGTATCTGCCTTTTCTCCCTGTTTCTATGCTTGTAGATCAAGTGCTTGTATGTTTTCAAAATAAAAAAAAAAATGAAGTGTGTGTGTGTGTGTGTGTGTGTGTGTGTGTGTGTGTATATGAATCTTTTGTTCTTGTGAAAATAATTCTCCATCTTTGTTTTTCCTTCAAAATTGAGCAAATATCTCATCTCTTTTATTTGTTTTAAATAAAATTGAGCTTCCTAGCATAATCTACATGTGTTTATTTTTCAATGTTAGGACTCATTGATCCTTGAGAAGTCTCAAAATTGGAGTTCCCAGAAAATGGACCATATTCTGATCTGTTGCGTTTGTCTTGGAGATAACAGTGAAGATGCTGATGAAATAATCCAGTGTGACAACTGTGGAATAACAGTGCATGAAGGTAATACAATCCATATATTATTACTGTGGAAGGAAAACATGCTTTGAGTGAATTAAAATTGTACTTTGCTTTCTTGATCAAACAATTGAAGCCTTTAAACTCTGGCGGGTAATATATGCATATATATATTTTTAACACTGCATGAATTCTAGCAGTGAAACATACACCGCTACTTTAGCAAAGCAAATATAAGCAAGTGTGGGACATGTCTACAGACACTTAGAGAATGAGTCCCAGATTGCAAATATTAGAACTATAGATAGTATTGTCAGGGATTGGGGATATCATGCTAATTATATTTTTATCTTACCTGTTTCAGATGCAAATTTGATTGCATAGCTAGGATTTAGGATTTTGACAATAGGAAGTCTTTATTAAAAAAATTTTTTTGAATGTGTATTTTTATTACTGCAAAGAGTCGAGAGAGGATATAGAGAAGGAAAATGAATTGGCTGTGGCTGCTAGTTATATGTAACAACATCTTGTCTTGGATTTTTTCATAGTTTTCATTAATAATTTGAAAGGGGGAAATTTTAAAGTATCAAAAATACTCAAATTGTTAGTTTGCTAATTGCTGGAAGTCTACCCTATGTAATATTATAAATATAGGAGGTCTTTTTGTTAYGCAAAGCAGGAAAGGACACAAAAGGAAGGATTATAAAGGTAAGTAGAGCTTTAAGTAACCAGCACAATACTGGTCTGAAATAGTAGTCTGTTTGCTATAATTTTAATGGTTTTGTATCTGCTGGCTGATCAATAAGGTTAAAATAATCTGAAGAGAGGAGAAAAAGTGTGATCCTCTTTTTGTAGACAAGTTTTCACATTTTTTGAAGGAGTATTTCCAGAATAATTCTGACATGAGCATATGGAATTTTAACAGCTTTGCATGAAAGGTGAGGCTATATTGTTTGTTTCTCTTGAGGATGGAAAATAGATACTAATGCACAGGGACATACATGTTCTTGTACTTAGACTTACAAAACCAAACCTGTATATTCTAGACTAATAAGCTTTCCTTTGTTTAGCCTTTTGCTATCCTATACCTTCTTAGTTCTTCACTTTTTTTTTTATAAGATATCCCAGGAAAATGAGATAGACTATTTAAATCATTGAAATGAAAAGAGAGCAGACTTTCGTTCTTAAAAAGCATTAAAGATATTTTAATTCTTACCATGTCAAAAACATTTATAGAGTTTTTCAACAGAATAGACATTTGTTTGTTTATGTAGGAAATGGAACCTGCTTTTCTGAATCCCCTACTGCACTTCTGTTTTCTGATACAAGACTGAAAATGGTTTCAAAACAGTATCTTTTATGCTTTGAGCTGTAATGTAGTTCTTTACTTAATACCAATTAGAAAACAGAGTTGAGTACAATTCTCTAGAAGTGAGGGTGGAATTCAACTTCATGTTCAGATGCTTAATATTTAGTGTCAACATCTACACCAGAAGTCTAAACTCCTAGTACAGTCGTTGGAGAGCTAATCAGTACAGTCAGTGGAGCTTAGAGAGCGATTCAGCTGGTCAGATGCCTAAGTTATAATGAGGTRAAWCACTCTCTAAGTGCTGTTGGCATTGGTTAGATATTTGATATTCCTCAAGTTTTATATACAATAAATACGTATATGCCCTAAAATCGTAGCGCTCCCTAAAAATCCTTCTGTAACAGATATTTAATGATTGTACAGTTAGGTATGGTGGGTTTATGTTCAAGTGCAGAATGAAAATGTGTTAGAAAAAATATTCTCTTTTGCTGTTTTAGGATAAAACAATGGCAAATTTGTTGTTTATTCCAGAAAAGTGCTTTTAAAAAAATCCAAAAAYGTTCACTTCTTCATTTTGTTTAGTTTACTAAACTTTTGTCTCTTCAAAGGTAAGATGATAATTGCCTTTGTGTAGCAGGATGATAGTTCTGTAGTTCAAAAGTCACTTGTATTTTACTAGTTAAAAATCTATCTAAAAATGATTGTCATCGTTCTTGTTTTTAAACTGTTACAGGCAGTAACATTGGTCCCATTGGTATAAAGAGTATAGTGTGTATATACCTTTTGTTGTTGTTGCAACAAAAATAAAATAGATTAATTCAGAGGGTTTAAATTGCTAGTTTGTTTTGGTAAGTTCTGTAGTCCATACAAGCTAAATAAGTAAGGATTTTATCGGTTAACTTGTCACATTTATGATTAAAAGTTTGGTTGTCTGTGATTTATGTTAGTAACGATACCTAATGAGCAGCATATCTAAAGCATTTGTGAAGTCTTGTTTGACTAGGTGAAGTCTTAGGAAAATAAAGTAAACTGAGTAGGTATAAGTGATTGCTGATTGTGATAAAAATGCAAGTTTCCTCTGCAACAAGCTAAACTTCAAATCTATGGTAAGTGCCCTGGATTTAGAAGTTTCCTTGACATTTTATCTGCACATTTCACTGATTAAAGTAAACAAGTTTGTATATAAAAATAATTTTGTTTATAATCTTTTAATTAAACGAACAGTTCGCTTACTGTATTTTAAGTACTTTGATATTTTATGATGATAGGTATTTTTAACATTTTTAACATGAAACTTTTTTCATTATGAGTTTAAATAATTGCTTGCAGCACAAAGTTTTGTTTAAGAATTTGTGTCCTTTGAAGCTTTAGTTTGATTCTGTGATTTTTTTTTTTTAACAAAAAGGACGAAAGTATAAAATTTTTTTCATAGTTCTAGGGAAAAATCTTTCTTATTAAATTTTTAACAGTATAGTTATTCTTCAGAATATTTAATGCTGTGTGGAGATAATTCTCATTTATTTTTATATATAAAAAAAATCTTTAGGCACTAATCTGTCCTTTTGGAAAAACATTTCTATAGTAAGATCTTGTAACAGTAGGGTAGCCCCAACTGTGGTGTTAGTTTTTCTGACATATTGATTGCAGTGTGTCCAAAGAAAATGTCTGGTGCGTATCATAGCATGTGATGTAGGTAGTATGCTTGCCAGCTATTACTATTGGTTTAGTTTCTGTGAATTAAATTAGAACTAACGTTGCACTTTTTCCAGCAGTTTCTTCTCCAGCTTTTCTATTTGTTTCTTTCTTTGCTGTGATCTTTATGGCAGGGAATAAAAGTTACATGCTAAAAACATGAGTGTAGTCTCAGGATGCTTTAGAGTATAGTAGAACATTAGTATTTGCATTTTAATTTTGCAGCTTACTCAGGTCTGCTGCTATCTAATGTACAAATTTATTTTGTGAAATCATATATTTTACTATTCTCTGTTATATTAAACAAGAATATTGTTCTGAATTTATGATGCATGAATTGATTAATGTCTTTATTCTGACCTTTTGACCTAATTAAAGATTGAATATATCTTATTTTAAATGTTGCCATCTCACAGCATTCCTTTTTACAAATATATGATTTACTGTTTGTGTTTTCATGATCTCTATAAAAAGGTGATGTTTCAGAACATATGTAGATGTGGTCAGCATATGCAGATGTTATCTCTGACTTGCAAAAGATTCTTTTTCCAGGCAGAGGGAGGAACAGACACAGCCAGGGCAAGAATGAGAKCTCTCTTTTTGTTTCCCTCAATGGTATAAATTTCAGAACAGTTGCTTTAATAACAGCATTTTTAAGTGTTTGCGATCTTTTTTAATGACAATTGCATAAAAAATAAGCTATTGATAGAGTACAATGGTTTTAAAATTAGGGAATAGAAAGTTAGTTTTCTGTGTAAAAATTGCATACGTTCAATAGACAGTTATGTAGATGCAATGTGAGGAAGAGTAAATGTTAAACTTCTTGACTTTCATGTGTTTAAATTCATGGGCTAACATTAGACTAATGTGGTTTAATCATTTAATGTAAGAGTTGAAGTATTCAAGGATATGGCAGACATGGAGTTGTGATATAGTTATCCAAGAATACACAAACATAAGGGTTTTGTGAACACTGTAATTGAAAAGAGGCTTTTGGGGATATTCTGAAGATTCAGAATTCAGAATTTGATGAACATTAAGGAAAGACAGCATGCGTTTTAAGCAAAGTGTTTAAAAGCTGGTTTTCCTCAACATAATTTTAAATCAAAATGATAGATTGATGACTTGATGCTAAATACTGACATGCTGATGACTTGATGAGGTGCAGTAACCCTAATAACTGAAATGTTGCATCAGCTATGATGTGTGCCTCTCGTCCTTCCCTCTGTTGACGTCGTTTTGATCCTTTAGTTGATCAGCTCCTCTGAACAACAATGGTGTTTTGGGAAATTCTAGAAGATTGCCTCCGGATGTTGCTTGGAAGAAGCACTTGTAGGGAGCTATTATATTGCTTTCTGCTCCAAAACCCACCATTTCCAACAATTCATACAGGAAAGTCTGATAGAACAACTTTATCTTGCTCATCAGGTTAATTGTTTAATACCAGGATGGAATGATTTATCAAGAAGCAGCTTCATGTTTGCATGTCTATGCATTTTAAAGCATCATAAAACTAATGCTTTTTAAATCTTTGTTAATAACACATTGGAAAATAAGACAGACAGTAATAAGTGAACCTCTATTGTCCTCAACTTGACTTTTAGGATCCTAAAATTAAGTATTTAAAAAGACAATTGTCTGCTGTAGATAAGATAATATTACTTTGGTAAAAGTATGAAAGTGCAACTGTTCTTAAAAACTCTTTACTCTTGGTCTCTATATCGTAAGTTTTCAGACAGATTTAAACACAAGAATATTTAGTGTTTTTTTTTTTATAAAGTGCCTTTTGTCCTGTAGGTTTGGTTTTGATACACTAAAATTCAATTACAGTCTTGCAGTAGAAAAAATTCCCCCAACCCCTGTTCTAGATTATGAAATGTAAAATGTTAGTTCTTCAAACACTAGGTGAGTAGCATTCCTCAGCATTGCAAGGTTTTTAATTAYTATAATTGTAAGTCAAATTGTTATAATTGTAAGCCAATAACCAAAACAGTAAATTGTCATTTCTTGGACAACTGTAGGGTTTTGAGAGATAGTTTTGTTCCACAAGGTATTGAAACAGTGTTGAACTCCTGCATATAGGCTGCAGAGTTAGTATGTTAGTATCCCAGTTGGAAGAAGTGTTTTATTATTTCTCTCTCTCTCTCTCTCTTTTTTTTTTTTTTAATGAACATCACAGCTGTTTGTTAACTCTACACATCTGGCCTCTTAATGCTTAATGTCAAATGACATCATCATTTTCTTATCTGTGATTCTTTTAATGAGGACAAATGTATTTTATCATCTGTTAATTTTTGTTCCAAGTTATTTGGCTTCTTTGGAATCATGAAAATTTTATTCTTTAAAAATTGATGCACTGATAATTCTTTGCTCTTGTATATATTTTTAGCCTGAAAAGAATTGTCACTGCTAGTCATCTTAAAGAATTTAATGACCTTCATATATCTGTTGATTTTGGTGTGAAAACCACATACAAGATTTATGTCACTTATAAATTGAAGCTTTACAGCTATTTTGTGTATGCAACTGCTCAAGAGATTTGTGTTGGCTACATGCATATTAGATCAATAGAATTTGATCTCTTTGTTGTCTGTTATCACTTAACCCCAAAGCAACAGACACTCCTTCACAGCAAAAATGAGGAAAATTGTGGATTAAAACAGTTGCATATGTTCAACAAAAAATACATCTCAACAAGTGGCTTTAGGACTTGGTTTTTCATTTTCTTAAGTGTCATCAAATCAAGTTTGAACTAATACTGTTGGGCCCCATCACTTGGGTAGAAATTATTTTTGGTGTGTTATCTAATTACTTATTAAGAACTTCTGTTTACAAAGCTGAGTTTAAATATTATGCACTTCATTATTTTATATACATTAGTGCCAACTTCTCCTGGAAAATAAAAACTCTCCTGTACAAAGGGTTCAGAATTATTCTGGAATATGTTCAAATTGGTTCATGCTAGTACTCTGTCAAAAATAATTGAAAAAGTATACTCTGAAACATTGCACATAGACATTTTCTATTTGTGCCTAAAGATTATGATCTGATGTATGTACTTAAAAAAAGCTACTACTGAACACAGTGTTTATGTTGTTTATGTGGCTTCATAGCAAAGAAGAGATTATAGGTACAGAATAATAAGCCCGGGGAACAGTCTTGGTTTTTATCTTTGCCTATGTAGCTTTATTTGCCAGCACATACTAGTCAATGGCTGGATTCTTGTAGGTTAGTATTTGTCTACTTCCACTGTGTTTGTGAGCAAGATTCTTTTGGTGTGTTTATCAGCAATGATAAATGATAACCCAGTGTATTTTCTCCAGTTAGTGGGCAGCCTTTTTACTGATTGTAACATTATGGAGTGCAGCTTTTGCTAAGGGAAAAGAGTGGACACTTTCTTGTGTCTGTTACAGATCTTAATTTTTTTAAAGCTGTCATTAAGACTTCTATCTACATTAGGAAAATAGATTTCTTTATAAATATATATAGTATATGTTATACATATATATATTAAAATTATATATTTTTATATATTGTAAACCCTGACAAGTTTGTGTTTATCGTGCATGACAGAATGACCTAGAATTATACTGTTACAAAAACAATGCTTGGTACCAACCCACATGATACTGATGGAAATAATTACTACAGATATATATCTGTAATTTTCTGGAAAGTAGGTAACATATTTATAGGGAAATGACTGATAAGTACAATTAGGCAAGTATTTCAGAATACAGGTAAGATTGAGAWGTAACCATTTTAAATTTAGTAGATTGATGGTAATTAAGTTAGAAAAACAAATCTAATACCATTTGATCATTCAAGAAGCGTCAATGTTTGAAAGAAACTGATTTTATTTTGCCATATGGATTGATGACAGTATTACTGCTCCAACACTGTTAGGTAATTTGTAATAAAACTACATTTAGGAAAATTTTAGTATGTTAAGGATTGTCTGTAGGCATTTTAAAAAGCTTAATTATTCGTTGATTCTAAGAAATTAATCAGCTGTGTGCTTCTRCATTAATGTAATTGCTTAAAAGTAACTACTGGCATTTATTCAAGGTTGTGTTATTAGAACAATGCATTTTTCAAATGCTACTTAAAGCAGTACCACAGTATGAATGAAAAGGAGATAGCTTAATGTAGGAGCTATATCATAATTCAGATGTATAATGAAGCTGATTGTGACTCTATTGTGAACTTTATTTGTTCTTTGCTAGCATACTTTTCTTATAGAAATAAATATATTTTGGCTTTTTATTTTAATCCTTATTGATGACCCTTGTGCTATAATGGAAGACCATATTTTTTAAACAGTTCCCATGGTGTTACTGTTTATTTCCTGAATTTAGTTTTAGTCTATTATGCAGAGCTCTGTTTCCCTCGCAAGAGGAGTTAGAGTGCTACTGCTATTTTATTCCAGTCATTGGGTAATGAGCCAAACTAACAAATTATGCTGTTATTTAATTGCACAATTCAATAATTTAACTGCTCTGCAAGCAAAAACGTTGACTTGGTCATTATATTTGAAAAATAGCTGAATTTAATCCTTTAGTAAAAGTCTGTACAATGTTTAAGCCTTGTTTGTCATTGAAATCATATTTCCTCCTGCTAAACAACAGGTAAATGTGGCATATAGCAAATGCGGTTTTATAGTGATAAGCCTGAATATTTTTCCTTTTTCATTTATAGTAGTAATTATCCTACTCTTGTTCTTGTGTAAGATTTAAGTAACAGGCTTCTAAATCACTTTAAAAATGATTAAGCATGCCTAGGCATAAATCATAAAGAATATATTGAATATGCCAAAGAAGTATACCAAAGAAGAAATGAGAAGCTGAATGATTGAGCTTAGTTGTAACTTCAAACCAGCTAAAAATGAGAATGACGATGAAGTGTATTATTTTTAAGGAAAACGGTGTCCAAAGACTACCACCAACTACACAATTCAAATTATACTTTAGACTCCCAGTTTTGAAATTACAGTAACTCTCTTCAGCTTAGTCCAACAGTTACTGAAACATTTAAATAGTTTTCTTTGTCTGTATATTCTCTGTTAGTTAAGTTGCATGCTGAATGCAACTCAAGGTCCTTGTAAAGTTAACTGTCTCTGGGGAAAAAGGAATGGGTGGATTGGGTACTGCCAGCATGATCGACTTTTATGAAAATAACAGACATTCATTTTCAGGGTGGGGAGAAGGAGAAAGATAGGAAAAATCCAAGAGGAACCAGTAAATGCTCCTGTATCTACAGTCTGACCCATGGTAAACATAGATTTTTGCTTGGTGCTAGTATTTATGAAACCATATTGTAATTTGGATTTGAAATCGTGTTGAATTTTGGATCAGAACGTTGATTCAACTGAAAGTAAATTTGTTGCACAGGTTGGATGGGAAGATGAGTAGCTCCACATAAACACTAGAGCTGCCGCTCTGGGGGAGAGGAGAGTGGCRTATAGTATATAGGATCTTATTGGATAATAAATATCTATGTGACTTCTCTGAGCCAGTATTTTATTGGAATTTTAAAATTATTCTTAGCCATTGCATTCAATTTGAAATACATT
Organism: Rhea americana; assembly: GCF_003343005.1. Taxonomy (NCBI): domain Eukaryota; kingdom Metazoa; phylum Chordata; class Aves; order Rheiformes; family Rheidae; genus Rhea; species Rhea americana. The sequence continues at coordinate 6,669,012 of NW_028186446.1, forward strand.
TTTTAACTGGAAAAAAAAATGCTTTCGGTTCTATTTGTGCTTGAGTTTCAGTCTTTGTAGGCTCTTTTAATCATATGTTCTTATGCAACGGATAGTTTGGAAGAACCAAGAATCAAGGAAGGAAGTAGTGGGTGGGGTGGCTAGCTAAAGGACCTTTGGTGATGTACATGAGAGGGATCTCTTAATCAACAAAACAGGGAATGGTTCCAAGTCTATATATAAGGAAGTGCATATGGGACCATGTTGCTGGTAAAGCTCTCATGGCCTTTCTAGGAGATCGGCATGCCAGGGTGCCTCTGAAGTGCCTGTATACTAATGCACACAGCATGGGGAGCAAATAGGAGGAACCAGAAATCTGTGTGCAGTTATAGGGCGAGGATCTCATTGGGATCTTAGAGGCTGGTGGGGTAGCTCACATGACTGGGATGATGCAGTGGATGTCCACAGAYCTTTTAGGAAGGACAGGCCGGTAAGGGGAAGGGGGCAAGCTGCCCTTTATGTGAGAGAGCACTTAGAACACATGAAACTGTCCAGAGCATGTGGTGAGCCAGCTGAAGGCTTTTGGGTCAGGATTAGTAGGCAGACCAACATGGGTGACATTGTAGTCGGTATCCACTGTAAACTACCTGATCAGGTAGAAGAAATAGATGAGAGTTTCTTCAGACAGCTGGAAGAAGCCTCACATTTGGAGGCCCTAGTCTTCATGGAGGAGTTTGATCATTCTGATTTTTGCAGGTTGGAAAACACAGCAAGGCACAATAAGAACTGGTTAGAGATGTGAAAGTCATGGGCACCCAACGATATCTTGGGCAGCATTAGGAAGAACGTTGYCAGCAGATCCAAGGRAGGTGATCTTTCCCTATAAAATTCAGTATTAATGAGGCCACATCTGGCGTACTGTGTCCAGTGCTGGCTCCCCAGTGCAAGAAGGACATGAAATCACTGGAGTGAGTCCAGTGAAGTGCTGCAAAAATGATGGAGGAACTGCAGCATCTTGCCTATGAGGAGAGGCTAAGAGGGCTGGGACTGTTTAGCCTGGAGAAAAGAAGGCTTGGAGGATATTATCAATGTGTATAAATATCTGTAAAGAGGATAGGGCTGAATTTTTCTCAGCGATATTAGTGACAGGAAAACAAGGAGTGGGCACAAACGGAAAYACAAGAAATTCTCTCTGAACAGAAAGAAAATACTACTTTGCTCTGAGGGTGGTGGAATACAGGAACAGGTTGCCCAGAGAGGTTGTGGAGTCTCCATCCTTAGAGATACTCAAAAGCTGTCTGAACATGGTCCTGGGCACTATGCTGTAGGTGACCCTGCTTGAGCAGGGAGCTTGAACCGAAGGGTATCCAGAGGTCCATTCTAACCTCAGCTCTTCTGTGATTAACTCTGTTTCCACTGATAGATCCTATTTAAAACTCCCCCAGGTGAAAACTTGCTATTTTTGAAAACTTGAATTGGAATGTRAGTGGTATAATGTAACCTAGCTGCCGTACTTATTTTTAATTCCCTTTTTAATTGCCCTTCTTTTCTCCTTTAAGATGATCACTTTTTGAGAAAGAGCACTATGCTTTCATTTGTAGGATAAAATACAAATAATGATTGTTTATTTATGCATGCTAGAGCTTGGATATAAAATAGTAATATAAATATTACTTTCTCATCCTCTTCATTAATTTACAGTTAATTATTTAATTTAGATTTTCTTTTATTAATTTGTTCTAAATTTGCATTTTAAATATGACCTAGAAAATAGAGGAAAATAGAGTATAGGAATAGAGAAAATAGAGTTTTATTTTTTTCTTTACAAAATTCTGACAGCCTGAAAAACTGTATCCTTTACCRTTCTGTATTCTTTACAATAAGTCAGATCTTGTTATGAAGAATCTATTAAGAAAACAAGTAATTGTGCTGTAAGCTAAATCCACAATTGTTCTTATGACTTTTAATTGTATTTATGAATTAGTTTTATTTTACTGTTAGTTAGCAGCATGATTAAGCTTGATTCAGGTTTTGTTACTAGTTCAAAATTCTTGCCATTGGTTTGATGATGTGACAGTATATGATTAGAGATTAAAAAAAAATCTGTGCTTCAAAAAAACCCTTTGATGTGAATGTCTGTTTATGCTATAAGGTACTGACTTTTTTGCAAGTGGATGCAAGATTGTGTTCAAAGATTTTTGCATTTGTGTCTTAAAGTTAGCAGTGGCTGAAAAATATGTACTTTGACTATTGTATTTCCTTACATTGTTTTTTTTTTCATTTTTCATGTATTTAGGCTGCTATGGTGTTGATGGAGAGAGTGATTCTATTATGAGCTCAGCTTCAGAAAATTCCACTGAACCTTGGTTCTGTGATGCATGCAAATGTGGTGTCACACCTAGTTGTGAACTGTGTCCGAACCAGGATGGCATCTTCAAGGAGACAGATGCAGGCAGGTGAGATTAAAGAAGTAATCACTTGATTTTTTTTTTATTATTCTATTTAAAAGATAAATAGATTTGGTTTTGTTCCTGACCTCTTCTTACAGGAGATTGTCAAAAATTATTTTTTTTGTTGATAGTCTCTCACTCTTACCTCAGTTTTTAATTGGATGTTTTCATGGTATCTTGTGCCTCTGATTTTTCTTTTCTTTTCTTTCTTTTTCTTTTTTCTTTCTTTCTTTTTTTTTTTTTTTTTTTGTTGTGCTCCTGATATTCTTCATACACATTATAATATTAGGAAGATGTTGATTTAATTTGTATTTGAGCATGGAGATTTATGTACCTATGAACAAAAGAGCTACCTAAAATCAAAGATGACTATTTTAGGGAATGAGAAATCCTGCTTTTCAGTGTGAAGACACCATATGTTTTTATATGCATGCAGATGTTCTTTTCGGTATGCTTGAAGACCTTTTTTTTCCCCTAAACTACTTGTGCATGTATCTTTTTTAAGAAAACAATGTACTACTAATGTGATAGGGTCTTAAAAAAGAGACATCTTTTCCTCTTTTGCTTGTTTCAGGAATGGAGTTTATATCTAAATAAAAGTTCTCCTTTGTACAGGAAGATAATACCCTGTAAACTCCTACGCAGTATTCAGCTTCCTGGAAAGATGATGACAAGAAAGACTTTTGTCATTTAGCCAGTGATTTTAAGCTACTGACAGCAGGGATCCAGTTTCATAAACCTAGGAAAATGTTTGTAGTTGTTCTGGGTTTGTTCTGGCTTAAAGGTTTCAGTGAGAATATCAGGGTTTGATTGCCTTGAGCCTCATTGCTAAATCTGATACTGTGTTTTGGCAAGGAAAACCAATATGGCTGGCCATGGTGGTACTCTGATAGTGACTGAGACTGGGCAATTTAAGATTTTGTAGATCCTTGAATTTTAACAAGATCTACACTGTTTCATAGCAGGTATTAATTTGTGTTCTGTTAGTTCAATTTGATCATCTGACAGAAAGCTACATTTTATTCCTTGATAGTATTGTGCTTCTTTCATGGTTAGCTCTCAAAAGCAGTGAAACACTGAAGTGCTCTTCTTTAGTTAATCATGATGCAAAAAAGAATAATGAAATCCTCTCTGCAGCATAGGAGGGAAGAAAAAATTCCAGACCTACTATCATGTTAAATTGGAAAAATTATGCAGCCATTGAGAAAATCAGATATGTGCTCCCATTTAAGGAAGGAATAATAGACTTTATTCCTTCTATAGTATTCTGCTTCCTGCCAGGTAGTATCACCACAGCTTTGCCCAAACTCTTCTCAAGTCTATTGACTTTTAAGTGTGGTGAAAGTGCGAGGACAGCTAAATACTTCTTTTTACACGATAGCTAGGAATTGACTGTCGCTGATATCAGTTAATGGAAGAGAGTAGCAAAATTAAGTTAAAGTTGTGCTAAAGGCATTTRGACAGACTATTCTGAAATATGAAAGGTACCTTCATGATTCGGTTATGTGGTTTCACTTCTGACTCCAACCAGCGATGGAATCTTTAAGATCTCAGATTTCACTTGAGATTCTGGTGTGATGTCTTTCATCCCTGTCAGATTCAAAAGATAGAGTAAGACACGAGACATTAATACCTTAATAGTGAATAATTTTCGGTAGCGAAGGAGAGCATAATTATCAATTATGCATGGTTTATGTGTTACTGGGTATGGGTTTGGGGTCGCCGATTTCTTTCCTTTTTTTAACATCAAAATTCAGTTCTATCTGTGTGTGTGTGTGTGTGTGTGTGTGTGTGTGTGTGTGTGTGTGTATATTGCAGTACCTAAGGCTTTCAGATGCTGGACCTGTCATAAGCTTCTCATAGATTATATTAACAAGGTAATATAATTATTGGTAAGGCTGTCCAAAGGACAGGAGCTCAAAGGGAAGGTTCCTTAATCCTGTTTGACCATACATGTTAGAGGTGTAGTAATACAATAGATTTCAAACATGTCTTACTGATGATGATGGATAAGTTGGAATTAGTACAAACACTTTAAATATTGAAAGTTCAAAAAAATCCCAAATTTGTTATTATATAACCTTTCTTTTTTAAAAATGTAAATTCAGAGACATACTACCATTTGCTCTCAGCTATAATTTTAGAAAAAAATATGTGGTCCTAGCAAATTGCATAATTTAACTCTGTGTTTGGTCTTTATTCATCCACTAGCTGTAGTGGTTTTCTTAATTTTTTCCTTGTTGTAAACACAAGGTGTCACATTTAGATTACCAACAGTTCCGTAGTTGTACTACCACAATTTGTAGGATATGAAGTAAAATAAAGTAAAAAGTTTAATATGTTAAAATGTATCATCTTTGTTAAGCTTTTGCATATTTTATGACTTTAGTATATAACTATCTCGTAATGCCTACAGAGTCATGTCCATCTTTTCATTTTTCCCAGTTCTTTGGTGTTCACTGTATCTTTTTTTTCCTGTCTTATACAGACTTGTTTTGTTGCTAATACTGTAATGAACTGATCTTGCCATCATTTAAAGGGCAGCCAAACTTGGGATGATGTTTTGGAAAGCTTTGTATGATACACTTTGTCTGTCTTCTGGAAAGTAAATATATTATTGTAGTGTTATAAGTTGATACAGGTTTTGGTGGATTAAATTGCTAATGCCTGAAAGTTTCTCCCGTAGATCATAGTTTTTTCCTCATAGCAGAAAAAAACTGAGTTGGTATTAGGAATAAAGAGAGTGTGAGAGTGTTCATACCAGTAGCTTTGACTTTTAAATACAGATGCTGGAATTTCTGGAGTCACTCGTCTTCATTGAATACATTTAGAGCCCAACTCCTCAATTTGTAGCTAGGACACATTTTAAATATATACATACAGTATGTAAAAGAAATCTTTTCCTCTGTCTTCTAAATGCATCTTATAAATGAAAAACATTGGAAGTACAAGAAAATACCATATTTTTTAAAAAGAGAGAACAGAAAAAAAGAACAGAAGACAAGGTTATAAAGTGGGTCAGGACTTGTAATGATTAATTTTGACTGCAGGCTTGAAGTTGTGCTTGTTTTTAAATAACTTCTGGGATCAGGTTCTCATTTTCTGGTATTTCTTTCTTTCAGCAATGTTTGCATCTCCCTTATAAAATTGCTCTGAAGTCAAACAAATTGTACTTCTCCACTACTGTATCAAAAGAATGTTATTAAAGATTAAAGTCAATTATCTAATAGGAAATATGAGAATTTCACCTGGAAAATTTATTTCAGCACTTGTGTTCTCTTAGACAGTTTAAACACTGTAGATAKTACTATCCACATGACACTAAGAAAAACTACAGTCAACACTTGAAAAATTACTTAAATTTCTCCTTGTAAAATGCTAATGTGCTTTTGGTTAATGCGGAAGTGTTTCTTTGTGCTATTGCTTCTCTGTTCAGAATCACATGCCTGCATTGGTGACTGCACACATTAACATGTCTATTTGCTATCTTTATTATTTTTTGTACTTGCTATATAATGTGATATGGCTGTTACACATGAGTATAATTTTTATTCTTCCAGATGAACAGAGTTTGAGTACCAGAAAAAGTATTAGATATCATGGGAAAATTCTTGTGCTCTTCCTTTATTTCTTTTATTTACAGATTTGAATTCTCAAGGGGAATAGGGCAGTAATTTAACTACAGGCTAAGAGTAGGGTCATGATGGTAAACTCTTAAGGACAGGTGGTGTTCTTTATTACGTGTCTGTGTACTTTGCAAACTGCAGCCCAATTCAATTCTTTCCTTGAAATGCTATCACAGAGAGAYGACTGAATAGAAGAACCCGTTAACTCGCTGCAGCACTGCATCTCCTTGCCACCTTTTAAAGGATGTTCCTTGTRTACATCAATGCTGGAAATGAAATCACACAGCTTCACAATGAAATTAGACCTATTCAGTTTCTCTTCATAATCAAGTTGGAATAATTTATCTGTTTCTACATGAAAAGTGAATCATTATTCTAATGAGGTGCTTAATTTCTTAACAGAAACCTTTTCACATTAACTTCTTAGTTTCACAAAAATAAGTGTGAATTTATGAAATTTTATTTCTCAAATGTTGTTATCACAGAATATGAATTCTGTCCTTGTTTCAGTATGGAGTTTTTCTTCCCTAATCAACATCTGTCGTCATTGCTCCAAGCTAAATGGATGGTAAAGTAACAAGGAAGATTATTCTTCTTTGATTACCCAATTTGTCTTAATTACAAGGTTCTAAAACATGTGCAGCTAAACAAATGAGCAGGAAAATATTTAGAACTGGTATTAAAAGCAGCTGAAATTGCTTCAGCTGTGAACTTGACTGACTTCTGTATGTTTTTTTAATAAAGATTCAGGTTGGAGTTCACATATAGGTGGTTGAAGAAATGAGACACTTGTGTGCCAATCACGCTGAAATGGCAGTTTAAATCTAATACTGTAATACTTGGGTGACATGTACTAAAACATTTTGAGAAGGTCAGTACGAAGCAAGCAGCCAGCTGTTGGGTTTATCATAGATAAACTCCTACAGAGTGCAGCAGCATTTAATACACCAGTGGAGCATGAAAAACTGTGCAAATTAAATTGAGAAGCAGCTGCTTGTAGGAGATGCATATCTTTATATTGAACTCTAGAGGGTACATTTAGGAGATTATGTTCAAACTTGCTATCAAGAATCTCCAACCAAAACCTCGGATTTTTAAAAGTAGTAATTGTGAAGATGTGTAACTGTTTTTCCACTTCCATTTATACAAATTTATTCTGTATGATACATCTTAAATCAGTGTAGCGTATAGAAGGGAAGCCCCACAGAATTCAGAAAGCTCTTCATAACAATTAAACAGTCTCTTGATCTCAATGTTTCAGGCCTTATTATGCATGTGGTATTTTGCTTAAAAAAAAAAAACAGTATCTTGATTCCTTTCGAAAAGCAGTAAAATACACTTGTGTAAATGAGGTATTTATTTTAGTAAATGAATATTATATACACTAAAACACTGTGTATGCACATGCACACTTTTTTTTTTTTTTTTTAAGATAGAAAAATATCTTATGTAGCTATGGTAAAAGTTTTGGCCAAACTATAGCCAGTTCTGGATAGGGTATGAGAGGAGTAATATCGGGGGTGGTATCTGGTACAGTATCCAGTGCTCCCTTGGTCACTGACATGACTATATTGTGCCTCCACTGCTTTTGCAAGGAGTCAGACGCACAAGGCTCAGTTTTCGTAGAGTCGTGAGAAGAATCTTGATTTCACAGGTAGCATTGTATTAGGTTACCTGCTTGTGCTGGCATGCTGACTGTGAAAATAAAGCAACACAGCTGTTACATGTAAATGTATATTTGGAATATACATTCTTTTCCACAGTTTTAAGTTTTCATGCTTTAAAATGAATTTATCATTTAACTTCTCAAACCTGTGTGATTTAATAGTAAAGTAAAAGAACTTTTTTATTTTAAAATATCAGGTGAAGGTGAATAACTATCAGTTATATGACTATGAATCAGTTGGTGGCTTTTGCTAGATTTACTCAGCAAATTCCTTGTGGAGTGAAGTGAATTAATAGTTTGGAGATGGTTTCTCATTATCACATCATTGTTTGTGCGGTTTTTTTGTGGTTTATTTTATTTTATTTTATTTTAATTGTCAAGCTATTATGGAATATTTGGGGGAAAATTATAAATACAGTCTGTCAGCCTACTTTGTACTTTGCCAAATCATTATTTTCTTTGATTTGTAATGAAGACTTAAATGTAATCATATTTTTGAGTTTCCCAACAGACCTCTCATGTCTTGCTTTTTTGGAATTTGTATGTGGATGTATGAGTTGTATATAATTATCACATTCACTTAATTCTTAATCTGATAAATTTCAACAATTTTATTCTAAGGTTCACTGGTCAAAAACCTGCTGGTTTGAGGAAAAGGGRAAATTGGGGATACTTTTATCTCCTGATTAATATAATTATCAACTTCAGCATTTAAATAATCTGCAGATTATTTAAAGGCACAGCAGTCATCACCACGGAGGAAGGGTGGTGGAGGTGGTAATAGGTCTGTGTTGAACCATTGGCAGCTGAGGAGCTTTTGTGTGGACTTCTGTGGGTAGTGAAAGAGACACGTGCAGGAAGCATTTCTGGCATCATCACCAGTTTTTGTAATTTCTCAYCTACTCCCTGTATTCAAGAATGTGTTATGCACAGAAGTTTTACTCTTCACTGGTGATGTATTTACTGTATAGTGTTAATGACTGAGAAGAGCATGGTGTTGACCGAAGTACTAAGGGCAAAACACAATGTTTCAACTCAGTGAAGTCCACTGTTTCTGGTTGTATCACATGCGATCTGAGTGTTCACAGGCTGAAAGTGGTGTCTGATGGCTTCTGACAATGCAAATTTGCTATTTTAGAAATTTGTCATTACTGAAGAAGAAGAAAATAGGTCTTCTGCTACAAGGCTCTGTTTTGGTAGATGAGGGTTGAGGCAGGTTGAGATAGGTCTGTCAAAAGCAGATTGAAGCTGAAGCCTTTACCCTGTCTTTGGTTGTGTTGTATGTAATACTAGACACTGAGGTCCAGATTTATGCCATCTCATTTTAGGCCCTTAAGTGCTGAAGCTTTGAATCTACTACCCTACGGTTTGTTTATGGCCAATGAATAAGAGTATAGCTAAATAACAGTCTGTTCATTTGATAGCTTCAAACAGACATTTCTGTAATGCAATACAAATATCTTTATATYGAAATGCACCTGCTATCCATGTTTGCATAAAACTAGTTTTGGTGAAACTAACAGGTGTAACTGTAACAATGCAAAAGCTGGGTGATGCTGGGTGGTTGGTGGTAGTTTCTGAATTATATGCCCAGAGCCCACTGTTGCTGTGACTACCCTTATAATTGTACATCTCGCTCCCTCCCCACCATGTAATGGAAATGACCAGTTCATATACATTTTATGTTATGTGAACAAAGGTGTGAAGCCATCAGAGCAGAAGGGCAATGCTAGCCAAGGCCTTCAGARAGATCCAAACAGGCAACACAGGTTGCTTTGAAAGCCATGCTCTGGTTTAGTATCTGAGCTGCTGAATCCAAATTTGTTCTCCTCCTATTCCTAGTGTACTTTCCTTTAGATATATTTGTTATAGCATCTATAACATTTATAAAGCACTTTGRAATCTGCAAATGGTTAGTATGATATAGGAACAAAATTTTGATAACAGTAACCTGATCTTTACTTGCTGTTTTAGGTGGGTCCATATTGTCTGTGCCCTCTATGTTCCAGGAGTAGCATTTGGAGATATTGACAAATTACGGCCAGTAACACTCACAGAAATGAATTATTCAAAGTATGGTGCCAAGGTAAGTTTAGAAGACATTACCTTCCAGTATTTWAGTTTTATATTTTTACATATAATAGAATAATTTGTATCTTTCCAGCTTTATATGTATTGTTTATAGCAAATGCAATGAGGTTCACGGCTAGAAATATGAAGTTTGTTCCTGTTTGTTATACCTTTGTTTTTCCTTCCCTCTTTCTTTTCATTTTGCCTGCCCTTGAACTCCATAATTTGTCGTCGTTGTCACCTCCCCTATTTCCTTTAATTTTTTTCATAGAAATGCTAATTGCTTTCTTTTAATGTTGGTCAGTGGCAGACTGCCAAAATGTGAATGGAAAGAGAAGAGGAGGATGTGTGAGATACATAATGGAGAAGTGGAAAGTGAGGTGTATTAAGACAGACAGATGTACACTCAGTAAGAATCATTTTAGGTTCTCTATAATCATAAGCTAACAATGAGTATCAAAGGTTTCCTGCAAAGCAATAGTTAACATTGAACATTGAAACATTGAAACCCTCAGCGTTCAGTAATTTGCTGTTTCGCACACCTAAGTGTTGTTGCTGTAGCTGTTTGAGACAGTATGGAGAAGCCGTATCCACATGGGCCTACCATTGTTCAGAAATATTTAAGAAAACACAGAGCAAGCTATCAATACCCTGAAAGTTATTGTTGGCAATGGATTATACRTTTTTGTTTTTATTGACCTGAGTGTTATATAGGAGCAAGGCTAAGAATTCGGGCATTACGTTTAGCTAAGTAAGTTATAGCTTACTCAGCTAAATTTCCCCCAGAAGTGTTCTTGTGAATTAAACTAGTGAGTTTAATGCAGTATTCTTCTTTACTTCATGTATCAACTGTTATGTGTTGCTGTTGCACAGCTAAAGGGTGCTCTTTTAAAATAGTGTATATGGTGTTTTGGAGTTCTTCTGTCATTGCGTTTTCTGTGCTGTCCCTTTCTGTTGTTGATTAAGTTTCTGTTGCTACTGCACGGAGGTATTTTCTGTAGTGCATACACAACTTTGTACTGTATTGAGGGAGTGAAAGATTGGGAAGTGTGTGACTGCCTAATTTTAGGTCATCTTTATGCACTGGACAGCAGTACTGCTTAAGAAGCCCTYGTTTCCATATGCTTTTTCCTGCTCTCGTGTTCATCACTGTATTATGCTGGCATATCTGTTTAGTATGAATTTGTGGTGAACAAGACTGAGAAGCTGATTTGGCTGAAAAATAAGTTTATTTTTTTCCAGGTCTCATTACTTTTTGTCAGTTTGCTGTGTTACGGACAGCTGGGCCTACAAATAGCTACAGCCTGGATGCTGTGTTTAAGGGAACCACGACTTTTTTGCTGAAATTTGTGATCCACAAATATTTTTTACTACWTTATTGTGCATTTGCTCCTCGGTCATCATTTATGAGAATGACAAATATGGAATTATCTGTTTCTAAGTCATGTAGAGTAGTGATCCTGTTGTTGTTGTTGATTGTCCTCTGATTTTTTTGTTTATTTGATGATGACTGTTGAACCACTGAACATTTGCTGAGTGCTAACTTGTTTTATGATACCATGCTTATATAATTAAGCAGGTATAAATCACTTGGATGGTACTTAGTGGTTGCTCCAAGAGGGAATACAAGGCATGGCAGTTCATATAAAAATTCATCTAACATGCTGCTTAAGCTTTTTAAGTACTTCTCCATTGCTTGTTAAAAATGAAGTCAATTGAGGGCAACGGGAAGGTGCTTTAACTAATGACAACTGTTAGCAGTATACTTTGTACCATACAGATGTATACCTACCTGTTTATTTTTACATGTAAGGTGTAAATTATCAAATGGTAGGCAAAATACATGTGAAATACTTACTGTGGCATTTTCCACCCTCCCATATAAAGGAATGCAGTTTCTGTGAAGATCCTCGTTTTGCCAGAACTGGTGTTTGCATTAGTTGCGATGCTGGGATGTGCAGAGCTTACTTCCATGTGACCTGTGCTCAGAAGGAAGGCTTGCTCTCAGAAGCAGCAGCAGAGGAGGTAGGTATGATGTACATACAGGATAGCAGAGTTAAAGAGTTACAACTAAAGGAGGAAGACCTGAAGTTGTGCACATTTTTGCTCAATAATCCTGAAGAAAGTTTTATAAACCATTAAGTCATAGGCCAAATTAAGACTCTAACTGGAGAAATATTTGTTCATCGAATTGCTGATGAACCAAGTCAACTGATCACCTTTTGAAATGTCTTCATAAGAGGAATAGAAAAGGGTAATACAGAAGTTAGCTTTGTCAGCTTAATGCATTTTGATCAATACAGAGATGAATTCTGTATGAACCTACTCTTTGTACTTCACTTAGTTTGACATAGTTACTTAGATGCTTATGTGTATGTAGTATGATGTTCTTTCTGTCTCCCGTGCAGAGCTGTCTTAAGAAATAAGCTACATTTCTAGTCCTGTTTTTTTCATACACATTTTCCAATATTTTCTTTCAGTTGTGATACAGGTATATGACTTTCATTATAATAACATTACACTTTCGAAACAGAATGAAGAGCAGACATTTATAAGTTACTGTTAATTTTTTAATGCATGCTCTTACCAGCTTTATTCTTGTGATATGATTAAAACAATTTGGATTAGAATATTCTATTTCAGAGTTCATTTTTACAGTATAAATRCTTTTAGATTGCCAAAATTCATCCTGATTTTTATGGTTTGGATTAAGCCTGTCATGTACATAGGTACACCATTTGTTTTTTTACTGACTTAGGAAGTATTAGAGATACAAACAAACAGGCTCTGTCCTGCACTATCTACATTGAAATTTCTCCCTTTTGTTTCTGGGAAAAAAATAGATTACTAAGTGATTCCTTTTAGAGCTTTCACAAAATAAACCACTTGTGTGAGACTGAGAAATAGGAAGATTACATACTCAWCTAAATGTTTTTGTTACTAATAAATTTTGTGTAACAGTGGTTCTTCAAGGCTTAGTTGAATTTCTGCTAGGTATGTGCATTTGCTGGCCTTCTCACCTTTCGTTTCTCTTAAATATTTTCTGCAAACAAAASTATTTTTAATTAGGGCTTTGTAGAATCTAATTTTAGGGAGCCRCTAATACAATATTTTTTGGAAGCTGTCACACATTCTGAAAAATCTAAATAACATTTGTAAAGAAAATTACACAGATTTTATTAGTCTGTGTTATGTAGGTGGAGTGAAGGAAAGTTTGATAGGCTTTATTAGTTTATCAAGGAAGACTGTTTAAATTGTTCTTACTCTGTAAGTTTAAGATGATGTTTCTATGATTTTGAAAATATACTGGCAATGAAATATACTTCTCAACCTGAATCTTCCTTACTCAGATATTTATACTGTGCTTGCAAGTTTGGCACGTGCTAAAAGTTGATATAATCATACAGCCATAATAGTATGCAGACCTGATGAAGTCTGTACCTAGAAATGACTGCAGTACGTGAAGATTACTATGAGAGATGGACTTGTATCTCCTGTTTTTCATTAGCCTGTAAATGCCTTCTTGATGTGCCTTTACCATTATTGCTGGTGCAGCAATTATTTGGAAACTTTCCATTTCACCACATTTGACTTACTGCATTGCAGAACAATGCACTTCGATTGTTTATCTGACCTACCTACATGATTAGAATCTGTGCTTTTAACTTCGCGTAAAAGTCTGCTTATTTCAGTGCTCTGTAACTTACCTTTWAAAAAAAAAAATTAAAACCCAGCAAAATTGTTAAATTTGAATATGTGCAGTGTTGACCATCAATAGCTGCTAAAGATATGAGTGATAGATACCCTCAGTTTATGACATTTCATGTCTGAGATTAGATTTCTAAACTTGGCTTTAACCTGTTCCCTGCGACTGAACCTTTGTCGTTGTGCACAAGATTGTATAGCCATAGCTGTACATATGTGTGCATGTGTGTTAAAGTTGGACCAATATATATATTGTAATCTTGAATGTAATAGCAATGTAATAGAACTACAGGTTGAAATTATTACTAATGCAGTTTATAGGCTTTTTTGAAAGATGAGTAAAACAGATTTATAGCAATATTGCTRCTTATGCTAAAAATTGCTCTTGAGTTATGATGAAGTCAGTGTATCCTACTGATAAAACTGCTTGGATTTTTATACTGATACTGGTCAAACTGTGGTTTGTAGWGCACCTGCGCATGGCAACTTCTTAAAGGTCATGAGTTACTAAGTAAGAGATCTGSTCTCAGTCAGTCTGTCTGTCTCTCTTTTTCTTTTATTCGTTAAAAAATTGCTTAGAGTCGTACAATGAAGAAAATTGCAAAACACTTTCTGTGGGTAATTATGTCAACTTGACAAATTTGAATTCAAAACATACATATTAGTTGCTCTTAAATATGCCTATTTGAATATGAACTGCTTACCAGAATGCCAGGTTTGTGCTATTCACAGAGTTTTTGCCATGTAAGACTTGCTTCATTTTCTTCCCTCCCCTTTGTTTTCTCTGAAACAGGATATAGCCGATCCTTTTTTTGCTTATTGTAAACAGCATGCAGACAGGTTAGACAGAAAATGGAAACGGAAGAACTACTTGGCATTGCAATCTTACTGTAAAATGTCCTTGCAGGAAAGAGAGAAACAGCTCTCCCCAGAAGCCCAGGTATTGTATTCATGGCACAAGTGCRTCTGTGTTAATCATCTATGTTAAACAAGATGAAAATGAAGAGGATGGAATTATTTAGAAATGAAATAYGGACTATATTGATAGCATATGATCAGTTAACGTAGCTGTAAATTATTTTTAGATTTTAATCTCTTAAGAACAAATCCCCAGTAAAGTAATTACCAAAGAAGGATATCTGTGCTTGTCTGAAGTGAAAAAAATCCTTATATTGTTTGTTTATGTAGCAAAAAGTTGATAACTTTTAATTTATAGGGATTTTAAAAACATTTACTTCAAGATTCTTAACAAAATGACAACTAGACAAGAAATTAGGTGTGTTATGCTTCTGTGTTCAGTAAAGTCTACTTTTTAAATTTTGAGCTTGGCAGAAGAGTTTAGCATGCCTAAAGTTTTGTTGAGCCTTTCTTCATTTGCTGTAGGTCTAAGTAGAATTTTACCTGCAGGGTTTTTTTCATAGTATCAATTTTCTTCTAGTTTATTTTTGTTAGGTACAGGAGTCTATGCTATGGAATAGCTGTCTGAAAATCTTAGGCAAAGTCTAAGTCTATAGCCCTATCTGAGGACTGAGTCACATAAAACTAGCTCAACTGTTTGATGTCCTGTTGCTATATAGACTTCAATCTTTTTAATAGCTATAAAGGAATCTTTGTACTTCAGTATGTTTGAATTTTGTGTTCTTTATTTTTTCTGACTGATAAATTTGTGGCCTACCTTGCTATTCACCAGTTAGGCTGAACTGGATTCATGGCTGTGTAGAAAAGTAGCTCATTATCTGAAGGAACCCTGCCTAAATTACTGTAGAAGTTGACAGATGCATAGTAAATAATGCAAGGCATTTGATGGAGAGAACAAGCTGTTGTTTTCTGAAAGGAGTACAATAGAGTAATGATCAGAAAATAAATCTCCATATGATCAAATTTTTATTAAAGAAAAAAGTCATGCCTTTCTAGTTTTTGATAGAAAGATAGAAGATCAGTTTAAAATGATGGATTTATAATGCATTTGAGAATGCATATGAGCAGACTATCATGGAAGAATTTTGTATAAAATTTTTCTTTTGGCTATATCACTTCCTCAACTTCAGATGATTAGGTAATTCTTGTTAAATACACTTAGSTCTCAATTATGTGAAATACTCCTGCGTAATGGGAAAAATCATGGTAATGCGTACCACCACCCATAATGTTAAATGCTGATTGTGGAAAGTCATTTTGGGTCCAGTGGGGCTTATTAGCTCTGCTGTCAGCCTTGCGTTTCGGTTAGATCCATGCATTTGTTATGCAGTACTGTATCAAAGATAACAAGTGTGATGCATTTGCCTCTCTTTCTCCTCTTTCCTCCGAACCAAGCCCCCTCAGATTTTGTATTCTGAATTATTTGGATTAAATATTTAGAAGTAACAATTAGAAGAATGAATGTTGAAAACTGCAAGTGGATTTCCTAGACATGGTGTCGTAGACATCTTTATGTAAGATTTATAGGATTTGTGTGAGTTATAAAAAAGCAGAACAGGATTTTCCTATTGGTATTTCTGGTGATGCACAAGTTTGGGTTACTGTTTTATATGCATGTGTCTTAGTTTACATGAACAGAAGCAGATGGGATGCTAGAAAAAATGCCTAGGTGTATTYATTGGGATTTTTTGAAGTAATTATTGTTTTTGGTTTCTGTGTGTTATAGAAATACAGAACTGTAAAAGATTCTTAGCATATACTGGAAGTGTCTGTCTGGGCAGTTGATGCAAAGTAAGCGTAAATTCAAATGATAGCTTACCACACATAATCTATGTGAATCCAGGTTCAACAAAGATGGYTAAATTTGCTGCTGTGATTTTTTTCTGGAAAGTGAGAATCTGAATCTTGAGATAACTTAGTCTGAAAAAAGGATGAAGATGATTCCAAAACCTGGAGATACTAAAAGGATGAAATGCAGACCATAATGAAAATTGATTAGTCTATTTTTCACTGTATTCTACACTAGGTTATAAAGGAGAAGAAACTGAGGTCTCCCTCGCCCTCCCTCGCCCTCCCTCGCCCTCCCTCGCTGTACTTGTATGTATATATGTACACACAAAAGTTCAATTCTACTGGAGTTTATAGACACAGTATGGAGCTAACATAAATAAGTACATAGTCTAAGTTATTTAGTTGATACTGTGAAAGTGGATTTTTGAGGCACAGTTTTGGAGGGGAAAAAATGGATATTCAGGACCTTGTAGCCAGCTGAGCCTATGGTCTGGCAAGTTTTCTGGCCCAAAAAAGAAAATATCTCTGAGGAGTCTTTTATACAAAGGTGTCTAAGGGCTACTATGGTTGTTGGAAAATATTCTATATTAAAATATCTCAGCAAAGAAWATATACATTTTTCCTTTATGTGTATACTTGAAAATTACTTAAACCCGAATTTTGGATTTCATTTGGGCTAGCCATGCTAATTTGTCTCTGCTATTTCTGGAATGCCACTCTGAGCACACAGTTGTGTGACATCTTAAATGACTTCAGGGCTTTGAGAACTGAGCATGTAATCAGTGAGGAAGCGTCTTGGCTTGGGAAGCTGTCAGCCATCCTTATTAATTCCAATGGAGAATAAAGCTTTAGCAAGGCAGCCGTAGGTGGATGTTTGCTGATGTAGGCTCAAGGAAAAAGTCCTTGAGGTTAAATCTGGCCTGCAAGCCACACTTGTCATGTTTCTTGGTCATTATGTTCAACACCTAGTAAGGTAATACTCTGTTAACTGTGTTTGTAATATTRCCTTTAGCAATGCTGTCTGTACTCAAAGATGTTCCCTAAACATAGCACGTATGTGCACACTTCTTTACCTTTCTCTCAGGAGTATCTGATACTATTCATTAGGGTAATGGGATAGTTTAGCTTTTCCTTTATACTGACAAGTAAACAACTTCTGATAAGTCTGCTGGAGTTTTGCCACTGAAGGTTTGGATGCCGATGTCATTTTCTGCCACAATTGCCAGTACATAGATTTTCTGCAAGACAGTATTTTTTTGAATGCCTGTGGCTACTTTGGTCTTCCGAAGTTGGTCTCTCAGATGGTCACAAATATACAGATGTCATCAGCAATATATATTGTGAACTTCTCTTGCCTTTTTCACTTCCGTTTCCATTGTATTTTTTGACATGTTATAATCAGCTAGTTATAAAGAGATCTGGCATTGAGAAAAGGAGTTGCTGCAAAGATAAGGAAAAAGATGGCAGAAATGCCRTTCACAAACTTTAAATCTATGTGAGCAATAAAAGTGTATATAAATACATTTTTGATAGCCAGAGTTCTTCCCAGTAGTGAATTTTCACAGTTCCATCAAATCATTACTATTAAAAAGGTTTATCTGAAAGCCAACAGTCATTATTATTAATTTCATCAATGGAGTAATCTTACCAAGAATTTTGTGAACATTTTTCCAATTTACTTCTAAAACCTAATGAAAGGATGATGCTATTTAAATATCAATTTTGAGGTAAAATCAAATATCTGTGTGATTGTCTCTTTCTTGAGTCATAGTGTTCCAGAATGAAAATAGTGATGATTAGGTTGTGCAGTTTTTAAAAAGAAATTAAAATGCAGAGGTGTTCCAAAAGGATATAACTCAAAAGTGTTTCTGCATTGTTTGTTGTCTTTTTTTTTTTTTTTTTTTTTTTTTTTTTTTTTTTTTTTTTTTTTTTTTTTTTTTTTTTTTTTTTTTTTTTTTTTTTTTTTTTTTTTTCTATGGACTTTGTTGTAGGCTCGCATCAATGCCAGACTACAGCAGTATCGTGCCAAGGCAGAACTGGCTCGTACCACCAGGCCTCAGGCCTGGGTCCCCAGGGAGAAGCTACCACGACCACTTACTAGCAGTGCTTCAGCCATACGTAAGCTTATGCGCAAAGCTGAATTAATGGGTATTAGTACAGACATTTTTCCAGTGGATACTTCAGATACCAGTACCAGTGTTGATGGAAGAAGAAAACATAAACAACCAGCTCTCACTGCTGATTTTGTGAATTATTACCTTGGTAAGGATCAAAATTTCTTACTTCTTTTTAATGAAAAAAATCACCATTTTGCTGTRTTTGTACTGTGGTAATTAATTGACTTTATTCTATCTTTTATTTGCATTTCTTTGTTATTAGTAGATAAATATGAGTTATGACTTTAGTTCAGATATGTCATTGCTCAGTATTGCAGTTTATACAGTAAGTTAGTAAACTTTTTTAAAGAAATTTGACAAAAGAAGGAAATCCTTAAAGTATAAACAGGAGGGAGTGTTTTTACTAAGAAATGAAATGAAATGAAATGACCTTTAGACATCACTTTTTCTGATGTTCTCTTCCCTTCCTGTGTGCAGTAGCATGTTTTTGTCTTTGGGTCTGTTTGGTTAAAGCTCATCATTTGAATAAATAGCTGGTTCTACGTYTTCATATGCAGCAAAAAATAAATGTTATAAATGACTTTTCATTCTCAGTCTGTATAGTTTGTGCACCTGTGTTGTTATGATTTTTATGCTTTATGTTTCACTGCTTCATTCTTTCAAGTATATAAAACTTGAAAATACAGCCAATGCTAGAAAATAACGAAATTTTTCTTTTAAACAGAGAGAAATATGCGCATGATTCAAATTCAGGAGAACATGGCTGAACAGAAGAATATCAAGGATAAATTAGAAAATGAGCAGGAAAAGCTTCATGTGGAATATAATAAGGTAAAGCAAAAAAGGATAAATAAAATAGATTATACTGTTTTAGTATTGCTTTCCTTAACTTTGATAGTATTTTCCTTTCCAAAAAGAAGACTTAGAAAGATATGTAAGGTTCCAATATGACAATAGAGAACTTGAAATCATTTTTGTACATACTTGTCATAATCTTGCTAACTTAAATAGTATGGTCAATGTGTGCAAAATAYTGCCATGTTTTCGTTTTGCTTTCGGTTTCAAGTTTTAGTTCTGTTTGCTAAATGATTGCATTGATCACAGCTATATTGACATGAGTTTCATTGCTTTTTAATCCCCCAATAAAGTGAAACATACCCTATAGAAAAAAGCTTGAGTAACTTCTATTAAACAGGCTTTAATATTTATTTATTTATTTATTTTAACTTTTCAGCTGTGTGAATCCCTGGAAGAATTACAAAATATGAAYGGAAAACTACGAAATGAAGGGCAAGGCATTTGGGCTCTGCTGGGTAGAATCATTGGACAGGTTGATATTTTTCCCTTTACAATTCTTATGCAGACCTGGTGTTCCACAAACAGGCCTTTCTGTTTCTCACTTTTATGCCCGAATAAATTGATTCGACTGGGCCCAGGCTGTACTCTGGGGATAATGATTTCTGACTGAAATACATCTAGGCTTCTGCAAACTACCTAGTAGGAATCTGTAGTTTAATTTTGTTGCTGTAATAACGATCTTGTTTGCAAAATTCTTTCATTTGCTGTAACTGATTGACCTGTCATTTGTGATGAAACTTAACATGAAGAATGAGTTAATCCTACTGCTTTTGTCTTCTTACTATCTTCAGTTGCTATAGACTTCAAATGGTATGATAACTTACTCCCTTTTATAAGGTACACGCTGCATTCTAAAGATATGTATGTGACAATTTTTAACTGGATGGAGAATAGTTTTGTTGAAATGAATATAAATATCTTGGAAAAGAGAAGATTTGGATTACTTTCTTTTGCCAGAAATTAACTCTGTTGCCACTGACGTACGTAGAGAAAAGAGAGARATGCAGGTTATTGAATATGTCACATACACACATATGCATACAGTGAAAGTGTGTGCTCATGTGTCTTTTATGTCCAAGATATTATATGGCAATGGATAACTGAGCTATGAGAAGGAGATTGAAATGATTTGCAGTCGTGATTTTAAAGAAGAAAATATTCATTATAAAAATGCAGACATTATTTAATTGGATCATAATTTTGTGATGCCCTTTGGTCCTGCTATGTTTATTCTGTTCAGAAAACAAAGGCTACTCCTTCTTTATGCATTAATAGTTCTTATAGAAGGCTATTTTTTCTGGTTCTATTTGTTAGCCTCTCATTTGTACTTAAAGATTCTTGTATGATTTATCTTTTGGATAGAGATTTTATTTTCAAAACCATCTTAAAATGAAGAAAAGGTATTCAGAAATGTATTTCCTAATGCAAACGTCACTAAATTAAAAGAAAAAAAAAGTAGAATTCATTTGCACAGCTTGCATGACATTTTTTTTTTCCAGTTGGCTGAACAGATGCGAGCCCATGGGGCTGCTGAGAAATGACTTTGATAGATGTTTGCTCTCTGAGAAGCTAGCACACTGCAGATTAGTAGAAACCCGAAGAGAATCTTGTCTGTTTTATGGAGAGTTTGGTCAAATAAGATAATTTTTCTAATTAACCTATGGAGCACCAATATAGTAGGGATATTGGGAAAAATAAACCGCCTTAATGTTCTTCTGGCGGTTTAGCGAATTTTCCTTTCCCTTTTTCAGCTGTCTAGACAAACACATCTTTGTCTGTCTGTCTCGCTTGAAGCTTGAATAGAAAGTTTAAAAACTACTATTTCAGTAGGTGATCTCATTTTATTAAATCAAAAACGATTATAATACCACTCTATACTGATCTGATTTTGTAACATAAACATCTGTTGTTCTTGCCTGTAAAATAGGTAGTTTAGCTATTTCCTACTGATAATTTGAGCRTTATCAAACTTGTTCCTCATACACTGAGATTGCAGTAGTAAGCTCTAAATGTCCTCAAGATTAATATGTGTTGCATTTGTTCAAATCCAATAGAAATTGAACATACCAGCAATTTTACGTGCTCCGAAGGAAAGAAAACCGAGTAAAAAGGAAGGAGGAACACARAAGACGTCTACACTTCCAGCTGTGCTTTATAGGCAAGTAATGAAGTCTTGACAGAATAGATAAAGTATGTAATGAAGTTTCAAAAACTAAGAGAAAATTGTTTGCTTCAGCTTTGATTAACAAAATGGTCAGAGTCCTCTCTACATTTTACTTCTGTAGGCAAKTTGAGACGTAGTTAATTCTTCACTTTGGCACACATCAATAAGGATTTTTTTCTTGTTAATGTGATAGCAGTGCTTTAAGAACAAATGCAACTCTGCAGCTGAAACAGAAGATTTTTTTTTGCTTCTTTGAAGTGAAAAATTTTAACTGGTCATGTTGTCTTTTGAATGTATTCATCTGTGTTGATGATTTTGCAACTAGGGCTGTTTCTGTTTTACACATCCAGCTACTGTGACTAAATGTTAGACATATAAGAATTTTTTACTTTTTGCTCAAGTCATGGACTGGTAATAGCAATTTAATTTTCTATTTAAGTATTTGGATGGCAATAGTAATCCCCCCCTCCCCCCATCTGTCACTGGTACATTTTGTCAAAGTATCAACTGGTTACTTACTGATTGAAAGCCTTTAAAAATTAGATTGAAAGTTGTTTGATGTTGAAGGTGTACTGTATTAGGTACCTTTTATATTGTACTGTATATAGATAGAAGTACCTTTAAAAGTAATTGTGCACTTAAGTGACACACTTAAGATTGCCACGTTATTATATTTTTATTGAAAGTGGGGAATGTGGTGGGATGTATGGTTTATTCTTTGTCATTTCAAATGTAATTAAAATGCTTTTCTGCTGCCTACATTAAAAGTTGTGGAATTTGCAAGAAGAACCATGATCAACACCTACTTTTATTGTGTGATACTTGTAAACTCCATTATCATCTTGGTTGCCTGGATCCACCTCTTACAAGGATGCCAAGGAAGACTAAGAACAGTTACTGGTAAGAATTCTGTTACTGTGTTGTCTTGTGCTAACTCTGTACTTAAAGTAGGACTTAAAATGAAGAGGTTTGTGAATTTTAAATGTTTTAGACATTGCTAATATTGCCTGAATTACTTTATTTCCAGATTAACGGCAGTAATGTTTGAAGGTAAAAAATTAAATTACATTATAAAGATTTCTCATTACTAGCCATCTTGTGTACGTACAGATTATAGGAATCTAGACTGCCTTTAGGAAATGAAAGACTTGTTTTTTTGTTTATCTTAGGGCCCAGACATACAGCTTTTCCTAAAGATCTAGATTAAAAAGCATTTTGGCCTGATAATATTTTAAGGAGTAAATCAGTTTACTGCAATACAAGCAATCCCTTGGGCTTACCTCTTATGATTCAAATCTACAATAGCAAAAACATATRCATAACTGTACTTAAAAGGATTTCCATAAAACAGTTACTAAGTTATCTTTTTGGATAATTGTAGCAGGCGTGTGCGAACTAAGATAGTTGATGTGTGAAAAGGGAAGTCATTTTATTCTTATTATTTTTTTAATCTTAAGATGACAGTCTAGATTTTGTCCAGTAAATTAGCTTATTAAATTAATAGAGATTTCTCTTAAAAACTGAAAAACTCAGAAAGGTTTTTGTCATAATTAGTATCCTAAACCTAATATTACAGTCTATGATTTTGGACTTATAATTATTTCCTGGGGATTCTGAGCTCTTTGGTTAAATGTAAAGTGGCAACATCATCATGTTATGTGGAAGTAATTTTTTCTACTTTTTAAATAAGTTGAAAAGGTTCACTAAAAGTCATCAATCCAAAGGATATAAGACTGTACTTCTCCATAGGTGTTAAGGCAGACTAGGTCAGATTAGGTAGTAAGTGGCTTTATTTCAAAGTTGTGACTTAATCTTTGCTATGGATTCATGCTTCAGTTTTACCTCTGATCACAAATTTAGCTTTYACTTCTAATTAGCTAAGGCATATTCTGGGGTATGAGGTTATAGCAGACAAATTGAGCTGTATTGATCACATTCTCTTCWTCATTGTCCATGCCTTTATATATTCTTTTCAGGATCAGTGGAGAGCATGTAGGAGAGACTCTTATATAAAAGTTTGAGTTCRGCAGTTTCTCTCCCCTCCCTGCCCCCTGCTGTTTTGACTATATTTTTAATCTTTTGATTAAGCCATGAAGAAAAATACTTTTTTTTCTTTTATATAGGGTTCAGATACTTTTCAGGTATTTGTATAGAATATTATGTGAAGTTACACAGAAAGATAAAGTGAGAAAATGGGTATAGTAGGAAATTCCTTGAAGTATTAGGCAGGGTGGAAGATTTTGTAATTTTAATACAATAATTTTAAAGTGCTGATTTTAATACTATTTTAAAAAAGTAAGCAGGAAACAGTTAAAAATAATTGTACTTGATTTTGCTTTCCATTCGATTTTACTCGTGGTTATTAACTTTAGTCTTTACAGAAGGTCTGATAGGACTTAGGTCATATACTTTATTGATACATATTTACTTAAATATTGTGTAGTTCAGTATGACTTTATTCTGTATGCTCAGTGTTTTATACTATATTTGAGAATGTGGAGTGATTCAGCCTAKGTAAATGATGCTACATTAAGTGAGCTAAAACTTCATTCTTTGGTGCATTTAATGCTCAGCATTTGATAGGAATTTGAATTGAAATATGTAAAAACAGATTTTGAAATTATTTTTAAAAATCTATTGGTAAAAGAATAGTTACTTTTTTACATTTCTGAAAGCTAATTGATTAAACAAAGCACAAATTACTTCGCTGGATATTTCTTAACATTAAAAGGAGATAGCAATTTTAAACTTAGCAAAATCTTAATAAGATTTTAGAGTGAGTAAATGTTACTTACTAACAGGTTCCTAGTAACTGGTTCCAGATGCTTAACACTAAGAGTTTTCCCTGTTCAACAGCCTGAAAGTTTATTGCAATGCAACATTTCTGCATCTTGAATGTTTTAAAAAATAAACTTACTATATTAAAGTAATTTAAAGCCCATCCTCATGTCAGATTGGCTTATTTTAAGTAAAAAAATGAAAGTATTAATTTTTATCTGTTTTGACATGGTGTTCTCAAAGTACACTTTCAGTTTTAATCACTGGTAAAGAATAAAGTGCTATGGCGTACTTTTATTTAAAAATTTTGAAGTGTCCAGTTTCTTAGAAATGCTGCTGAATAAACCCTCAAATATTTTTGATTCAAGTTTTCTCAATAAAAGCAGGTCCTGACAACCTATGTATTTGTGCCCTTGCCCATTCTGGACAGTCTGGGAACATGGCACAAGCATTGACAGACAATACAATAAATCAAAAACTGGTTGTTAAATATTGACATTTCACTGAGATAATGTTTGGTGGCTATCAACAGGGACTAGTTCTTTCTCCTGAAATCAGATCACTGAAAAATAGTGACAGCCTTTGCTAACATGTGAAATGTTGGGAGTTGAGATTAACCAGACAAGGACTAAGGATTATAATAGGCTTGTTYGGGTTTATTTTCTTTCTGAAGGACAGAATATTTTGGCAGTATTTCTGTTGTGTGGAGTGATGTTGTTAAAATATTAGCATAGGACAGAAAGTGAGCTTTGGAGCCTCTTGACTAGTATCACATGGGCGCTGTGTCAGGATTTGAACGTTCATGTATATTCCTGAGCATGCTCATTCASTATTGATCCAGCATATCTTGATTGTTTTTACTAGATAATGATACAAAATTACTAATATATATGTGTGTATATAATACAATCTTACATATAATCTATCAATTTTTATGTGTATTACCAAGTAAATTTTTCACTTGTCGTAACTGAAGGGTGTTTGGATAGTTGCAAATGACAAACTTTCAGTAGCTGTATTCTGAAAGATACTCTTTGAAGCTCTTTGTTAAGCTATTTATTGTTCATACATGCTGTCATCTTTCTCCAGAATAAGAGCAGTCTTCCTATTTTCCATTTCCATTACATTTTTCAAAACTTGTGTGATTTATTCAAATTTCCAAAGCATAGGTGTCATCTTAAAGCTAAGGTTCGTGTTTCTCGAAGCTTAAAGAGGTTTCATTCTTTGCTAAAATTTCAAGACATGATTTATCACAGAGTGTAGACATACTAGACAGACCAGACCTGTAAAAACAAACCACAGTCTAAAAATAACTAATAACTGAATGATTTTTTCCTGTATAAACAGCATGGGTTGAACAGTGTTTGGGGTATATGTGTGTGTGTGTGTGTGTTTTAATGAAATGTTGTAGTCCTGTTCATTCAGCACGAGACTTTAAGTTTACTTTTTCAGCAATAAACTTTTTGTATGCAAGGGATCCTGATTTTTTCTAAATTCTGTTCCTGCCTAATGTGATTATAAGAATGACTGATTTCTCTTCAAACTGAGTCTTTTGTGTTTTCATCTCACAAGTCACTCTGAGTATATGTAGCTTAACACAATTAAGCCAGTAGAATTTTTCTATAACGTAAAAGGCTTCAAATTTTTCCTAATTTGTGTAGTAGTGTTATCCTTTTTTTAAAAAATCTTCAGACGATTTTATCTCTGTTTTGCTATGTTATATAGCAAATAAATTGAGATGATTATTAAAACATTAAAAATAAAAATAGATTTGTGTTAAGATTATCAGTATGTTTGCTTTGAGCTCTGTCTGTGAGACCTTCAGGTTSATGACATTTCGTTTATTTAAAAAAAGGTGTTCAATTTCTAATCTTCATCTGTTCCCATTATAGTTTCATAAATTTCCATGTGCCAGGCTCAACTGCATTTAGATTTTTTGATATGTAAAGCTGCTGCATAAGAAAGCATGATAATGTCACTGTTTGCATTAATTTTGAGGGAGGGAAGCGATAGGGGCTTTGTCGCCTATATTCATTTCCGCTTCACTAAAAAAAACCCCGGTCTCCAAACCACGTTCCTCTCCTCTCCTCCCCCCTGTTTGTGTTTAACAGAGGTGTAGAAAATAAATTCTGCCATTTGAGGATGTTTGTTATAATTAGAGAAATATTTTTTTTAAAAAAAGTTGGTTGTTTGCACTTGTCTTCCAGAAGCAGAGGGTTTTTTCCCTTAATCGTTGTCAAATACATGGAAACAAGTAAGAAGCATTGTGATCAATATGAAAGCTCCCTAAATCGTAAATTAATGATCATGTAAGGAAAGAGTAGTGCAGTGCTTCTGTTAAGTAGATTGTTGTTGAAAATGCTTCTGCTGTTTGACARATTGCTTCTATCATGATTACTTAATCTCCACTAACGCAAAGGATTTTACCTTTCTTGTACTACAGAATCATTCTCTGAATGTGAAAATTATCCGATCTAAAACACATGAGGAACTACTGGAAAAAAAGTGCTACAATGCTATTGTACAAAACATTGGTAATACCTCTAAATTATTTTATTAAGTTACGGCTTCCCATTTTCCACCAAGGCTGAATCTGTTAACATTGTAGTGTAGATCAGGAGTGTGCTTTTGAAGTAAATCTCCTTCTGTTGCCACCTGCTGCTTTTTGGTTCCCATTATGAACCCTGGAGCATGTGAACTGTGTTGCTTTCAGGCAAGCCTGGAAGACAAGCTCTGGGAGCATACCTGGTCACCTTCAGCTGCTGATGTGTGCTCTGTCTATGAGGCCAGATTCAGCATGTCCAAAGAAAAAAAGAAAACCCTGGTGTGCAGAAGTTGAATCCCCAGCACCAACTACTTCTCCTATTAATTTGCATGTGCTATGTGGCAATGCTTGCCTACATAGACATAGTTGAAGACTGTCTGAACAGACCGAAAGATGACCTGTAGTGATAGCTTCTGTATTCACAGATTTTTCTTGGAAGAGATGAAACTAAATGAGCATGACTTCAACGTAACTAAGTAAGGATAGAGAGTCATATGAGTATATCAGAATTAAGCAGCAGAATGGGAAAAAAGGTTTGTTTTAAAATCAAGAACCATATTGAAATAAACTGTACTATGAGCTGAAAATTAGGAAATCTTTTCTAACTCAGAGTGTTGTTCTGTAATAACTTTTCAGGGGGCCCTATACGGGCAACCAGCCTGATTACTTTAAAGTTGAAGCTTGACTTAATGAAAGCATTGCTAAGGTGCGTGTTATGGTAGGGGCTATTCCAGTAAATCGAGAGGTTCCTCATATTTCGTGTTACTAATATGCCTTTTCCTCTCATCTTTAGTGTTTATAAAGTTTTGTTCTTTCAGTTTCTTTTTTTTTTCCCCACTGTCATACCAAGCCTAACAGCTTTCTTTTTGTGCATCTAGCTTATTTCTA
This sequence comes from Rhea americana, assembly GCF_003343005.1. Taxonomy (NCBI): domain Eukaryota; kingdom Metazoa; phylum Chordata; class Aves; order Rheiformes; family Rheidae; genus Rhea; species Rhea americana. The sequence continues at coordinate 6,696,567 of NW_028186446.1, forward strand.
ATTTTGAATATATTGAAATAAGTGTCCTGAAGAGTTGTAGAAATGTTAGCAGACACTGAAAGTTTAATGAGTGGGGCTTGCAAAGAGGAGAAGAAATTAGTCACGTATTATACAGTTGTATGCTGGCCCAAACGGTTTGCAAAGTGTAAAAATATGTTAACTGACTTTATTATGTTTTGGCTGCTAATAAAGTCCTCATACTTCTTTGGGAGAAGGGAGAGAACTATGTTACCTTGCTGGCAGTCTACCTTGTAGTACTTCTATCTTTTCAGATCAGCAAATACTACTAGCACAGGCCTATGTCCTATTTCCAATCATCTCATCTCAAGTGCTTTAGCAATAATAAGTGATTTATCTTCATAATGTTAGAAAGTATCAACTAATGTCTCAGTTTCTACATATAGAAAAATTAAAGCAGAAAGATACTGACTTAGCCAAGGTCACACTGATAACAGTTAAGCAAGCCAGGATTACATCCTCTGTATTTTATTTGTCAGCTGGTGGTCTGTCTAGCAGACCATACAGACTGCTATTGTCTTTTGGTATGCCCAGAAAAGATCTGAGCCTATACTGCTTAGATTAAGAGCTTGTAAGAATTAGAAAACATGGAAAGTTTTTTTTTGTTGTTTTCTTCCTCTCTTGATTAAATAAATTTGCAGTAGGCAGTATAGCCTTACATTTTTTGTTTGTTTGTATTGGTATTTAAAGTACTTATGAAACCATAGGTCAAAGCCAGCCATTGTTAAAAATATTACTTAAAAACATTTTTGCCTCTCGTGACACTGTTAAGTTTATTTGTGGTTCTGTTCTGTGGATTTTAAGAGGGACTGTTCGCATTAAGTGGAATATATTACTGGTCAGTGATGTCTTCATTCTGAAAAGCTTATCTGCTTTTTATAATCAAATCAGTTAATAGTATGATAGCCCTTACTGAAATTCATCATAGCAGAACTGTTTCTGTTAAACACATACATATGAAGAAAACAAGTCACATGCAAAAAATATAGCTGGCAGCATAGTTGAATTTTCTGCTTTTATTTAGATACCAGATTACCCTTYCTTCTTGTCTCAGACATGTATTAACATGTAACTACAAGTAAATAGATGCATGTTTTTTCTGTGTCTCCTTACAAAGCAAATTTGCTACTTCATTTACATAGTTTTCAATGTGTATCTATGTTCATGCCAATTAATAGCGGAATATAATTTAGAATTTTTTCAGTTGATACTATAAAAAGACTTTTTAATACAAGTAAACAATGATTTGATTTCGTTTAAAAGAATTTATAGCCTACTGAATTGACAATGTAATAAAAAAAGGAATTCTAGAAACAGCTACTMTCACTAGTCTCAGTAGGTTCATTTTTCATATTTTTGGTTAACGTCTACATTTATGACCTTATATAAGGTTAACTTATGCTCTAGATGAGAACAAATCCAGGTGACTTCCCATAATGTTAATTCTTTCATAGAGCTTGTTAATGGCTACATTTGTTTGTTCACTTTTGAAGTTCTGACTGTGATATTTGTAGTTTTAARGAAATGCAATAAGATGTGATTTTTTTCCTACAACTCAGTGTTAAAGATTGTTAACAAACCATTTGTAGCCTCTGTGCATCTCCTGTTTCTTAACTATTTTTTTTATGTTTAAAACCTCCTTCCCTCCATAAATTTTAAAACTGATTTTCATAACTGACCTTCCTTGCAAATCTCTGCCACTAAAGAACCCTCAGGAGAATGAATTCTGTACTGTGTCATTGTGAAGATTCAAGTGCAGCAGCAGTTACGATAATGAAATGGATTTCAGATTAGAGGACACCATTAAAAGTGGGAATATGAGTAGGAATACAGATGGTGAAGTGAAGTGCATCTTTCTTGAAGTTTAAATCCTATTTTCAAAATCTTGGGTTTCAAAGTTTACATTCTGTCAGAAAGAAGCTAACAATAAACAGTCTTTCAGTTTGACTGGTTAGCTGCTTAAAATATTGTGTATTTGAGAAGTTTCTTCAGATGCCCATGAGATTTCCTGGCTTTTACTCATTTATTTTTAATGCAAACACTTACTTTCTGCTTCAAAATATTTCTTTTTCTGCTTTTGTGACTGCAATTTTCAATATAAAACCTTTCACTTTACAGGCAGTGCTCAGAGTGTGACCAGGCAGGTAGCAGTGACATGGAAGCTGATATTGCCATGGAAACCTTACCAGATGGGACCAAAAGATCAAGGAGGCAGATTAAGGAACCAGTGAAATTTGTTCCACAGGATGTGCCACCTGAACCGAAGAAAATTCCAATCAGGAACACGGTAAATAACAGCTGAGTTGTTACGCAGCTCATATTCATAATAGTTTTCTTTTAAGATCACTAATGTTTGGGGAATTCTGAATTGAAGGATTTCAATTTGTGATATGCTATTTTTATTATAAACTCCTCTTCCGGTTTTTAATGCTTAATTACTTCTGTGAAATGCTCAGCTTTGCTAACGTAAGTAATAACGTAATTGACAATTTAGGTACTGTTCATTTCCTTAAGTATAGGCACTGTATTGAGTGACTACACATTCTGTGACTATCACAAAACCCCTTGTTATATTAGTTTGTTGCTTAGTTTTCCTAGTCTTATTCATTGTTATGTTTTCTTGAACATATCACCAGCAAACTGGTGGATAGTTTCAGTGAGACTAGCTCATGTCTCTTATACTGATGGTATACATAGTATCTTTCTTTTCTTTGAAAGTAGAACCTTTTATTAATCATTGTATTCTGTGTATTGAGTTTTTTTTCCTGCTGCTTTAGTCCTTGGTTTTGCTCTCCTACTTGCTCGTAAAACAGGGTATTTTATGTGGATATTGTGACATTACACGTAAAATGTACATGAATGTATCTAAAAGAGCTTCTAGTTCCAGTTTAGGGAAAGAGTAATATTTGCATGTCCCCTTTGGTCATGCATAATAATTATAGAAAAACTGTGATTCATCTTCCAAGATGCATCTTAATATTAGAAAGTACTTAAACTCTCTCAGAGTCGGGTTAGATTTACTACATCTCTGATGCAACAGAACTTTATTTTCCTGAAATGACTTTGCAGCCATCTTATGCAGTAGTAGTAGATACTATCCTTAACTCTTCTAGCTGTACAGTGATTAGGCAAGTATTTTCCTTACCTAACCTTAAATGTTTGCTTTAACTAACTTAAATGTTTGCTTTTGTTTTTTTATTATTATTWTTTTTTTCCTGGTCCATGCCTAGAAAGAGCTTTTAAGAATGGCTCAAACCAGAATTATTGATTAATTTAGTGAAAACTTCTAGGAATATGAGTAATCCCAAATGGATATGAATAATGCTTATGAATAATTGAGAGCCTGTATATAAGAGGAAGATACTTTTTCATATTAAGGAAAGCTCCTCCTTAATGCATAAGYTTATATGATATTTCTGTCTGCTGAATCCTTTGCATCTCTTCATTTTTTTCTTCTTTCTGTCTCTCCTTCCTCCCCCAGATAATGGTGTTAGGGGGAATAAGGATTCATGATTATGGGAAAGAGAATTGAAATATTGCAGGAAAACTGTTCATAGTAGTAATGGACAGAAGAGTGATACAAAGACATGGTACAGAAATCCATAGGAAGCCAAGGTTTATTTGCTCTGCTTTTCTTGTAATAACTGTTGAGTTTCTTCTGTGATAAATACAGAGAAGTCTGATTGTCCTGAGGTATTCCCCCTTACCACGTGACACTATGATGTGCCACATGGCTCAGTGGCATCTCACGTGTTATTGGGCATATTTATTCACATAGTGAAACGTAACGTGGAGATTAAATTTACTCTGAATAAACTAATATGTTGGCACAGTACAGCATTGCACTGTGGAAGAACTACTGCTACTTGTCTCAGAAAGACATTTTTTTATTCCTTTACTTGCATTTTTAGTGTTTTTTCACTTCTCCCTAGTTCTCTACTTTTCTATAGAAGAATACACATCTGCAAGATTGTGCCAGTGATGTCCAGTGGCTATTTCAAGGAACTTCTGTTAAAGATCTTCTAGCTTTTCCATAGTTGAGAGAGAGAGTGTTCTCTTCCTCCCCAATGTCTTCCACTTGCCTATGGAAAAGAAGGTTCCTGCCCTTTTCTTTTCTACTGGATTTCTTTGTTTCAGCTAGGCTGAATTCCTTTCTTTCAACTCTTGTGATCTCAGAATGTGTGGGCTATATAACCAAATGAACCTAAAACCAAATGAACTCTGAAAACTTAGCCCTTCCCGACTGTGTGGGATTCTATCTCCCATCTTCTTGTTTTGAACCTATGGAAGCATAAAGTGGTGGTAGGAATATATATTTTAAACATTATTACTAAGCTGGCCTTTTCTTTGTGGWTTCAAGACTGCTGAGATGCATGCAGTTTGTCTCAATCCCTGGTACATTGATAATATTTAAGAAATGATTTTTATTTTTTCATACCTGTGACACTTTAAGTCAGTGATTAGTTAGTTTTAGTTCTGGTTTTGCTAATGTTCAGCTATGTCTCATAGCATATAGGTCTTTGAGTATAGACTTTTCCCTGGTGTGTTTTTTTTTTTTTTTTTTATTATTATTAATATATTGATTCAATTCTAAGCCTTAGCAATTCTCATTTTTATCCAAGAGAACAGAAGATATTAACAGTGAGAAACAATACTCTGTAACAAATAAATAATGCAATATAAATATAATCATACATTATTAATTTGTCCAATCATCTTATCTATCTGTAAAGATTTAGCTCATTTTCTTTTAATAAGAAAACACTCCGTAATTCATTAGCTCTGGACTACTGTATGTTTGAGGAARAATGCTTGAGGTTTAGACAAGTTTGCAGGTGAAGTTTAGTCATATCTAATTAGAGAGCATGTCTGTGGTACATTTTGACAGTGATGAACAGATTCTTGTTCTTTGTCTTCTCACTGTTCAAATGCTTTAAAATAATTTAAGAAAAAAGTGAACAATTTGAAAATATATTTACTTTGCAGTCCTCTCTCCTCAGTGTCTTTGTATCTCTGAGCACATTTGATTCAATCCTGTTGTTTTGGAATAAACTGGCAAGCCCTATCACCTAACGTATGCATACTGTCCTCAGTCTTGCTGCTATTATCAAAAAGTACAATTATAAGACTGTTGAACTGTGTATTTGTTGCTCTACAGGGCATTTTTGTTTGTTTTGTACAAATTTAACTTGAGTTAGTATAAATGAGGGAAGATTTTTTTGCCATCTACCTAAGACAGCAGAATACATCTTATGTCTGGATTTCCCTGTAGTTGTTTATTGTAGTTAACTTGTCTTTATTTTGTTGACAAAATTGTGGGTAAGCCATAATCCTTTATGTTGAAAAAGTTTATATGAGGTATTATTGATGAAAGAACAACAATTGGTATCGGTAAAAGGTTTTACATAGTTAGCTAAATATATCCATATAAAATAAGCCTGCTACCTATATGAAAATATTTTATGTTAAATTGCATTTTCAGAACTGCTGTTTTGTTATTGATTTGTCCTATGACTGATACATTTGGTAACTCTGCTTTCAGCGATGATAAAGGATTCACTGCTTTTGTGAAAAACTGCTTTTTTAACATATTCATAATATTTTTCCTATTTCTGCCCGATTGATATATACTATGAAGAATAACAGATCTTGTTAGAAATATTCAAAATTAAAGTATTGTTTTTAGTCAGATCTAATTATGTCTACTTAAACCCTGCAAATATTTTTTTTTCTTTTTTTCTTAATCCTTCTAAGTTCCTGAATTCAATGATATTTAGGTTTTGTTTTCCAGGGATAAGTTATTTTTTAAAGAAAATAGTATTTTCGTTACTCGCTTTAAATGTACCTTTCAATTTCCTTTGTTTTTGCATTGTGCAAGGAGATAAATAATTTTAACTTCTGTAACCTATACTTTTCCTCCTCTTTCATTTCTTCTATAAACTTGACAATTCTTTTTAGTTTTTCTCTCTTAAGTCTCTTAACTACTCAACTTTTCATCTGTCTGAAGATTTTTTTTTTATTCTTTAGCAGAAATTTAGAATGAGATTCTCTGTTTTATTTTGAATGGTGTGCTGTTTCTCCATATCTTCAGTCTGCTTGTGCAAAAAGCTCTGCTTGTGACTGGGCTCAGAAGAGCTGTAATATTCTTTCTCCAACTCTTTTGTGAGGGAAGGTGAGAGTGTGTAATAAAAACTCAGGTTTTCTCCTAGGGCCTACAGTGTTCAAATCATAATTCACACTAATCCTGCATCAGAACAGCAGTGGCCAGAGGACACTGGCAGTCAGAGTATACTAGTCTGTGCAACTTGTTTAAGTGACATCAGGGACCCAATTTCCCTCTAGAACTGGGACTGGRAGAGAAGTAAGACTCAAGCAGATTGTTCAGAGTCAAGACCCTATTTCTCMCTTGTACAGTTGTCTATGTTAGTTGTCTGTCGGGGAGTGTTTTGTATCCTAACGCTGTGAATGCACTATAGTATTTCAGTCTCTCAGTTTCCAAATACTGCCAAATACTTTGCAGATACTTATATCAAGAAAAGAAACTGTTTTTAAGAAAATGAGAGTATAGGGAGCAAGTCCTGTTACTTGGATTATATTGTTTGCAAGAGAGAATGCCTAGCGTATCGTGCATTAAAATGTAAATTAAGTTTACAAGGAGCCTCTTCTGATGTTAATCTTCCCAAGAAAGATCCTATAAGAATATGCCTCAATGCCCAAGTGTAAATTTAAAAATGTCAGAATTCTGCTCTGAGTCAGGGTCTATACAAATTGTAAATTAGTGCAAATAGGCTAGGGGTTAGGCCTCTGCGTCTTCTGTATAAGAACTGTGTTTGTGGACAGAATTTAATGCATTGTTTATGCTTACACAGTTCAAGTCATATTTAGTAATCTTTTAATGATATTCCCAACTTCAGTTAGATAACTGTTTAAATTAGGTGTATTTAAAATCTGTAATCACTCTATACAATTTCAATTTCATACTTCTATATAGTTCACAAATCATGTTATTTCTACTGCTAATTAAATTTAGAATAGCAATAGATAATTTATATAAAACAACAATTTCCTAAAATCATTTTTTATTTCTTAAAAACTTTTCATATTTGCTTTTGAATTCAATTCTGATTTTTGAAATTGGATATTTTTATTATGAAGAATATATAAAGAAAAGAATACTATGTGATAGTATGTTTCTTTGAAAAAATCCTTTACAAGATATGGCAAGTGCTTTACAGCAGTAAGTTAATGGATTAGTGTTGTTTATCTACTCAGCCACCTATGCTCTGTTTTTAGATCATTTATGGGACAATCCATTTGAACAAAGAACGGCTTTTAATATTGCTGACTTCGATGTCCTTAAAGAAAAGAAACTTACATAAGTGATGATTTAATTTAATCAATAAAATACTTAGGTCTATCATGATTTTGCAAWTTTTTTGCATGCTGCGCTCCACTGAAGAAGAAATCTCTTCAGGATGTTTTAATGAATTTATTTTAAAATTTCACAACAAATGCTTTACCTACTGCATGCAGTATGTATGCTGCTGTCTTCTGGAAGTGTAAAAGTGTTTCTSTAAGAAATGCCACATAGATGCCCACCTTCTAGAGCAAGACTGTGCAGCTGAGGCTAGCTCTGTGGTGTAAGAAGTGATAAAGAGTGCTTTTTCCTTAATTCTAGTGCATCCACACAAGTTAAGTAAATTTTATGTTATTACGTTCTCCAACAAATKTTTTCAGTTTGTGGGGCTGTTAATAAGCAAATGAGGGTCGTACAGGTTTTACACAGAGCCTTTTTCTTTTATTTATTTTTTTTTCAACTGAAAAGAAAATATCTACCCAGTACTATAATGAAGAAAGCTTTTTGTCAAGGCATTTTGCACATTGAATAATTCGAGTGATTTAAATAAAAACATCTGATCTCAAAGCTGTATTTTGTTATCTAAAAATATAAAAAAATTGTTTTGACATAATTGCATTGTATAAAATCCCAATGAACAGACAATGCCGTTTCTATTTAGCTGAAAAAGTCTGTTTTGGTGAAAAAATTATTTTATTATCCAACAGTATGCAGTTCATTCTTTGGAACATGGAACAAAACAAGTCTGTGCCTGGGGAGCTATGTTCTAAGTAGATTAGTTTAAAAAAGATGTAGACAAAGCACCTGAAAGCTGTATTAGACACAGGGAATTTTTGTGTATATTGCTTTTGCTTTATAAATAAATATCATTACTTAGAATAAATTAATATTTCTTTTGTTTGAAGTAAGAAAAGATAGCAGAAATGAGTGACTTTTTTCTAAGTATATTAATAGATAAACAAGGTTGTTATTTAATTGAAGCATTTCTACCCAAGCTCTTTCCGTAAATCCATTGTGCAACTTAATTATACGATGTCGTAGATACAAGTTCTGAATAAAGGATGGCTAAAGAAGGAAAATAGAAAATCGCTTCCATTTTGAGTGTAAACATCAGTGCTTCATAAAGACAGCAAATAATTTTAAAACATTCTAATTTATACTTATCAGTCATCATGTTAATTAACATTGTCACTGATTGGTCAGCTCATTTAAATCTGACTTTTAAATGAGTAACTAAAGACCTTTTAAATTAACTATCTAATAGTGTTCTATGGCGTATTAATACAAAGGCACTAAATCTAGTTATATCAACCTGTCAAATACATAGGTAAATAACGGTTACTTGGATAGCTTTGGACTCTGTTTTAGGTTCAGGTCAAATGTGGAGAGAAAGAAAGTAAGATAAAGAGAGGCAGATCTTCCACAGTGCAAATGTAATATATCAAAGTTATTTGTTCGTATGTTTTAGAAAACAGGAAAAAATATAAATGGAAGATCACTTCATTTGGTATGATGTCAGCAGGAAGAGATGTAAAATTGAGGATACCAGGTAGTATTCCAGTGATACAAATGTTGATAACAGTGACATTTCTCTGTAAGTGAAAGTAACTAGCATATCTATCACTTGTACAAGTAAGTGATTTTAAGTTTAGGTTCCAGAAAATAGCTCTCTCTTTTACCAGCATGTGAAAACTATCTTCCTTTTTTGGATCTCCTCCTCCTCCTCTGTTTTTCAGTTCTCCAAACCTGTATGCTTTGGAAAAATTCCATGTTAAAAAGTATTAACAGACTTTGAGAACTAGCAAGATTTTTTCATCTCTTTTAATTTTTTGAAACGTTGATTTGTAGTTAATTACCAAATTCTCAGTGATAGTGTAGCWATGATAGCATAGCGACAGAAGTGTTGCAAAATGAATCTTGCTTTTCAACAAAATAAAAGTCCTTAAGAGAATGAAAACTTTAAAAAATTAAAATTGGTGAGGACCAGTGGTGAGGACGGTAGTATTCTGTAATTAAGCTTTATGTTAATTTGTTTCTCTTTTTAATCATATTTTGATTTACTGGTGTTTGCTTTTAGTCTGGAAGTTTTTTTTCTTATTACTGCCTGCTTTCTGGACAGTTAAATAATTATTCTGGAGATTTTGAATAGTACTGAAATGTACTATTTAAGGTATTCACTTTGATCTGTATTGAGCAAGTGTGCCATCTGGTGTCTGCATAGCTGTTTTAACCTTTATTTAAAAGTATCTTCTGCCTGTGTGATGCCATCAGTAAAATATTTTTTTCTACTTATAAAGAAAAGAAAGTCAAAGGGATTTTTCTGTAACTGTCTTGATTGTAACTTTGACAATAGATGTTTGTACAACTGTAATTTTAGAAAAGTTGGGTGAWACGATGGTGTAGAATTTGCCATATTAGGAAAAGTTACAAGATTTGCATTTAACAGAATAGATGCCGCATCTATAATACCTGCATGGCTTCAGCCATTTTTTTTTTTCCTCAGGCTTCTGGAGGTCTGTAGTTTGCTTTATGCGTACGCTGAGTGATTAACATAATGATTCCATAAAGTTACTTTTTCTTCATTATAAAAACTTACTCATAGAATTCACAGAACTCAGGACTGTTTTCTAATTGATTCTTTGTTGTTTGTCTTTTATAGTGCCATTTATTTTACAAAATCCTATTATTCACTGAAACATCGTCATTATTAGTAATATATTAGAATATATGCTGACAGACCTGTAGATACTTTTATCATAAATTTATGTTATGGAGTCTTTGGTGACTTGTATATATGATTTCTACTTAATATTTTTGCTATTTATGAAGGTAAGAGGGAAGCATTTTTTTAAAAAAAAATCAAACACTCGTGAAGTTAAAATAACCCAGTATTTTCATGATTTGTTATTGAGCTATTTAACATATAGTTTGTAATATTTTGTGAAAATGTTCTGTTCTGCTTATGTTTCATAAGAAAGTCATCTTCTGTTTTATAAAAATTAGATGATTCCTTGCCATTGCCTGTTTATTTGGAAATATTTCATGACATTCTATCTTTACTGATTTTCTTTTTCCCTTTTTTCTTTTATCAGCATATGCTTAAGTATACTGTAGATTCTCATCAAGTATACATTAAAGGCTGTATGGAGGAGGAGAGTTACAATTAGGAAATTTGCTTATTTTTAAAATTCTGCGATTTTTTCCTGTATAATATATATCAGTAAGCTGTAAAGTTCATTCCCAACTGTGGAAGGATATAATTCTTATCAATGCATCAAGTATATGATAACATAAAAATGAAAACACATAGAACTGAAGCATTTAGATAAGCAACAGAAATAAAACATGATTATGTCTTATGCTGGTCCTCTTCACTGTGCATTTCACCCAGTTATCTATCTGTCTACAAGAGTCACCATGACTGCAGGTCAGAGGGAAACCAAAATCAAATACATGGTATTTCTGAGAAGAAATGTTGGGAGTTGAAGATCTATAGAACTGCAAAAATCAAAATATCCTAAATGTTTCACATTTGATCATCTAGTAATCACAACACGGTAACATATGTAGGCTTTTTATACAATCAAGAAATTGTTATTGGAGCAGTAGTTTTAAAAGGCATGTGTCTATTTAGTAATTTAATCAATTTTTTAAATGAAATTGACCAGTTTTGAATTAATTATATTAAAGCTTGAAGTGGAAACCCACAGCTTCCTAGGAAGAGCGGTGGTGTAGCGAATAAATTTTCTGTGCTCACCATTATGTAGGAAAATAATACTTGCTGATTGTGCTGGCACCATAATTTGGTATCATAAATGTTGTGCCCGTAAGAGCCTTATCTATGTGACAGCATCATTTCTGTGCCATCCAAGATACACAGAAGCACCAGCATAATGAGCATCACCATGCCTGTCTAGTTGCAGGAGCACAAAAGACTAATGCAATGGAACTGGTGTAACTTTATAAGAATATGTGCTGGGCTCTTCTTTAGCTGCTTGTGTGTGTATATATGTGAATGAGGGAGAGGAATTCTAATCATGTAACATATTAGGCAAAGGAGAAACTAAGAGCAGTGCTTTCTGCCATGATGTTTGAAATAAATGGCAGGAAGAGTTTGATTTTTCTCAAGTGATTGGGCATCTGTAAGTGCCATTAAATATCTCTGTGTTCTCACACCCTCTTGGGTTTAAATATACTTTCTCAAGTAACTTTTTTTTGTATTGCTATGCAGAGATCACCACTGAATTACTAAAAACAAAGTGACTGAGTAGATAAGATCCTGAACCGTACTGTTTTGCTTTAAGTGGATATAGATTATTGCTGCTGACCAGAGATGCTTTGAATATTTCATATTTTTTTTCACTTCTTTTTGATAGTGATAACTCTTGTTTAGCTTGTTACGTGGAGGAAATTATGAAATAGGTGACAGTATAAAATACTATATTCCAGAAGAACTTCAGTAAAGCACAAGAGGAGCACATACTTGCAACTGTTGGGAATCACCCAACAGRTGGATGAGTTCTCCATCCTGTTCGTTTTCCATTTTCTTAGGGGGGAGGAGCTGAAGAAGCAAAACCGCTCCAAAAGAGCATTCTGCTTACTGTTGTTGTCTTTGGATGATAAAGCTTAAAGCATGTGTTTGTACAGACAAACAAGAGGACARCGATGTGGTTTGCTTACAGCTGTCGTAGTTCTGGGTCACGTGTGCATCAATTCTGCTTTCACACTTGTAAGCTATACTGTAGGAACTTACTGTATTTGTGAGTGATGGTGAAGAGTCTGTTTCTTACTATTGTCCAGTTGTTACTGAGGTCTAATTTGAATATAGAATTTAAGTGTTCATTTCCAGCTTTTCCAAGTCCAAAATACAGATCACCAGTTTTGCCTCAATTTTTTTTCTTCTTTTGATTGAAAAACTGATCCTATTGTTGATTGTGTTTACACTCAGTTTTGTCATTCCATTTTGGACAGTTTTCTTAACTCTCTAGNGGGTTTTTTTTTTTTTTTTGAGTATGATGGTTCCTTCCAGGTGTTGGAATTGCATTAACCCTACAGTTCATCACCTTTACTGTTTTTCTGTCCATTTTGATATGTTTTTAAAATGTCAGCCTAGTTCCGAATTACACATTCGGTCCACATCTCTTTGGATCATGCCTTTCTTCATCAGTCACTATTTATTTCTTATTTTGGGATTCTGTTTCCTAGCCATTTATATCCTGATTTTGTTAATTCCCTAAGGTGATGTGCAAGTTACCAAACCAGAGCAGTCAAATGCTGAACACCGCAGATGGATGCCTTTGGGACACAAACCCATGACGGCTAAAAGAAACCCATCTCTTTATCCCTCTTTCTCTTGCTTAAGGCAAGTGGATGCCTTAATTCTCCTAATTTCTTCCTTTGTTTTTAGAGGCCTTCCCTAACATTCTTTCTTAGCTTTGTTTATACTGATTATTTTAATGTCAACTAAGATTATTATAAATTAAAGAGACTAGAGAGGGACAAAAAAAAGGCTGTTTTTTCTACTTCAGGTTTGATAGCAGTTTGCACATAGTGTCCTTCACTGGTTTCTCTGTAGGTAGCCTTTAACGTTTTGTGTGAATTTTTAAGATAGTAGAAAGGCAAGAGAAAGATTTTTATTTTTTCTTTCARATTATAAACCCCCAAAACAGAAATTAATGTAATAACTCAGAAGTATGATGTACACATTGTTGCTGTGGGATGGCTCCCCACCTTCCTGACATGACAAGCTTTGAAGTAAAGAACCAAAAGGGACATTGTTAATCATTTAGGTTTCAATTTTCCAGCTTATTACTCTTTTCTGATAGAGGGCATTTAAGATTGCTRAGAAGGCTAAACCTAATAAAAGATTCTTGGAAAGATGGCTTGCTTTTAGCASTATGATTTTACTGAACTAGACAGTTCTATGTCTTGTACCTGCAGAACATCATCTTGTGGTATTTTAGAAATTAAGCTTAGAAGTCCATTTGCCCAAGTAGAGAGTTTTTTTCTTTCTCAGAATGTTTTGCCAATAATCACTAATAGGAAATGTTACATAAGTTTTTAACTTTTTACAACTTACAGATTTTTAATCTTTTTTTTTGTGTGTGGTTAAAATTAAAAATATTTTTGTTTTATGCTTGCATCTTAATTCATTGATTTTTTTTTTGGTCAATCCAGGTTGCTTTGGAAGGTATTGCTAATGAAATAAGACAAATGATTGTTTTTCTTAATTTCTGTTCAATGTAAGGTATGTTCTTGTGACACAGCAGCTAGATCTTTTGACTGTTTCTGTATTTGAAAAGAGAGTAGATTATAACCTGGTTTTCTAAGGAAATTAAGTTATGCAGTTGCCTGTCTTTGTGGCGGTTTCACCTCCAGTAGCCTGTTGAGCAGTTATGGCAACATTTGATAGAGATCTATGCAGAGAAATAATTAAGTTCTCTTTGTGTTTTTTTTTTTTTTTTTTTTTTTTTGTTTGTTTGTTTGTTTTGAGAGCACCTGGATGGGAAAAGGTTAGTGCACAGTAAGGACAAGTTTTGTACAAGCTCAGTCTTCAGTATTTGGGCTCTTGTGCATTCAGAACATGTACCTTGGAACCTGTCGTAGTGTGTCCTGAACCTTGTCAGGGAACGGGGGGAGACGTTTAGGGTATTTTCAGGGACACACTTTGAATGTGGGAGGAAAGGACTAGTGAAGAAATCGATAGGGAAAGGGAAGATACAGGAACAGTATGGCACAGTGTTAGAAATCTGATTTGGTAAGTTCACTTGGCTGTTTTCTAACTTCTATTTTTTTTTAAGGATCAAAACAAAAAACAGTAGCTTTCTTGTGGCATTTACCAATGACACACTCATTGGCATGTCATACTACCTTGAAATAAGATTGTTTCATTAGGTAGCTGAGGTTATACAGGATCAGTACTTATTTGGTCCCTAACTGCAGGTATTTGACTTAGATTCCAACAGAATTTTTAAGCTTCTTGTGTAGTAAATAGAATTCAGGGAACTGCCTGGCACTGATACTGTGATTCCACTGATACTATGGGACCTAAAAATTATTGGCCAGAATATTTATATTTATAGCACAAATGTGTCTGCATAAATAACATACTTAGCTGAGTCCACRTTGAATTAATTGAACAAAATTGTGCAAGTATGAGATTGAGACAATCGAAGTCTTGCCAATCAGATGTCGTTAAGTGTCAGCATTTGAACTAATTTTTTTACAGAAGCCAGGGCTAAATTTCTACATACAGAAATGTATGTAACTGTGTATTATGAATCTCCTTCCATTGTTCAGTACTTTTGATTCCTGTCCTAAACTATTAGGCAATTGGCATGTAAGAGTTTCTGCAGTCTAATCCAGGTCTAGCTGTATTTAATTCTGGACTGAATTGTCCGTTCTGAATGGTAGATATTTTAGAGCATGTCTACCTTTTGCAGTGAAACAAAAAACAGCTGAAATAGCATGARCAGAATAATGGTGGGATTTTTTTTGCTTGAGTGTTAATAGCGTAATATTTTGTTTTCCCGAACTAGTATCTCGGGGCTTTAGAATTGTAAGGATACATTCCATAAAACTTTCCTGCTCTGTTTTGTGACATATATAAAACCTAAATAGAAGATTTCCCTAGAGTATTGAATTGAAAGTGTTTTGATTACAAAAAAAAAACCCCACTGCATTTACATGCATATTGTACTGGATTAATGTGTTTGTTTCTAAATAAGTTTGGAGTACGAACAAGGTTCTGAGCTACGGTATTTAACATTGGACTTAAATAACACTGTTCCTTCAAATTCTTCTTTTGTAAGAGATGTTAAATTTTAAAWTGTCTGTGAAAAAGTACATGCAGCCCACATATTTGAGCTTAGAAGTTCTGATGTTCTCCTGGCTAATTTCTCTCTCATGAGAGAGAGAATTCTGAACATTTCGAAATGTAAAACAGTAGTTTTTGAGGCATATGTTTTCTATGAAGCTATAAATTCTGTGAAAATGCATGTAAAATTAAAAATGCTTAATTACTGGAAGAATATTGTTAAAAATAACAGATGCCATTTACAGTTGTGAGTCTGGTGCTGTTTTCCATTGTAAATGCAGACAAGAGTAAAATGCTTCTGAGTAGAAATTAGAATTGAAGGCACATTTAAGTGTGGAAGTTAGTTCAGAAAATTAATGTAAAATTCTAATATTTTTCAAAGAGTGTAGAATATCCTGCAAATATCAGTGTCAAAGGTCTTGATTTTAATGTTTGTTTTCTGGTGGTTGTCAAGCATGCAAGCATTTTTGAAGATGTAGAAATCTAATGGATGCATAATGCAAGTATAATTTCATGTGATATTCCTTGTCATAGGCATCGTATGTCTGCGGATATCAGATAGGTGAAAATCAACATTTTCTTGACAAAATGATTTATTGATCTTGGTCTCTTTCARTAACCAGTGTGATAAAGCTTAAATATGATTCAGCACATCTTAAAATACAGTTATCTTTTCCATTTATGGTAAATATAGTTTCATTATTATCTATATTTGTAAGCTACTCACCAATTTTAAGATTGCGTTATTCTGATTGTACAAGGCATGCATTTTTGWGTCTTGCCTGCTAAAACATGGAGAGTGAGGACTCTAATGCTGTATAGTGGCATATACTTTTCCACAGCCTATTTTTAATCTTTACACAGCTGCAGTTAACGGGGCTATCAAAGTTTGTAAATATTGGTAGGACTGATGCCAGAGGCATCAGAATTCAGTTGTGTGCTTGCAAAAGAAGACATAGACATGCTCAGGACATACTTAATCCAGTTAACAATGATCTTGAAAAAGTACTACTTTAACAAATGTTTTTGGAGTGAGCTACATTATGCTTGGTTTTCTCAGTTTTATTAGATATCTCAGCACTTAAATTTACAGCTTTTAAGAGGAAGAAAAAATGTGTCATGAAATGGAATTATGGAAGCTAGTACACCTCAGTCATCACGGATTATTAAATATATACGATATTACTCTGAAAAATACTATTTAGAGAATGTTTTATTGTAAAAGGTGATTTCATGTTACAGCATTTTAATGCTTTTCCTACTGAGTTATATCTTAAATATACAACACACAGATAGCTGCAAGCTTAGTCTCAGAATAAGTGTGTGAAATACTCTCACTTGTAGATCTTCATTTATCAGTGTACGAATTGATAATATTTTCTACAGGTATTCCAAGCTCCCAGTGTGTTACAGCTGTTTAGAATTTGTCTCAAGGGAAATGTGAAAGAGCTCTCAGTGGTATTTTAAGTATTCTGAAAGGGCACAAAATGGCCTGGTATTTTCCATTCATTCAGCTGGGAAGTTCCTTGCTGCTACAGGGTTAACATTTYCTTAAAACTAAAAAGCACTTCTCAAAGAATATGTTATTAACATGAGCAGATCAAGAATTGCATGTGTAGAGAGATATACATCTGTTGAAGAAGTGGCAAGTTTATTTACAGTATTTGAAGTGTGTCTCTTGGTTCAGAACAGAGAATGGTCCTGACGTGAGACTAGGAYGTTTCCCCTTCAAAGAGGACTCTGAGCAGGGGAAGCAAGGCATTTCTAGCTTTGTCACAATTTGGCTTGCAGTAGACACACTTGTAATTCTCAACTGTTTTAAGGTGGACTTTTTTTTTGGGGGGGGGGAGGGGGTCACTTGGTTTTTACATTTTCTCTGAGAAACTGGATGCTGTTTTCTCTGAATACTAGCTGCTTCCAAAAAAAAAAAAAAAATCATAAAAGAGGCAGCTAGGGAATGCGTTTTCTCATCACATGACAAATGACTTCATAAAATGATTATTTCCCCTCAGAAGAAAAGCATTTTGGAAAGTTCTCTTTTATTAGTATCAAAGCATCAAAGGTGCTGTTAGTTAGCCAAGTGGTCTCTGATGTTTTTCATTTCCTTCCCTGTCCCTTCTAGTATTCTCCCTGCATTAAACAAGGAATACGTCATTCAGCTCTTGGCAGTTACTTAACATATTCAGGCTTCGGTACTGCTATTTCAGAGAGAAAAATTGGGTGACTGAACTTGGACTTGTTTGATTTGCTTATAATAGATTATAAATCTTTGATATATGTTGTTACAGTTCATGGAAGCCTCTTACTTTTTGTGATTACTTCTATTCCTTAACACTGTTTGTATTAAACTAAATTGCCAGCTGCCTGGCAATACTGAAATAAGCTTCACTTTTCTATTAGCTGTTCCATCTGCTGTGTACCAGTAGCCAATGAAAACAGATGGCATTAAGTTCACATTCTGTTTAAATATGTTGCACGTTAAACTGTTTTCCTGTCTTCAGTGTTTTGCTTCATARTTTCATAAAAGATAATCTTCTTAATCTTTCTATACATACTTGCATATGTCCGTATATAGTTAATGCTAGGACTTGATGAGCATCTGTCAGATAGTTGTTAGCCTCTCTCCTTTTGTGTACATCAGTATGTGAAACTAAAGGTGACAAAAAGTTCACAGAATTTGGTTTAATTGTTCTGGTTAATATTGAACAGTTTGGTACAGAAATTATTCCTTTAATTAAATATGAATTAGATTAAGAAAGGCTAAATTAGTATTATATTACAGATCTAAAGCACTAATTTGTTCTATGTTTGAGAAGTTAAATAATCTTACAGTAATAAATTTATAATACTTATCAGTTTAGAAACAAGGTATGTTCACAGTGTATAAAATTCTGTGTAATCACAGGCACAACTTGTTTGTATCTATATGTACTTTAAGAACCTGTGTTAAAGGCTGTGCCCATTTACCCCCCCTCCCCCATCTAGAAATAAACTCTTACATTCATTCTTAGAACTACTTTAAATCATCTTCACATGTTGAACATCTAACAGTTCCCACTGGTCTTTTCGAAGTTTAAAAGTTTTGTAAATTAGGTAGTAAAAGCTTATTGGGGATTCAAGAGATTACCTTTACAATACCCCCTTTTTTAAATTATTTTCTAGGTGTTGGAGTTTCAGGTCCCTCAAGAATTTTCATGGTCTTGTGTACAGATGCACATGAGATTTAGCAGCTGAGAACTTGATTTATTTGTACAGCTCGGTAAATCATCTTCTGTATTTCAACAGGTGGACATACTCAAGACTTGCAGATCCTTGCTTCTCTTTAGGTAGATTAAAAMGTAAATGTTTTCTTTTAGGGTTTGGTTAAGGACTGAAATAAGAAATTCTGTCACTGTAATTTACATCAGAATTTGTCTGTGGCATTTAATTACAGAGGTTAAAATCTAAATTAGCATATAAAAATTTTTAGTATGATTTTTAACAAATTATTTTGAACACTTTTTTCCCATTGCTATTTGTTTCTTTGTGGTCYTTAGCCTGTGTATTAATTAGCCATTACTCCTATTCACTGCATATCTCCAAGTACAGAATCTGCCAAAATATCTGAGAGAGTTTGTGCTTCTGAAAACATAACATTCACTTGTTCTTCTTGCATTGGCACTTCTTTTTCCTTAGTTCCTCTGGAAACAAAATGGTGCATTTTCCTGGCTCACTGGCTACTTCTTGTCGTGGTTGTATGATACTCATTGCATTAAGCTTCCATTTGAAAACTTTAATAGTTTGTACACCTCAAAAGCTGTAACATTCTTAAGAATTATTTTCTGATTATGTTTTGATGAAGTCTGGATGAGTTTGATAAACGTGGTGATCTTGAGCCTGTTTAGAATTCCACTGATACCTATAACATAATACAGAATTCTTTACACAARTAAAGCACAAAGGAAGTTAAAATTTTTAGAGGGAATGCACTCAAATTTAAAGTGCTTTACAGCATACTGTTTGCAAATTAATATCAGTACTGGATTATGATACGAGCTGGTAATCTGAGCATTTGGTTTACCGATAGAGGAGTTTTAACTGCTTTTAAGTACTSATGGAATTTATTCTCACACATTGTTCAAATAAATTTACAAATTACACACTTCATCATTGGGGAGGTTGTACGAAGTCTTCAGGAGACTTGTGTTTGTAAAGGCAGTCTTTTTTAGAAGAAGATTCCACATCCTCAGATCAACCAATTAAATGAGTTTATATTCAGGTTTTTGCTAGTACTGTACAAAATTATATCTGGAATCTAAAGCAGCTGCCCTGACACCTGTTACTGTATTTGCCTTGCAGTGGTTCTGTAATTTGTGCTTTAAATGATTCCTTAGGTATGCTTTTTTTTTCTTGTTGTAAAATAATATATAAATAGCAAAAACATTTTGTGTTATGTAACATTGAATTTTAAATATATTTTCTTTCTAGAGAACTAGAGGACGAAAACGAAGCTTTGTGCCTGAAGAAGAAAAACCTGAGGTTGGAATATAGTGTATTTTTTTTTACAACCGTTTCACAAAAAAATTAAACTTCAGGTTGAAATGTTACTTTCAGTACTATAATTGAAAATATTTGCTTTCCTCCTTTCCTTCTCCCCACCCCTTCCTTTTCTTTTGCATCTGCTATGACAGGAACGAATTCCTAGAGAAAGAAGACAAAGGCAGTCTGTTCTGCAGAAGAAGCCCAAGTCAGAGGATTTAAGGACTGAGTGTGCTACGTGTAAAGGAACCGGAGACAATGAAAATCTAGTCAGGTAGGTTTGGTGTTCTGACCTCATGAGGGATTAAATTTCCATCTTCRTCATTTTCTCATCCTAATTATAGCAAAACGTATTTTTCTTTCTTTTTTTGTTTGTTTTTAAATAATAATTTATTTATGGGAAACATTACTTTGGAAGCATTGATTTGATTCACTTACTGACCTGCCACACACATTTACACTGTGGATTAAGTTGTAAATAAGCAAGGTAATCTGTTTTTCTAACACAAGAGAATTAATTTTCCCTTGTCAGGGTGAATTGTCAATGCTTTATAGAAGGTCAGAAAGATAAACTAACAATATAATGATAGTAAAGCTACAGGACCATCCTAAAAGTAATTAAATTAGCATCATTAACAATCTTAAGRGCTGAAGTATGGATTATGAGGAATTTGTTTTTTAAAATGTGTTAATGCCACCTTCATTAATGCAGATAATGAAATTGTTCAGTAATCATATTTCTTATCTGAATGGGAGAGGTTTTTAAAAAAAATCTGTTGAGTGGGGGATTTTTAAGGGGCAGGAGTCTAATTCAAGCATAGAATAAGTGCTCTTGAATAGCTGTTGTTGACCACAACATTTTTATTGATTTTGACTTCATAGCTGGCATTTTGGCCTCTTTGCAAAGCTGTAGAAACTGCTCAGAATTCTTGAAAGAGCAGTAATGGAGCTTAATAGCTACAGAGCAGACCTATAGTTGAACCAACTGAACTTTCAATAAARCAATCTCATGGTTAATTTAGATGAAACTAAATGTTGTAGTTASGTCTTGTGTTTCAGGTGTATTTTATGGACAGGATCTCTTTAGATTAAATACATTTGTTGTTTTTAACAGGAAGGGTTATTCCCAAATACATGTTTTCATTTGTTTCAAGGAATCAGAGTTATGACAAAAAGTAAGATACATGCAATCTAAATGTAGTTTTAGAATCAAGATATATTYGAGATGTGGTTATCTTAGAACAGTTTATTTTAGTCTCTCAACTACAGCGTATCATTTACCTCAGAAGTTGCTATCATTTCAAGGATCCCATGCCAGATTGTATTTTTCTTTCCAAATTCGAGGCCGAATGCCTTCTCAGTAGCTGGGAGACTATTTTATACATAGACATGCTATTACTGCTCAATCACCTAGCTGYTGCTCAGTGCCAGATTCGCATAGATGTGATGGTTGATACGTTACTACGGGTTTGATACATTAGTAAAGGCAATGGTTCTCAGCTATCCACAAGAACAGAAAAGGCCTTCATCAGCCTTCCTGCATGTAGCCCAGTATTTACCTAGTAGCTGTATTTGGAATATGTACCAGAAGAGAGGGACCCTCGGTTTACATTTGATTTAGTAAATACTGACATTGTTTACAAACTTTGACTTTATCATTTTGCAAGTTATAATACTAAAAATTAGTAAAATTATGACAGTGATCAGCAGAAAATAAATAGATCCAAGAAGGCTGGAACAACAACGTATATAATGAAGCACTTCACTGTGAAAAAGAAGTGAATTAGTAGGGTTTTTTTTCTTCAGGATTMTTTCTCTAAATATTGAATATCAGATTTAAGGACATAAAGGAGAACATGAGGAAATACTGTGGAGAGCTGCATATTTAAGTTGAAAATTAAAAATATAGTAGAAATGTGTTGCTTATGACCTGAAAAGATTTAAAAAATATTTATTTTACTTCTGCAGTCTGCTCCAGATTCTTTTTTATAAAAGACTATGAATTTATAGTTGTTTTTCCTTGAATAATTGTAYCTTAAAAAAACTGCAATTTTATCCAAATAGTGTTTCTAAGATGTTATGGAGACTATTTTTGCTTGATATTAAAAGATATTAAATATTTAGTGAAYTTAAAAATACTGTTCCTAAAACTCTAATTCTTTCAGTGACAATGGATTGAGCCAATGTGACTGCTAACTATCGTGTAGGCCCATTGCTGTGTGGCCAGAGTTGTAGAGGCAATGTGAGGGACTTGCTGTGTCAGAGAAAGTTTACAGAATTCTTTTTTTCTCTTACTTTACAAAGTAAGAGAAAGCAACCTGGACTGCTTCCTTCTCCTGACTGTAACATGATGCAAGATTCTTTTGTGGTAGTAGAAATAATATGTTATTTTACATTCTAGTTGGTAGGATTCCTTGTAAATAAAGAAACTATTTGAGAGGGAAACAGAAAAATAACTTTTAAAGATCCATTCTCTTTGGCACTGTCAGTTATTAAGGCAAAAATATTCTAAAAAGATCAGTGGTAATCTTTTTGATCACTCAACAAAGTGTTTTCTAATTGCAGGATTTTATTTTTCTTCTCTCCTACTTTTCCCCATAAGAAAAGGGAGATATGGGGGGGATTTTGTAGAAGAGGTTTTTCTGAATGTGAAAGCTAGTCACTTAAGGTAAACGGAAATATGCAACTGCTGATGCTGCTGAATTGAGGAACAGWCTTGATRGGCCTTCCAGCTTTTCCTGATATGYGCTACCTCATACAGAGCAGATGACATGACTTTTGAATGAATAATAYCTGTTTTTCAGAAACAGGTTTTCTTAAAATTTTGGTTTTCCTAGAATTTAAGTTTATCCTCCACTTCAGGGTTATTAACTGAGTAAGAAATAGAAGAAGTTAAGCTATTTCTCCTRTTTCAGGAAGTGGGGTTAGATGAGTGGACAGTGAGSTGGATTGAGAACTGGCTGAATGGCAGAGCTTAAGCGGTTGTAATCAGCAGTGCAGAGTCTAGCTGGAAGCCTGTTACTAGCGGTGTCTCCCAGGGGTCAGTACTGGGTCCAGTATTRTTCAGCCTCTTCCTCAGTAGCCTAGATGAAGGAACAGACTGCACCCTCATCAGGTATGCTGATGATGCAAAACTGCGTGAAGTGGCTGATATATCAGAAGGCTGTGCTGCCATTCAGCGAGATCTGGACAGGCTGGAGGGTAGTGCAGAGAGGAAGCTCATGAAGTTCAATGAAGGCAAGTGCAGGGTCCTGCACCTAGGGAAGAATAACCCTATACACCCCATGCAGGTTGGGGGCTGACCTACTGRAGAGCAGCTGTGCAGAGAAGGACCTGAGAGTCCTGGTGGACAAGTTAACCATGAACCAGCAATATGCCCTTGTGGCCAAGAAGGCTAACGGTGCATTAGTTGCCAGCAGGTCAAGGAAGGTGATCCTGCCCCTCTACTCAGCCCTGGTGAGGCCACATCTGGAGTAATGTGTCCAGTTCTGGGCTCCCCAGTACAAGAGGGACATGGAACTACTGGAAAGAGTCCCACGTAGGGCTGCTAAGATGATGGAGTGGAGCACCTTCCCTATGAGGAAAGGCTGTGAGAGCTGGRCCTGGAGAAGACTGAGAAGGGATCTGRTCAATGTATACRAATACCTTTAGGGAGGTTGTCAAGTAAATGGGGCCAAGACTCAGTTCGGTGGTGCCCAGCGACAAGACAAGAAATAACAGGCGCAAACTGAAACACAGGAAGTTCACCTGAGTATAAGGAAGAACCTCTTCACTGTGAGAGTGACAGAGCACTGGAACAAGTTGCCAAGAGGTTRTTGAGTCTCCTTCTCTGGAGATTTTCAAAAGCCACCTGGACAAGATCCTGTCTAACATGCTCTAGGTGACCCTGCTTGAGCGGGGGGGGGATGATCTCCAGAGGTCCCTTTCAAGCTTGACCATTCTGTGATTTCAAAAAATGCAACCATGCCCCCTCCCCAATAGAGCCTTTCCTTTGTCACATATGGAGATTTTGTAAAGTAATTCAAACTTGTAGCTTTTCACTTGTATACCTTYTGCACTTTTTGCAAAACCCTTCTTTAAATCCAACATTTAATTATAACCAGGCTTGTTTTATAAAATGGAGTCTGAACTGCAAGACTCTTAATAGCTACTAATTCACCTGTGTGCTCTTTCAGCTACAGTTGAATGAGATCTTTTGTAAATTACTAAACAAGTTTCTTGATCTAAGCTTGGTACTTAGTAATGAATCTGAAATAAAAAAATACTATTTTTTTCAACTAATTACTACTGTTTGATAAGTGGAGATTCAATTTCTTGGTCTCCATTTCAGGTCTTTATGTGCAGGAGTAAATGACCAAAGGGTTATTCATTATGTGCTCAGTGTATTTATATACCTTGTTGTTTTATGGCTATTAAAACTTGAAGTAATAGCCTTTGAAATGATTTAAGATTCCTCCTAAGAAGAAGAGTTACATTCTTATAAATTGTAATCATTTATTAATTGGCTGAAGTTTTTCATAATGATTACAGTATTGTACCAAAAAAGATTAACGTTAGAGTATCTTTAGTCAGTAGCCTTCTTTAAAATCATATTGACATACTCTCTAATAAATACATACTAATGTATATTAGTACACTTTGTATACATATATATGTATATATACACACATATATTTTATATGTATATATATTAGACATGTATATGTATATATATTAGACGTACCAAGACAGTGGTTATCTTTGTGGTAGCATCATTATTGTATAGATTGTATAGACTGTTTCTGTATAGTAGGATGCATTATAACTTAAGGTTTACATTTTTTTGCTTTTACTTTTGTCCAGGATTTTTTTTTTTAAATATTTCCATAATTTTTACCTTTTAAAAGATTNTAGATTGTATAGACTGTTTCTGTATAGTAGGATGAAAACAAATATTAGTTTGTATTTTTTTTATATATACTTCTATGCAATTTTTGTTGAATTAAATATTTCCATAATTTTTACCTTTTAAAAGATTAGGGGAACAGTCAATGAAAAGCTAATTGAAAACATTCATTCAAATAAGTAAAAGTCTGATCTTGAAAGACAGTAAAGAAGTGATATCCTTGAATAGAGAAAAGAAAGACTACTTTCAGAACTCTTCATTCAAATGACCTATGGTCAAGTTTTGAGTGTCATGGTATTAAAGTGTAAAGCATTTTTTGCATTTTCAAAAAAAAAAAAAAAAAAAAAGACGCAGTTTTTGATATAAGGCATGGAGACCCAGCACTTTTTCAAGGTGGTAATAGTTCTGAGAAACTGAAGCAAAAGAGGTTAAAATGTGTGCTGGCTACTAAAGCACTGAGAAACCAGAGGCTACCGTAATAATACACTTCTCAATCTTAAAAAGTAACTAAAATATTGTAAATATTTGGATGAATATCATATCATGCATTTCATGAAATGTTTCTGAATCTTGATTTTTAAGGATTAAAGCTCCCTTTAACAAACTCAGAATAATTTTAAAAGATATATTTGTTCTTACAAGTGACCACTCCTTTATTCTAGAAAACAAAGCATTATGTAATTCTAATTTTGTGTTATTTTGCATTGTGAATCTTTTAAAGTTGKGTACAGTTTAGACATTTGTTAGTTTTCCTGAAGGCTTTATTACAGTCTTCCATGAGTTACTTAGAATCTTAGATCCTTTAGAGGAATTTCTCAATTCATAAGCATCTCCTTACCTTTTTTTATGAGGTCATAACTCAGTAATTCACATCTTTAAAAAGTTCTTATCATACTCTATAATAGCTCCCTTGGGAATTTAAACATATTCAATAGAAACATGGGTGAAGTGAACAGTATATAAAGTGTCTTAATAGGTAATAGGCAAAGCTTGCCTTC
The DNA here is from genome assembly GCF_003343005.1 of Rhea americana. Lineage (NCBI taxonomy): Eukaryota > Metazoa > Chordata > Aves > Rheiformes > Rheidae > Rhea > Rhea americana. The sequence continues at coordinate 6,722,159 of NW_028186446.1, forward strand.
CATTTTGCACAATACCCCAGAGTAATTACTGATTGATGTATTGCAGTGTTCACACAAAATAGTAATACACACAAAGTTCTCCTGTCCAGCACAGTATTTCTATCTATTCTAATTTGGTTAAAGAACAAACTTAAAGTGAGTTATATATTTTATTTGAACACTTAAAACTGTTTTAAGAAAAAATCCACCCGATAATCTAGTTTAAAGTCTTCCAAAGGACGATTTTTAGATTACTTCTTTAGAAGTAGCCTCTTGTTAAAAATAGCTTGGTACTTGCCTGTGACTATAATGAAAAATAAAAAATAACTTCTGTTGTTGATTTTAAGATGATCTTGGATAATATTTAGTGAATTAGATAAGATTGATATCTAGTATTAGATTTGAGAAAAGGGAAATAAAATTACAGTATTATTTACGCATGAGGCAAAATCATAGCGTTGTACTGGGAAGGTTAAAGAAGTCTCTGAAAAAGCATTTTATTTTATCATCTCACAATTTAATGCAAGCATGTAACATACTCTTTTAGAGTTTTATGCGTGTGTTTTCCAGTTAAATTAGAATTTTTTTTTTATTTGCATCAACTGGTGCAAAATTACTACTTTAGGAATGCAGAGAGGGTAAAATAATAAAGGTCATGTTTTTGAAATAATATACAATAAGAATTGTTTGAAAGCATAACATTGAATGCTAGTTATAAAGTATTCACAGAGTATAAAGCTGAGAAATTATTAAGCATGTATATAGTATTTGTTTTTCATGCAGATACTTACTAAGGAATTGGCAAATTTGAAAGTATTTACAGATATTTATGTTAAATATTTGTAATATTTAAATATATTACRAAGTAATATGTCTATTATATTACCTGGTATACTAAGTCTAACACTTCAGGCAAGTGTCATCTCCTGTCTGTGCCATTGCAGTATCAAGGCAGGCCTGAAAGAGGAAGGTGAGGAGTAGGAAGAGGGGAAAAAAGAAAACATTTTTATAATATATAAGTTGTAATATTTAATAAAGGAAATAACCCTTCTGTAAAATTGACTATAAAGTTTGTCATAACTCTGATTCATAAAACCACTTAACTGAAAACATCAAAAATGCAGGCAGTATATGTAATAGTGGTGCTGCAAATATACTCGTCAYATTTAGGATAATTAATAGTCTATAAAGAGTTGATTTTGTAGCTACATCAAGTCATCTCCTGTAGTTCTGTTTTTAACTGGAAGCGTGTTCTAGATTGGCTGGTATGAATTCTCTGAAAATTTTCACTTTGGAACTATGATCTGCCATGTTTCTTTAGTTGCATTCATCTTCCCTAGGTTCATCTTTGTGTTTTTATTTTTCACATTTCCTATTCATGGAAATTTTTCTGCATGTCTGCATTCACGTTAAAGATTTGGTCCTCATCTATTAGTCAGCTGCCAGTTTTGAAGTTCTACCTCAGCTGAAGTTTAGTCCAGAATAGTCATGTAAATCTATTGCAGTGTACTTAAAATAATTAAACAATCTGTCATAATAATTGAAAGCTTATGATTTTCAGTAGTTCCAGAAAAAAAATCTTTAAGGATGCTAATGCAGAGATTAATTACAGGGAAAATATTAGTTTATTTGGATRTAATTTGCAACAAGCTCATGTTTTACAAGTGATTACAAATGCATTGTTTCATTGGAATGAAGCTCTTGAATGAAAGAAAGCTAAGTACTCAGTAGGGTAGTTTATTTCTACTATACAATTTACAGGGATTAATTCTGCACATTTTTTTTCTAATTGTTTAAGTTAGCAGGAGAAATTACACAGAATGACAAATATACATCTTTTCTTCACAGAGGACTTTATTCAAACAGAATTACCTATGCAGACTACTGTAAAAAAGTTTTTGTACAGTTTTTGATGATGCAATAAGTGAATGTGTTAGGGCAGACATTCAAAACAAGCCAGTAGACATCATGATACTCTCCCTAAAGTATCTAACAGTTAGGCAAAGCACTGGGAATAAGACTCAAGTCTTGTCATTTGAGGGTTCTCTAGAAGCAGAAAGCTAGACACATTTGTTCTTGGAGTACCCAACTACCAGAGCCACACGTGCCTAGAGCCTTTTAAACTGTACTGTAAAACATTCTGGACAGACTCTTGAATATTAACTTACATTAAGTGGGCATCAGTCTCTTTATCAGTGATACCTAGGTGGTTTGTTGAGTGCCAATGTCTCATATTTTCCTGAAACTAGAGACCAAAATCTGAATGGAAGCCTGGATTTTTTTCCATCGTTTAGCTGGCTGACTTTTAGCTACTTAAAGAATGTGAGGTTAGGGCTTCACATACTGATTTTGTTTTCCATATGTGCTATGGTTCTTGGTACAGCATGATCTTGATAGACTTGTTTCCATTGAATTCTGCACTGTGATAGTTAGAAAGCCAAGTTTAAAAAGGTGAACTGGACCATTCAGTGTTACTTCTGTATAAAGCATACTATTAATCCTTCAGTTTGAAAAAAGAGAGCAAAAACTGTATTGGGAAGTGATTCTACCTACCTGTGCTTTCAGCTTAAGTACAGATACTGCAAGAAGATGACTTATTTTTCAATATGTAATTTCTGTGAATTCCTATTTTTATGGTATTTGCCCTTGTTAATGTTAATGCCAGCTAGTAGAACACTGTGAAGATACAAAGCTCTTGAACATCAAGAATCAGGGAAAAAAATGTGTTATTTGCTTTATTTTCATCATTATGAAAGTACTAAAACCTTTTTGAAGTATTACTGTAAGATCAGACAAGGTTTTTTAATGTTCTTGTTACCAAGTGACTTGTTTAGGGGTGGTTTACGGTGGTATTTTTTTTTTTTTTGCCTTTGTAAAATCAAAGGTTAATTTTCCACAGCAGCTTGTTTTTTCTTTCAGTTATTTCCCAGGCTGTTTACTAATCTGTCTGTCAAACCTTCTTCAAGCCTCCCAGGCTGCAAATGCAAAGTTCACTGTTAGACCTTGTTAAGGTTGTAGAGCAGTGACTCCCATGCTGTTTACTGGCCTTTAATCTGTAAAACCTTAGCGAACAGTAAAGTTTATGAACTCTTCAGGTACAAGTTTGCTTTTGTGTTTGATTGTCAGAAGTTCTTACTGTTGATATTTGAAGTGTGTTGATCTAAAAAGTTCGGGAGCCAGTGCCATAGACTTCACAAGCAGCTACATGAAAAATATACTTATTGTAAACAGAAGTTCAGACAATTCTTTCTATGAGATCACTTTCTTTTTGGCAATAAAAATAATATTTTACCTTTTTTGATCAGTAATTTATTTATTTAGCTTTCCTTTTTTTCAAGTCTGTGCTGAGATCATGGATTTGTGTGTTACAGCTTGACGATATATTTGGCAATTGTCATCTGTTCCCAAAACTGCATGTATTTCAGAATTTATATATTATTTTGCTGGCTGCCTTAGGGAATATATGCCTTGTAGGCATATTCACTCTTTTTTCCCTTCTGGAACTCCCGAGAGCCAGGAGAATTTATAAAATAAAAAAGTATGTAATATTAAGGCTCTTCTAATGATCTTTATTGTGAGTAAGTAATGGGCAAAGTTCTTTGGAAAAAAGTGGTTATTGAGGGAGATGCCAATTCAGAAGGTTATACTTAATGAAACAAAATGCAGAGTGTGGAATTACAGTGTCTGTGACAGCAGGGGAGGCAGGTAACATACCAAACTTTCCTGGCCTGCTTACCTGTAATAGTTTATAGCTGCAAAATTTTAAATACCTATCTTGTGATAAGAGTCAGGAGCTTCTTGTTTTTGTGAACATTCTTAAGAATTTATTTTACAGCATCAAATTTGTATCAAATAATCCAATTTACTTGGCATTTGAATGAATCAGGTATTCCATCGTTTTAGCTAAGCAGCCTCAGTCTTCTCTGTACAGCAAGGTTATCACATCAGATTGTTTTATAGTACAGGATGCTCAGAAAACAAATGTCAAGTTCTTTATCAGTTCAGTTGTTTTGCATCATTAAGTTGAGCCATTGTTACAGAAGCCTTGAAAATGAAAGTTATGCTTCTGAAATTTGTAACTGCAGAATGTTCATGTTCACATATTAAAATAATGYGTTAGAAGACCACCACAGAAAACAGTAGGAATTTAAATGCTRTGTTGCAATAGCAGTTCTGCTATGTCATGGTTATTCTCAAGTAAGCATCTACATGGTTTTCTAAATGTCTGTCTGCCAAACCATAATACAACTTATTAACTATTTGAGTAAGAAATCTCAATAGGCAAAACAGCGATTTCTTACTGTTAGACAATTATTTTTCTTGTTCTTTCTTCTGCTATCCAGCAGATTTACTAGATCATTGATCTGTAATTAGTTAATCCATATGAGGTTTTTTGCTAGTAGGAGGCCTGAGTTAACTGTGCAAAATTTCATATATACTGATGGAAAACGTTCTTTTCTTGGTGTAATCTGAGAGTATATTTTCATTACTAAAGAAGCTCACACATGAAAAATAAAAAAAGGTACAGGAACCTTTAAGATTCTGAGTTCTTTTCCTCACCATAGTCCATAGTATTATTCACATGGTTAAAATTGCATATGGCACCAATTTATGTAAACAAATGAATTGCATGCAATTGGGGCTTAATTTGAGTCTAAATCAAGAGTTCTGATTGTTAACTGCTGAATCTTGCCTTGTTTTTTATTGTGCTTTAGCTTGCAGTGATGTATTGGAGGGAACAAGTGACTATCCTCATCATACACATGTAGCATTATAACCTGACATATCATACTTGTATTTATGATATTATTCTTAATTTAATCATTTTGTAGCATGTATTTCAGTGCTGTTTAGTGAAGAACATACTTTTGAAAACAGAAACAAGCAATCAGATAAAAAAAAAATCCTATCACAATGACTGTTTAGTGCTTTAAAGCACTCAGTAAAGATGACTCTTCCTACAGCATATATTACAGGAAACATTCAGTTTTTTTAATCAAACTCTGTTTTGAGAGAGCAGAAATAATTTCCCCATTGTATCTGCTAGTTATCTAATTTGAAAAATATAAAGATTAATATTAATCTTCTGGGAGAGAAGGAAATAAGAGATGTCATTTCACTTGTTCCTGTATTTCAGCATAATTTTGGTGTGCAATACAGTTTTTATTTGGCCTACTGTAAGCAGTCCTACTTGTGTTCAGTATTGTTGTTGCCATTGAAATTATGGATTGAATAATCTAGACTAGATTTTTCCTCCTCTAAGCAAATCTTAGTAGCTAGTAAAGTAGAATTACAGGTTTTTCATTTCCTTGTCTAACTTGCTATTTATTCTGYTATTTTCTTTTACACGATTTTTTTTGATAATCTGAGTTTTAAAACATGTCTTCTGTATTATGTCCAAGTCTAGGTTCAGAATTTGCTTTACCTTAAAACTCATAAACTGGGTTCCACCTTAGAACAACTGAAAATATTATTAGAGTGTATATATATTACTTATTGCTTTGTATAATCCCTTTACATTGTCATCTCAATAAAACTGAATTTTTGTATTGTATTTGCTTCAGGCCATTTATGATGTCAAAGATAAGATTCCATAGCGAGACGAGTTCAGTATCACAGAATATTTTAGGTAGCAGTTCTTACCTTTAAAACAACCTCATTCTTCTTGCTCAGATTTTTTTTTTTCTAAACTTTAACCCTTCAGTGGATTTCTTTTCATGCTTTGTCTTTGCTTTAAAATATCTTTCTTTGTCTTGACGTTTGAACAAATTTTCTCTGGATATTGTTGTCTCATGATGATGAGAAAAACATAACTAAAGAACTTTGCAATACTTTCTTGAAGAAGATTACAACAAAGTTTTTATGCCTATCTCTGACTTCATCTTGTGGAAGACCTGATACTCTTCCTTCTCAATATCAAATGAAGTTATGGAAAGGATGTAGAAGAAAATGTATATGTTTTCTTGAAGAATATTTAAGAACTGTCACTGAATATAAAAATACAAAAGTCAGGGATAAATTAATTTGCAATTCTTTGATCAGCTGGCTATACTTTTATCATATAATTTTCAAAAACAAACAATATCTACCTGGGAGGAAACTCTACTTCCTCTGTTGCTGAGGCCCCCTAAAAAGCCCAAATGCTTCCAATTTCTGTTCAGCACTCAGAATTTTAATGAATCCTGAGTTAACAAAAGTTGACATTTCTATCATCCTGTTGAAATGTATGATATATCCTGGGGGTCTTTTGGTGGTTTGCCCTTGTAATGGTGTTTTCTCATCCAGAATTGTCAGTTAAACTAAGTATAATTGTACTATTGCATTGCATGTGTGCTGGAGGAACAGAAACACTAGATTCCTGTAATTCTGGCTTTGAGATCTGGTGTCATGGCATATTAGGGAAATAGGCACTAATATAGCAAGTTGACTTTGGAATGTGGTATAGTTACTGACTTTTACCATTGCACATAAACAGAGCAATTATTCTAAATCATAGCATCAATTTCAGCCAGATAACCACTAAAATCACTGCACTGTGGTTTCTTGAAAATGCCACAATCCTTCAACTGCCAAATTAAGCCCAGGGAGAACAACCATCAGGAGTGCCTACAYGCTTATATAGCGGGATGAGCCCTGAACCAAGTGAAAAGATGTTCTGGAAGAACAGTAACCTTTCCCATGATGTGCGCATTTCCCATTACATTTCTGACACAAAATGCTGTGAAATGATTTAATGGTGACATTTTGTTTTACTGACTTTCCCTTTCTCATTAAAAAGAAACAAAAGTTAGGTTACGAAAGTAGAGGAAGGGTGGCCAAGCATTTGAATTCTATTACAGAATCTTTGTTCTGTTTTCTACAGATAAAAATAAAGCCATTCTAGAGCTCTGTTGTTTCTGATACTGGATTTTACTGGTTATGGGACAAGGATGCATACCTCCAGTAGCAGCATTGAACGCCTTGCTCTCTGTGGTTAATTTATGTTGTTGCTTTGCAGTTATTGCGCACAAAGTATGATAATTTAATAAAGCATCCTTTCTAATTAGCAGTCACAGAGACATTCACATCAGCTATATGGCATAGTGCACACAGTACTCTTATTTCTGCTTGTCATTTCTGATGTATGTTATTAGAAATGATTATAGAAGGGAGTAAAATATGAGTAGACATAGTATGCTGAAAGGTCAGCACTTGTCACTTGGAAAAGGATAAATTTTTATGGAGTGAGAAAACAAAAAGCTACTACCCATTAATACCATATAGGAGCTTGTCTGCATTTAAAGTAATGCATTTAAGAGTGGTTGGACAGAAAAATTACTTGTCTAAAGTGCAGTGCAGCTCTATGGCAGCTTTCAGTTTCCTGTTTTGGAGCTAATGAAGAGCTTTTCCATTTCTAGCACAGAACAGTTTTATCCTTGAAAAGCACTAATAGTATTCTTTTTGTTTGTTTATTTTCTTCAAAAGATGTATGAATTTTTMTTGGCCCCTCTTTTCTTTTTATTCCTCTATTCCAGTTCTAACTGGTTGGATGATGATTGCTGTCATTGAAAGTCATTAATTTCCCTAAGTGAGRGGCATCTAAATATGAATAAAATGTTTTTGTTTGGAGTCACTGGAAATTATTTTACAGTTTTGAGTTAYCCAGTAACTTATTTGAGAGAATATATATACGTTGGAATGTGTTTGTTTTCATGTTATTTACTGGTTGGCTTTTGTCAAAGCCAGTGCTTTAACAATATATTTTAGGTTATTTGTGGAGTGAGGACCTCAGTTTCTTAATTTAAAACCAAAATCACATATGTAATTTAAATCTTTGTAGTCAAAAGTGAAGAGAGAGAACTACCTTTACTTTTCCTGAAAGCTAATGTGTATAACCATGTTTTAAGGGTAGGAGATGTGTTGCAAGAACTGTGTGGCATCAGATAGCACTTTTAGGACTTCATGAAATTTTCAGCGTCCTGCATTTGCCAAAACAGACTTTTGGTGAGAAATTAAAATGGTAGTGAGAGCTGAAGGTGAATATAGTACTGCTGTTTTAAAATTTGAAGTATAATTCCATTTTAACTTAGATAGAAGTAAATACTTATATAATTAAGTGATAGCAGTGGAGTGATAGCTAAGTTARTAAACATTATAAAACAATATTCTAATAAAGACTAAGATAATTGTAAAAATTCTAATGACTATAACCTAAATGATAAAATTTCCAGATTTTTATTTCATCATAATATGTAACCAATAATTCCATAGCAGTTTCTTAAAAAAAAGCTATTAAAAATGAGATAGGTGTGGTGAAATTGTTTTGGCAGCCTTTAGCTGCTTGCTAACAATTTAGTACAGCAATAAAAGCTAGTAATAGTGGCACTCAAATTGCATAGCAGAAACTTGATTATAATTTGGTAGGAAAATATTGTATGTATAGGAGTGTACACTCTAGTATGTACTGTTGCCAAGGCTTATCCTCCTGTTTAAAAATCCCATAAATTTGAAGACCTGGCTAAAATGCTGTTGTTACTGAAGGTCACTTAGAGAAAAATTATACCTGATCCTGATGTTGCTACATAAGGAAATAGAGGAGAGGAGTTAACCCATCATCTACTCTATCAGTATGTCTGCATTAAGCCTCTCTAGGGCTCCAAATGGAAGTGTCTCTGAGCCTTCTGATACAGACTACATATTTATTATTCCATCTCTGGTCAGCAGTCTGATTAAAGAGAAGAAGAGAAGAAGAGGATGAGTGAGACTCTTGTATGCATTTTTCCATCTAATGCAGAGCATGCTGATTAGCACAACCAAGTGAGAGCACAGACTTGTGGTTTATGCGTAGTGAAAGGTAATTAAAAGCTTTTTCTTCTTTAAACTCTATCTTCAGTTATGAAGTCTATTAAAATTATGAATTTGACTCTCATTTTATTTGTAAGGCCATTTTTGAGGTAATAAAGCCTGTATGGGTTTCTGAATTGGCTAGCTTTTGATGTACATAGAAAATCAGCCTACAGCATTTCAGCACTGAAGAAAAACAGTTGAGCAGTTGAAGATGGTCAAAAAGAATAAAAACAGAATTCAGTAACAAAATGAGAAACTGTGGCAAGGCTAAGCCTATTATAAAGCTGTTTGCTTTTGTGTTGAAGACCATTTGATAATAAATGACAGGAAAAGAGAGCAACTTGAAGATTTTTTGGTTTGACGAGAACTAAGCAATTTGTAACTGCCAAATGTATGAGTCTGTGCAGAGATGTTAAGAAAATAATTTAATAGGAAATTCTACTCACATCAGTACTTTAAAATGACATTTTTTAAAGCAAATAGAGTATGTTGTTAAGATTTTAAGTTTGTATGACTAAAATTGGTAGTGCTGATTTTAGTAGTTAGCTGATATGAATGAATTCAGTAATATTTAGGGGTTTTTTACATTTTGGAGAGATTATACAAGTACTAGGTATAAAAAGTGGGAAGGCAGTAGTTTAGTCTCTTAAGATACAAAGTAGATGCAAAGAAAAAAATAATGTTACTTTGTAACCTTTCCTCCCCCTTTTGTCCCTCTTCCCTCTCTCATACACACACACACACACACACACACACACACACACACACAGAGAAATGTGTATGTATATGTATGTGTGTGTGTATAACTGTGTACATTTACATTGAAACAGCCTCTCCTCTGTTGGTACCTTCTAAAGCTTCTTTTAATAATGCTGACTGTGAAAAAGAGATAAGAAATCCAGCAGGCTTTTAAAACTCCAATGGTAATTTTAATTCTTCATGTTAAAGAACAATAAGTAAACTGCAGGACTTCGGTTTTCTCGATTTCATTTCTGAAAGGCTAGTTAAACCGTTTTACCTTTTATTGTAAGCAGAATCACAGCTGAGGCAGGACAGGACCTCTTGAGATTGTCTAGCCCAGCCCTGYCCCTCCCAGATCAAAGTGGGTTCAACTACAGCAAGTTATTCAGGGCCGTGCCCTTGAGCATCTTCAAGGTTGGAGATTTCACAGCCTCTCTAGGCAGCCTGCTATACCGTTTGGCCTCCCTCATAGTAAATATGTTTCTTCTTCTGTTTGAAAAGAATTTCCTGTATTTCAGTGTGTGCCCATTGCTTCTTGTATTTTTGCTGGCCACCTCTGAGAAGAGTCTGGCTCRGTCTTCTTTACTCCCCCATCAGGTGCTTATACACGTAGATAACATCTCCCTTACCTTTCTCTTCTCTAGTCTAAACAGTCTCAGCTGTCAGCACCTCTTTGTATGACAGATGCTCCAAGCCTTCGGTCATCTCTGTGGTCCTTTGCTGGACTTAATCCAGTATGTCCATGTCTCTCTTGCACAGGGAAGCCCAGAACGTGTCACAATACTCCAGAGAAAAGCATGTTTCCATATTACCATTCAAAACAAAAAAGTCTGCTGTGTGTGCTGTGTGTAACAGGTAGAACTTGATTTGTTATAAAACAGACATCTTCCTATCATGATTGTACTGAAGCATTAGGACACTTTTTAAGGATGAGAAAGTATTTTAGTTACTTTTCTTATTAAATCTATGTCTTAGTAAGACCATGAAGTTAYAGTTTAAAAGGTTGCAGCTTTAAGTAGTATCAGTACTAATTTCTACAATTTTCCATTGAAAATTGTATCACTTAGTAAAGGGCTCCACTGTTACCAATCGTTCATCTCTGTGTGGGTTAAGGTAGTAGAAGGCAACAAGACATCCACAGTTCCAACCTTACCTTCTGCTTTCTTTTAATAAGTGTCTTTTCCAAATATATTTCAAAATTCTCTTCATTGGAGTCCCATCCAACCTAACAATAGCTTTCAGTGAGTCAAACTGTCAAACTGTATTAAAATTTCTTTATCATCTAACCTGTCCACTGAACTGTAAGGAGGGGCAAAACCATCTAAAACTCAGCTGCTAAGAGTAGTTTCCTAATTCCTTTTCAACTCCAAAAATGATATGTAGTAGTGTCATAGTTGAAGCTCCAAATTTTTCCTTAACTATGAAGTGCTAGGAAGGGAAGGTCCAATGGCTTTGTACTAGGGCAATAATATCCCCTTCCTGAGGCGCAGGATCCAGTCAGTTATATCTCCTTTCTGATGAATTATGACCACAAAGTGGGATACTGAGTGTAATTCTTACAGATGCTGAGGATTAAGATCCTCTCCTCATTCCGGACAAAAGTGAGAATAGGAGCACTGATATTCTATGGGGATCCAGAGGAATGCACTAACGTTCTATGTTTTTCTGATACACATCATTGTTCCTAAAAAAAAAAAAAAAAAAAAAAAACATGAACTTAAAAAACTTTGTGTGACTTAACCACTAATTTCTCAGTCAAACCAAAACTATTGTGGTCTCTTTCATCTGTATGTAATTGTCTGTATCTATGTATAGACTGCTGATAAGTGTGTCTGTGTGCATGCATGTGTATGTGCACGTGTACTAGTCAACATAGGTAAATGCAGACAGTAGAAGGAATATCCTGTGTCTCTGTTTACTGCCATTCCATCCATATTCTTCTCTGAAGAAAATGACAATTAAAAAAAGATTCATCAGCCTACCTTGGCCCATTGAACTGCTAGTTATATATAGCAGTATACGTTTGCATCTTAAAGGAAAGGAAATATGAATTAAGTTTACAGTAGTATAGTATTTTGTACTTACTGTATTTCCTTTTTTCAGATGGTACTACTTACTGTAGGAAAACATTTTTTAAAAAAGAACTGAATCCCTTATTTTAACATCTCAATCAGTTATGCATTCTACTTAAATATAAGTGTCTTATTGTCTTATTCCATTATGAAAATAATGTCTTAATATCTTAATATTCAGTTCAAAACTAGTCTCACTGTTCCATGAGATACTTTGGGAAAAATCCTGTGCTCCCTTGATTTTTGCATTTGTATTAAACCAAGTGATAAATAACTTCTTAAATAATGAAAATGGTGAAAATAATGAAATTATGAGCTTAAGCAGCACAATATTTTCAGTATAAATAAAACCATGTTTAAAATTGTTGAAGCATGTTTTTCTGACTAGTCATAAATGGAAATGTTTGTGAAGCTGATGGAGTTTATAGGTTAATGGTTTTAAATAAAAGTGGAAAGATAGAAGACATTGTTGACAACCAAAATTTATCAGTTGACAGTGTGCTTAATGGATGTGACCACATTACTTAACATATTACTTGAAGAAAAGGAAATACAGTGTTTCTACTAAATACTGTAGCTGTTGTCTTTTTTGGTAGCTTGAGAGTGTATTGTTTTTTGCCAGCCCCCGAAATGTGAATATTTTTAAAATGTTATTTTTTGTAGTATAATTACTTTAATAAGTAGCTTAGCTTTTAGTTGCTACAAGATAAGCAAAGACAAGATATGAATGGAGAACAAAGAGCTCAAATACGGTTTCGGCAACTGTGGTAATTTGAAGCCTGTTTGACTCAAATGCAGAATGCTACACTAGATGAGAAGAATAAAATGGGACAGTGAACTTGGCAAGTATGTAACTCTCCCTCTGCTGGGTTACTTGCTTTTTGCAATGCATAGAGAATATGAATAACTGAAGAATACACAGCAATTATTTGTTAACATGTAGTAGATGGGTGAGGGCTAACATGCTGCTGGGCTAAACTTTAATACAAATATCACATCTAGTGTGGACACCTGATGCATCTTTGCTGATCAGGCAGTTACTAGTAAGGTGGAGATGTTGCAGCCTCTGTTGTTACTGGGCACAGGCTGATCTTGATCTTGCTGATTTCCCATCTTCAAATTCTCTGCTCTTTTCTCAGGTTTTTCATGTTTGTATTTTTCTCTCAAGTCATTTGCTTATACCATTTCAATTTAGAAGACACACAATTTTTTGACTTACCTAGCATGATTTTGGCTGTTGTGCTTTTACTTCTTAACTATTTTTCTGGTAGAGCGAAGTAAATGTGCAGGGTGAAATGAGGCTATGGGTTACATGTAGTTGAACCCTCAAGCAGTGATCATCTAGGGAAAAAGACGCAGCCAAATATGGAGGTGACATATTGAGATTGGCAGGCTGGAGGAGGAATTGAGTTTGGATGCTAAATTTGAAGAAATGGGATTGAGAGACAGTAGTAGGGTGACAGAGAGAAAAATAAGCTAATTTTTCATGCTTTGGGATCTGACAGAAAAGTTGGACAGCTTAGACAAAGACACTGGGACAAGAAAAACSTGTGAATGGTGGTCTGAGGCATGGAGACACTGAGACTGTAAAGAGCTGAGGAGAAGGAGATGAGGTCAGGAAGGTTGTGTGGACGAGAAGTCTGCTAGTGACCAGGGCTACAGTCGAGGAGGGTCAAGGAAGCTGAGAGAGGGAGTGAGTATCTGACAAATAGTATCTTAACAAATTTCCCTCTACCTTGTTGGTATATATGGCAGAGGATCTTTAAGATGATTATGAAAGTTCTATTTGATAGTGAAACTTTGTTTTGAAAACACTGAAAATATTTGAACAGGATTAGGGCTTGTATATAAGAACTAATAATACATCCCCAGGTTTCCTTTGGGTATTTTTCTTTTCTTCTCCCATTAGATTCCTTATGGAAGAGTTTGAACATCAGTATATGCAACGTTATAGGAGTTAAGTTGTAATATAAAATAGCTTCTGCCTGAAGTTGCTGTCTAGCTAAGAGAGGCACAGAAGATGAGCTACACTGGGTGAACTCTCAGATGTTTGTCCATTCTCATTTGTTAATGTCCATATACATCGTTATGTGATATACAAAAGTCTCTAGTACAAATACACCAAATAGATAAGGACTGATACTGCTGACAAATTAGTGAAGAGTCAGTACTGAACTGTATTTAAAATGATAATAACATAATAATAACATTGTTAGTCTACATTACTGCTAGTGCACTTGTTCAAAAACTATTTTAAGATCTTTGAAAGCTTCCTTTTTTTCCCCTTATATTGTCATAACATAGTCTGCATTCTCAGTGTAGTATTGTGAAAAAGTTGCCATTTTGTTTTAGTTTTGTGTTTCATGCTAAGTCATGTATTTGTTCACTTGTAGTATGTTAAATTATTTCAATGACAGTTCTACTGGTTTAAGTAAACTTGAGTTTGTGCAAACATGACTTTGGTGTATGTTTCATCTGAGTCTTCCTCTTGAAATCGGTGGAGCTGTTCACATAAATCAAAGTCTGGCAAAGGGGAAGAACTAGAYTCATTGCATTTTCTAGATGGAAATTGCAGCTAGTATTAAAAAACAACGTAAAGTTAGTGGGACACCGTCATAGCCAAAGTTAGCAAGGGATTTGCTGTTGCACTGCAGCAGGATAAGGTGTTTCCTCATATGCATGCCACATCCTTTCTCCTGCTTTCCTAGGATTGCCCTGTGAGCTCTCATGTAACTGGAAGAGTAATGGTAGCTAAACAGTATGTTCTTACAACATGTGTGTCTTTGAGTCAGGAACACATAAACAGAATTATCCATCTTTTAGGGTTATAGACTCCAGATTTGGTAAAGATAAAGAAAAGTAAGTGAATAAGTCCTACTAAATTTTGGTGGATTCTAATAAGTAGTATTCATGAAACACTTACGTGGTAATAACTGCTTAAAATCTGCAAAACGTGTGTGTGTGTATATATACATATATGTGTGTGTGTGTGTATATATATATATATGTATGCTGCGGAAGTGAATGTGAATGCATTATGTTTTCCTTAGTTTTCATTTCTGACTTATTTTGTAGTTCGTAAATTCATCTAAGATGCAGGGTATTTTATATATTTAGTTTTTTATTGTAGAGTTGTAAAGATACGTGAAGAATAGTTTATTTTTATTATGATGGTTACAAATATGCTTAGATGTGCTCCCAGACATAAAAATTATCCGCATAACCTTTTTTTCTTTTTTAGCTTGTACTGGATAAAATGTTTCTGTATCTTTATTTCAGTAAGCTATAAAATCACTTTTCAGTCAAAGATAAGGACCCTTATTGTGGCAAGTAACTTTGAATTTTAGGGTAGCATCAGGGATACAATGCTCTGCTATTTGTGAACATTGAGGCTGATCATAATGGACTTTGACACCTCTTAGAAATCTGGTGTGAGTATGTGGACAATTAGATGCTGTCTACAGGAGAGCTTGGAAGGTAATTTCTTACTGTTCCTTGTAACTGACAGATATCACTACTGACCCAGATACTGATCATCACAATTTTTCCACATTGCTGCTGTCCTAATCATAGGAATTAAAAACACTAAGAACTAATGGCTCATGTAGACAGATTGCTGTAACAACTGAAATGAAAGCTTCTAGAATATCTAGAAAAAGTTACAGTTTCTTGCTTGTCTGTTTCCCATACAGTAGGTTGCAGATCTACAAATTCTTTAGAATCATAAAATGGCTGAGATTGGAAGGGACCTTTCGGAGATYATCTAGTCCAATCCCACTCCTTCTTCCTTATGCTTTGCCATATTGTAAGTCTGATAGGTTATTCCTTCCCTTTGAGTTGACTGTTATCTGCAACTGTTAGGTATCAGGATTTACCTCTAGAARGGGAGAAAATTAGTCATATAAAGGTTAGTTGGAAAGGACCACTGGTGGCCATAGTCTTACTTCCTTCTTACAACAGGAGTTACCAACCTTAGAGTAGGTCATTTGCGGCTGTGGTTAGCTGAGTCTTGCAGACTGCTAGCTCTCTGTGCAACGTGTCCTAGTGCTGCACTACTTACATTGAGAAAGCTTTTCCTAATATGCAGTATGAGCCTGCCAAATACAGTTTGTTGCTGTTACCCCTTGTGCTATCATCAGTTGCTCCTGAGATGAGTTTGGCTGCACTGTCTTTAACTGCCTTTCAAGTGGTTGTGGGTTGCAGCTACATTCCTTTCTCTTAGCATGACTTTGCATTTTAAGTGCAGCCTCATCAGCACTGAGTAGCTGAAAAATAACCTCCCTTGATTTGTTGGTCCTGCTTCTGTTGAATCATACCAAGTCTGGCATTCACTTTATCTTCCAGGTCYTTTTTAGCAGGGCTGTTACTCAACCAACTGGTCCTCAGTCTGTACTGATTCCACCCTCATGCAAAATTCTTGTTACTGGATACTATCTAGAGCTCAAGCACCAGTCTACTGCTCTTAGAGCCGAGAAGTCCAGCTGGCTTTCAACCTGTTCATCTGACCTTGTATTTAACTTGGTAATAAGAATGTTGTAGGCGACTGTTTCAAAAGCTTTACTCTGAAGTAAAAGTATGTTACAACTGCGACTCTTCCCTCTTTCATGTAGCTAATCATTTCAGTATAGAAGGCAATGAGGTTGGTCAGATGTGATCTGCCCTTGGTAAATCTTTACTGGCTACCTTGTGTTACTTTATTGTGCTTCATATATTTGAAAATGACTCCCGAGATGATGTGCTCATTGATCTTTCTGGGACAGAGGCAAGGCTGACTGGTCTTCGATTTCCTTGGATGGACATGTCATTCGTATTATTCAATCTGTCAAGGGCCTATCTTGAATGCCATGATTTTTCTTAGATCTTAGAAAGGACCCTCACAGTTGTAACAAGCAGCGCTTTCAGAAACATTGGATAATCATGTCTGACCCCATGGGCTTGAAGACAGCCTCTCTGAGTGGGCTCTGAATTGCTCCTTTCCTGCTGTTGGCTATTTTTTCTTTTTTTTCCTTCCTAAATCGTGCTCCCATATACATGGGAGCCTGAGAGCAGTTTTGACTGTGAAAACTGAAGCATTGAGTAAAAAGATATCAAGTACATCTGCGTCTTCTGTGCTATCACTATTCAATCCTTGTTTCTCCTGAACTTCTCTTTTCACTGCTAACATTCTGTGAATGTTAGAATTGCTTTTTGTTGCCCTTTGTGTTCCTCACTGGAGTTCTAGGACCCTCTGGGTTTTTGCCTCCCAATTCCCYTTTTTCCATTTCTTACGTGTTTTCCTTTTGCATGTTTAATTCTGTAAGAAAGGTTCTTGGCTAGCCAAGCAGACCACCTGCTAAATTTCCTCGTCTCCTGCAGAATGGGGTGATGTGTTTCTGAACTTTGAATACATTTTCTTTTAAAAATCGACCATCTCTCACTTTATATCATTCCCTCTCTTATTAGCTACCCACACAATTATGCCTAGCAGTTCTGTCAACAAGCCAATGTCTCCCCTTCTGATGTCCCTGATACTGCTTTTCATAGCGTTCATGATGAAGTAGTAAACTCTTCTGTAATTTTTGTATCTCGGCAATGATAAGTGATTATACTTGCACCTTCTTTTGTTTTGTGGACATGATGCTATAATAAGCAATAAAGTTTCAGTAGTATATACCAAAATTTAACTTGAAAAAATTAAAACCTGATCTTGTGTATTTCACAGTCATTGCAATAACTGTATCACAGATTGTGAATTGTGTAATGAAATACAGTGGTTGTTTGTTAAACAGTTTACAAGTCATGCATTATATTCTAAAATGGCTCACTGTAACACTATGACATTTTTAAGGTTTATAGTAGTGCCCTTCTCAAAAGAAAAAAAAAAAAAAAAACACTATACAATTCTTGAAGGAGGAAAAAAAAATACCCATCTGTTAGCCCTGAATCTGTGCTTTAGATTGAGCAGGCAAAGAATCATAGAATCGTAGAATGGTAAGGGTGGAAGGGACCTCTGGAGATATCTAGTCCAACTCTCAGCATAGCCCCGTACAGGGATTGAACCCGCAACCTTGGCATTAGCAGCACCACGCTCTAACCAACTGAGCTAAACTAAAGTTAGTCATGTAAAGGCTGAAACCTACAGTGGCACAGTTCATACTTCTTTTTAGACATATTTAGTAGAGYAGTTGAGCTAGAAACGAGAATTGCTCCTTTGACTTGGATTTTTATTTCCAGTACAGACTCTATAAATATACAAGTATATTTACRTAATTCTTTGAAAAGACAAGTGACAGTACTTTTAATAACAAAATCAGTTACAATCACAATTCACAAACAAAGAAATCATATAATTAAATACACAATATTTCTGCAAGACATAACTCTCCTGGGAAGCTTTAAGTGTTGTTACTGTCACCAGCATCCAGAGCCTTTTTGGCCTAGTTTAGGAGCAACTAAAGCAGCTGATGCTGAGGATTGTATTGTGGATTTTCTGCAAATGCTTCTGTAGGTATGTTGAGACCGCTTTAGAGCGGTGTGAATGTTCCTGCTACTTTAGATAGTATAACTCTTATTTAAAGAAGCAAACAAAAAAAACCCTCTTATAACATTAAAATACATAAGTTGGACATACAGACTGAGTTGCGACAGAATTTGTATTGTCTTATGGGATACGAAAGTTAGGAAGGCACTGGAGGGCTACCAGAGCTGTTGATTTTTAGCCCCATTTTATTGTTAATTAGATTATCAGAGGGAAGCTTACAAGTTCTGGTTTCTAAGCCAGTTAGCCATTTTTTAATTTATGAAATGTGTTTTGCATGCACAGACGGTATAAAATGAGTGAGTAAAAGCAAAGTTACTTCTGCAGTGCAAATATTTTCTTAATTATTTTTTGCATTTCATCCCATCTTCCTGAACAAAAAGAAAGGGAAAAATAAAACTTGACTAGCGTGATAAATATACACCAGATGGCTTTCCTGTGAAGCAGTTTTATCTTTCAAATAATAAATTTATTTAAGTGTGAGATCAGAATACCCTTTTGTCAAATCTTTTGAAAAAGGTRTTTCTACTGTTTAAGAAATACAAAGTTTTGATTTAAAAGATCAACATTTGCATGATTCTAAATTAAGATGCTGTCTGTAAATCAAATCTGTGTGTACTTGCATAGGTAAAATAGCTTTTTGAATTTCAGTGCTTGCATTGCCTTTGTTTTTGTTTTGTTGATTTTAATTTTTTTGCATGTTAAATCCATTTTGTTCCATGAAATAATTGAACATAATATGAAACTTTGCTGTCAGAAGATAGGCCTTTAATGAAATTTCCCATCTGTTGGCTTTCAGAACTGAGGTAATATAGAAACTGAAGAAAAACTGAGCGTGTGGTAAAGTCATTATTCTTGAGAAGACGCTCTAAGCTTGTGAATTCCACTGTTTCAAGACAATTTTAATTGTATCTTATTGACATTACCACATGGTTACTCTTGGCTTGATTATGCTACCATTCCAGAGATAAATTTGCTATGTGTCGAAGTATTTGAGGAAGATCACAATTAATTATTAAAAAAAGAGTCTGAAAATGAGTTTAGTATTTACAAATATTTTTGTAAATTATAAAATTCTGTTTTGCCGAAGGCTCCATTTCTTTTTGAACCACCATAAAAGGCTCTGTTCCTTTTTGAACCAACACCCTTTTGAAGCAGCTTTTAGGACATACGTTTAGAATCTATTTTGCAGTCACAAGTCATTCAGTAAATAGAGAAACATTCTGTGAAATTCTGTCTTTTGTACTTCTAAAAGAAATGACCTGCCAGCTATGTATTTTTAGCGACATCTATTGTCACATCCTGATTCAGTTATTGATTCATTATCATATAACAATGATTATGATATTATTCATAGTTATTCAATTTCAGGTGTCTGAAAAATGACACCTCCTGAAAGAAAGAAAATGACTGAAGTTAAATCCTGATTTGACAGAGATTATGGTATTGGAGTAAAAAATGTCTTATATTGCAACATGCAAGAGTTGAATTGTGAGCTAGACTTTTAGATATTTTGTTATTACCGTGGAAACTGCAACAAAGGAATTTTCTCATTTATTACATCTTTGAAAAGAAAAGTGCAACCAGTGTTTTTGTGAGGAGTTCAGTCATAGATCCTTCTAGATTACTTAGAGATGAGTAGTTTGACCTAAAGTGAGTCATCTTTGAGATAAGATACCAGAATTCTTAAATTTTGCAGTGCAAAAGAAAGTAAACATTTTAAATTTACCTTAAGAAGAAATGAGTTGAAAGAATTGTACCAAATTGTGGAGAAAGTGTCATGATTAAAGAATGCATTTATGCACGTAAGGCACCCTGAGATGCACATCAGATCCAGTCTGTGTTCCCCTTACCTCTGATGAAATGTAAACACAGTGTCTTAGGTTTAGCATTGCACCAAAATATGTGAACTGGATCTGGGAATGGTGGCCCACTCATTTCCATTAAAGGCTTTGCTCGCTCCTCATCTTGACCATGATATTTAATTCYTCAAATTTTGTCCTGTTTAAAATCAGCTTTACTTATGAAGTTTCTACCAGTAGACCTCTTTTCTATTAAAACTATTGTAAACTAAACTTGTGTAGGAATATATATACACATATACATATATACACATATATATGTGTATATATACAGATATATACATATGTATTGTATGTGTTTACAAATTATTACACTCATTGCATGCCAAGCATTTTTCTCTTTTGGATGCACTTAAGTACCCAACTGAAAAGATGTACAGTCTGTTTCAGTGTGGGTTACTTTACTCCATTAGTGCAGATTCGCTTGGGACTGAGAATTAACRTACTATCATATGACCTTGTATTGTGCAAGCCCTAACTCAGTATTTTGATATATAATACAAAAAAAGTATGCTCTACTATCTGTTTTGTTAACTACTTAATATGCTAGCAGTCGCCAGGTTTGGATAAATTCCTGATTTAGCATTCAACTGAGAACTTTTTTTTTCTTTTTTTTCTTTTTTTTTTTTTTTTTTTTGCAGTGAGTACAGAGATTAAACTTAAAAATGCTCTCACATGCTGATTCTAAATAATAGCAAAAGGAAGGAGGAGTTTTGCTTTGAGTGGAAAGGGATAGTCACTCACACTTGCACATTGAATCAGATAGAGACAGCTGCAAGAGGAAGATAGGCATTGCAAAAACCAGATCAATTGGATTCAGTCACATCCAAATGAAATTACATCAGTCAATAACCTTCCTTTCAAGTTGCTGAAATCTTTCTGGCCCAAATTTGTCTTCTCAGGTTACTGAGTTTTGCCAATGATTAAAGTATCTTGAAATTGCTTTGATAACATCAAGGACTTGTTTTGACAAGGTCTGTAAATGCAGTCTCTTAAAAGAGAAACCTGAGTTTCACGTAGAGTATTGAGTGTATTGACTGATTCTTTTCTATTTTTTTTTTCTTTCTCCCTCCCATGGGTTCTCTAAAGTTTGTATTCACAAAGACATTGCAGAATGAAGGGAAATAACACTTCTAATATTGAAGGAAGTCATTTCAAATATCTGATACCAGTATTTTATTCAGCCTTTTGTATAGGATATGTAGTTTCTTCTAGGCTTTTAAATAGTTTGAAAATGTATGCTTCACATGTGTGTGGACATACTAGTATTTAGAGCACAGATTTCTGTAAATCAGGACTGTTTTTGTTTGTCTCAGTCAACATGTTCATGCAGCGACCACTTTTCAAGGTCAGTATTTATACTCTGGGGTAGCTGTTTGTAGCATGAAGCAAAGCTTTTTTAGTGATACCTTAGATGCTGTGGTGTTCTGTGCTGCAGATGGATTTTTTTCCAGTCTGATCAATGTATGTATAAGCAAATAGAGTTCTGAAACCTGTAACACTTACATATTTAATGGAGTTGTAGGTACACATTAATTCCTGAGAGCAAGAGGTATACCTTAAGTTGCCTATATTAAAAATAAAAAATGTGTATTATTTGTTTCCGCTTCAGTTGGTTCATTCATTGCATTCCAAAAGGATACCTAGTTTTTGTCAACATTTCTACTGTAGCTGAAAAGCTCTGTTTTCCCTATTTTTCACTTTATCTCATCGAACAAACTTTTCTCTAGCACCTCAACCTGCTCAAATACCTCTGTAGGCTTCACAAAGTTAGAATTTATAACTTAGGTTTTAGAATTTATAACATATGTTGAAGCAGTTATCTTCAAAGGTTTGAAGAAAGGACAAACTGAACATATGTTATGCAAATATATTTTACTGGTGTCCAGGTAGAAACCAAAAACACTGTTCTCCTAGGATTCATTTACAGTGTTGAAACCAAATATGAAAATGGCTAAAAAGGGACCAGGATCAAACCTACTAACATAAACATTATATTTGTTTGCTGTCACTTTTCAATAGGTGTTACACAAATGAATAGGATCTTTGGCAATTCCATTGGAAAATATCAAAATAATTTGTTTCTTGAGCTATAAATTCCTTTCAAAAGGGAATTTGCACAAGGACCCCCCTGATGTACTATTTAGTAAACTGAGGAAGAGGGAGCAGATATGTCCGTGTATGATTATGGGCAGAGTGAGGGTGGTTGAGATTTCTTTCCTCTTATACTAGAACTTAAAAGAAAAATGCCTCATAGTTATTGTGGTCCAGAAGTAGGGAAGAGCCAGCAGAGAACAACAATTCTTCTAGAGGAGAAAATAATGCAACTGAAAACTACTTTGTTGAAAATACCTCACTATCTATGATGCTTTTTTCTAGCTGTTGGTTGTTTCATCTGCTGATAGAAAAGATAGGAAAGCTGTTCACTTTTGCCAACTATTTATTTTAGATTTTTTTTGCTAGGTAAATCTTTTTCCCAGCTAAGAGTGGAAATGCAATTTCAGGTGTTCCAGGCAGCTCTGAGTGCTGCAATCAGTAAAATTTAGAATGGAAATAACAGTTGGCTCAGTTTAATGTAAAATTTTTATAGTGGATTTGATTGTAATTTAATAAGTGCAAGGAAATTTTTAAACATGMCTTGTAATCAGAACAGTTCTTGTGTTGGAGATGATTGGGAAGTGGAAGATACAGATGGAAAAATTCAAAAGATGAGAATAGAACTAGAGACAGGAAGTTGGCGGGTAAGAAGTCCAAGAAAAAATGTGAGTACGTAGTTTCCCAAATTTAGTAATCATTTTCAGTTGAGTTCGTGGTTTACAAGCTACAGAAAGCTGCTGTATTTATCCATTTATATTCCTTTATCTTCTCTTTTCAGCAGTTTGTTGCTGGTTTAACCTGTATGTAGAAGTAGTTAGTGTTTTTTTTGTTTTGTTTTGTTTTTTTTAAACTAAATAGTATTTCAGAGGTAAAAGGAGTGAAGATAACCCAAAATTTGTAAAATAATTGGTGTCAAGTCACACTGTAAACAATTTTTCCAAACGTATTATTTATAACCAATTCAAAATAAGTTTACTTTCAAATATTAGTAAATATTATAATTTCCTTTAAAATATCTGGCAATCTAAAGAAATATTATAKAAATCACTTGTATGGGTATAAGCTATTTATAATTCCTATTCCATGCTTCTGTTTTGCAATCTTATCTAAAAAGTACTACCAAAAATATGTTCTTAAGTCTCCACTGTGAACCTTGTTTGGCTTTCAGTGCTTTTTGATTTGTGAGCTTACTGTTAAAATTTAACTTACTATTGTGTTAGCTCAACTGACCCTTSCTAGCACAGATAGATTGTAGCCTATCACACTCTGGCCACACTCAGATGGTACATATTATTGAAAAGATAGAGAAGGCACAAAAATCTTGGGCTTATCTTGAGTCACAAGATACAACCCTTCAAGGAACCTCTTCTTCTCTGAGGTGATCAGAACAAAATCGGTTGTAATAGCTCTAGAGGGAATTGTCATAAGATGGATGTTAAACATATTTCTGATCTACAACTCAGTTTTTCTTCTGTTTTCTTGGAGGGGGAAAAAAAATGTTGGCATGGATGTAGTATCACTGCAGTTCAGTATACCTGATTTTGAAAAAATTAATCATGTTCCAAGGCAGAAATGAAAGCAGAACTAAAATAGATTTACATATGCTGCTTCTTTCATGGCCCTTTGTGGATCTTTACACTCAAAATTAAATGTAATATAGGAAGAACTGTTGGAACATGTGGCAATACTACAGGTGCTGTACTTCAAATAGTATTTTTTCTTTTTATTTTATGGAAGTATGATAGTTTATAGTTTCTCTTTATTTACAATTCTACTTTAATAAATTTCAAGGCAGAAAATAAAGTGCAATGTAGACTTTATGTAGGTGTTTCTTTGAAAACTGGTGCCAGCACAGCTCAAAGGCAATGCTGATTGTTTTGTGAGATTTTCARTGGAGGAAAAAAAAATCTTCTTTGCATTTAAAAGAAGACATTTTTTGCAATAATTTCCTCTATAGGGGGTAGTAGTAAAGAAGTTAAATTTGGAGAATGAAGTTAAAATTGTATTGGCTTCAAAAAAAACAAAAAAATACATCCTTGAAAATAGTTTAGTACATATGTCATGAAAGTGTCAGAAGACAAGAAGTACGAAGAGGAAAGAAAGAAAATGTAAACATGTCTTGGCGAATGCTATGAGAACTTGAATAAAGACATTGTTTTAGAAATGACTAAAGCATTCTGTGTAATGAACTAGCAAATTGAATTTTGAAGAAAAACCCCTCACTTAATACTTMGTAAATCTTATTTTTTTTCAAATCCTATTCTATAAAAGCAAACACATTTTTAAGCTATTAGACAGTACGTGTTTGTGTTTATCATGAGGTCGATTCTATGGCTACTTCTGTGAGGGTTTCAAAATGAGTGAAACACCAGCTTGTAAGATCAAGCCTACCTTTATTAAGCTGTTGCTTTTTTTTTAATAATAAAATAAAGGAAATTATCTTTTATCCATCTTGAGATGGACTGCTTTTGTTCTTTGAGCTGTATTGAGCAAAAAGTCAAAAGGATGCTATACTTAACACAGCTCATTTTTATGTTTGACACGTAGAGACTCTTTGAAGCTTGCTATAAGTGTCTTGTACTATTTGGATCTGACCATACAAGTTGCTTGAACCTAGTGTGGTGTTAAAATGTTTCATAAGACGGAGCAGAGCTRCTATGATCTTTCAATGTTAATATTTTTTTCTTATCACTTTACTGTGTAGATACCCTTCATGAGACACAACTCTGCCACAACTCATCCTCGGAGGCAATCCTGGAAACCTCTTTTATATATATGATTTTAAAATATGGATAAAGCTCTCAATAGAGCACATAAAGTAATAAAGGAGAACAGCTATCCTTTCTCTACCATAAGCTTATTATGACAAAAAGTTGAGTTTGCTTGTCAGGCTTGGATAGAATGTAATTGATTGGTTTGTTATTTGGACTGACAAGGTAGTTAATTTGCCTGCCTTTTTTTTTTGCACTAATCAGGAACATATCATGTGTGCATTGTTGAAAAATCCCAGATAAATGTCTTGTCAGAATTGTCCTATTAAGTTAATGTCTTTTCCCCCTGTGCTTCCTTGCCAAATGATGTTATGCAATACTTGGATTCACTGAAGAGTGAAGGAAGCCTGTGGGACTTAAATATTGTGCGTGTGGTGATGTTGAATGAAATAAGCAACGATTTGCTGTCAGCCTGCTGCTCTACTTATATGCAGTTTAATAACATTTCTATATAAAATACCATGTTGTACATAGAACTTAATGTAAAAAGGATTGTTTCCTATAAAAATGTTCAGTGCACTGATAATAAGAGACTTGTAAAACACTTGAGACTTATTATTCTGAAGTAATAGATTTGCCACGGAAGAATTGATTTTGTGCTTATTAGTATGAACTAACTGTTTCTAACTTGGACATTTGAGTGAATAGAACTTTATTGTTTGCTGGATCACTATTAAGAAAAAGAAAAATCTGAGTATATGGAAACATTGTTTGATTTGGCTTATTTCTCTGGCACTGTTCAGGACAACCTGATTTCCTCATAATATCAGTATGAAATTGTTATGTAAGTTGGGAAAGGAATGAAGAAATGATCACACAGCATGACAGCTGGGATCTTCGTCTTCGTCCATATATATCCGGGTAGATGCAAAAATAGTATTTTGATCTACAGTACAATACTGATCCAGTTCTTAAATCTACGGTAGCAGTATGTTGACATCTTCATCGTTTCATCTTGAACTTGCTTGGAAAAATTCTGCTCAAGTGCAATCACACTTGTACCTTTACAACGTATAATCTTTGAATTTCTTGAGATATGGTGGGTTTTGTCAACTATCAAGGCACGTTTCCATTTGAAAGTATTTTTTAACCTTAAGAAAGAAACTATATGCTGTATTAAATAATAGGAAAAATATACAAATTTGTGTATTCTTACCAACAAGTCATATCTTACTAGGGCATTTCATGTTTGGATATTATATTAAATAAAATTAACCTGATGTCTAACACGTCGTTTTATTTTAAAAAGGGGGAGGGAAGATACCAGAAAAAGATTTTGGTCTAAACTGTCTCATAAATGCTTACTGTTCTGTATTGGCAAGGCATACAAAGATGCCTTTAAAGTAATGTGCACTAGGAAATAGTTATTCATTCAGTAAATCAGTCTCTAAGACTACATGAATCTATTTTAGGAAAAGAAGACTTGGATTTAGTAATCATTTGTCCAGAATTCTGAAGTACACTAAAAAGTTGCATCTAGACATTGTGCTAACAAGAAAAACAGTGCCTGTACTTAATGCTGATTTTAAAAAAAAAAAAAAAAAAAAAAAAAAAACTTTAGAACACACTATGCACTGTGATTTATGGTTAGTTATTAAGCTAACAGTGTAGGCATTATGGGTGGGAGAGAAATGAAAAATGTAAGATATCTTGACTCTTGTAAGACTCCAAAATACTTTTTGTGTGACGTTATGCCAAGCAAGAAATACATTAGTTAAACTACAATAAAAAATATGTGTAGAGCTGATCAGGCTAGCAGACTAGTTATCATGAATTCACTGTCAAACTGGAATGATGTTCCACTCACTGGATTCCATTCCAATCTGTCCTGGATTCAGTATTATATTTTTGTTAACTTCTGTTTTAATGTATTAGCTGCTGGAATAAAGAGCTTGTTACATTTGGAGGTGACACCAGTATGATGTGAGGGACTACAATGTTAGAATTAAAAATGAAATTTTAGGAAAACTTCTAGAAAAAAATACGTAATGCAGAAAAGGAAAAGGCAAACTACTGTGTTTAGTAGATGATTATGATAGTAGTGTTAGGAGATATCCATCTTCAAATAGAAATTATGGAGTTTCACATGTGATCATGAATTGAGCTAATCATAACTGAGATGCACAAAGACAGCTGTCGTATTTAATATCATGAAAATAATCCTTCTGATTTATACCTCAGCTTTGGAAAAACCTCAGCTAGTGTATTCTGTCCACATATGGGCACCATTATCCAAGAAACATGTAGATAGATTCTAAAGAAAGTTGAAGGAGTGATGAAAAGACTGCAGGAAACGTAATTGGTTTAAAGGATTAAAATAGTTGACTTTCTTTACTTTGGAGAATCCATGTCTTCAAGCCAATCTAAATTCATAGTTGATGAAAAGAGAAGTTGCTGCAAGGAAGGAGAAACAAATAATAAGTTGTTCTTTGAATCTGATTAGACCAAAGATAAGTCTTGTTTTGTGGCAAGCTGATTTTGGATAGGCAATAGAAAGTTTTTTCTAATAATAATTGTGTTAGATAAGATTGTTAGGAAAGTTGAACAGTCTCAGTCACCTGAGACTTCTAAGGACAGATTAACGTGTGTGCAAAATAATCTGAAAGTTGTTGATACTCCTTTGGGCATGTGTGATATCCTAAGATAGTTTCTTGCTCTATTTTGTGATTGTTCCCTAATACAGCTTTTTTTTTTTTTTTTTTTTTTTTTTTTTTTTTAATGCATATAAAGCTTTTTTTAAAAAAAAGTTTTTTTTTCTTTGCACTTTTTTATGGTATGAGGTATTAGATTAGTTTTCAGTCTCTCTCTCTTTCATATGAGGTATTATGCCATTTGCCTTTCTTTATGGAAAGCCAGATGAGAACACTGGATATTTCACCTTTTGAGAGAAGTTTGATGATGCTCTTCAATATGTGAGGGACATTTGTAGTAGCTCACAGAGAGTATGTCATTAAGTATAGTAGTCTGAACACCTGTGAATGACACCATAGATGCAGTAATGTATTAGGACTAGAATGTACTTCAGGAAAAATAATGTAGTTTTAGCTGATACCTTTCTTAGAGTTAACAGATATTTTCAGTTTGTTAGTAGTGGCTATCCTAATCCTTTCAGAATTTCCTGCATTTCCCAGGAAAGAAAACGTATTGCATTTTTTGGGGGGGGGTGGGCTGCTCTTTGTATAGCGTTTTCACATTAGTGTGTGGTTTGGAAGCATGGTCTTCACAGAAATACTTTGTTTGAAGTTAAATACAGGAAATATAAGTTCTATGCACTAGTTATACAATATAAACAAAAATAAATACATCTGGCATACTGTTTACATCAGTGTATTCCCCTCATATATATGGACACTTGATGAATTTTGCAAAATAGTTTGTCAATGCTAAGTGTTTTTTAGTTTATGAAGTAACATGAGAGTGAGAAAAGTGTACACTTCTTGCTAAAAGGAAGTTGTTTGCTAGTACAGTATAGTAAAGAAATTTTCTTCATAGTATTTGTATAATTCATTTTGTACATGCAGACTAAGTTTCATGGAAGAGAAGAATTGCTGGCCGTTCAGAAAAAAAATGGATTACATAGAAATGTTGCATAAAGCAAGTTCAAAATAGCTAATTCAGAATATCTTTTCTTACCTATAGACAATCAGTGTTAAAAGTTTTTTTGCTTGTTTTTTGTTTAAGTGTTAAAAAGTATGGATAAAAGGAGATGAGAGAAGAGATGGTTTGGGATTTTGCAGAATAAATATATGTACACAGGTGTCACCAGGTGAACACTTACTTTCTTTTATTCAGTTGTGTTATAAGTGATTGACAATATCTGTCAATTTTGTTAAAATGAGCTATTGATATTTGAGTGACATAATGATGGGGGGAATGGAAGCCACATTAAGTATTTTTTACTTTTGAATTTATAGGCGGTATATTTTGTTTATATTTTTGCTTAAAATAGAACTTCTTCCTATGGGTCAGAGCATAGCAATTCGTACCATTATGTACGGTAATTGGTGCTAAATAGAGAGTTTTTTAAAAACTTATTTCATGTAGCAGATGTTGAAAAGTATAGTGTAGCTTCTCAAAGTGAATGAAGGTTTTTCCATAGGATTATTGTATGCTAAAGAGAAAATATGGTTATTTTATTAATTCTCATGAATTTGGACAAAAATATGAGTAAGTTCAAGATTGATATGCTTCTACTCACATCTGAAACCATGAAGGTGCTTCATCGTGAATCCATTTTTAGCTGAGGTTGAGAAAGCTTGTCCTGCTCTATTAGGTCACGTCTGTTTTGCCCATGTACTGTCTTCATCAGCAATAGGTAGTGTAATTACCCACAGAAGGGTGTTTAAGAACTAGAATATAATAGTCATTCTGCTTCTGGCATAGTCTTTCCCCTTTCAGTAGTAKCTCTGTCCCTCAATCTTCCATGCATAGCAGAAGAGAGTCTCTACTCTATCATCTAACATTACAAACTGTGGCAGTCAGAAACTTTATGCTTGTATTGTACCTAGCACAATGGAAATTAGAATGTGGCTTTTAACCTGAATTACTTTATTTATACTGTAAGTATTATTCTTCCCAGAAAGAGTATTTAGTTTACTTTAGAGCAAATGAAATACTAGAATCCCAGAACAACTGCTTGGAAGTGACGTCCGGAGGACCTCTGTTCCAATCTCCCACTCAAAGCAGGGCTGGCTACAAAGTTAAATCTAACTTTAAGGTTAGTTGAATATCTTTGGAGGTAGAGAGACAGCCTCTCTGGATAATTTGTTCAAGTGCTTGAAGAGACTGTATTATTAGGCTATATCATGTTTAATATTCGATATTGAATCTACATACATTCACCTAAGAATATTAGTGCTGAAACCAATCCCTGATCATGCTGAAATCGCCTAAAAGCTTGATTAGCCTATGTAAGAGGACTGTGTTAAATTACACTGGTACTAACAATTTCTTAAGATAGAAATTACAAAACACCTTGATCATCCATTTTCAGCTGTTACACTTAAGRCTAAGGCATTAAAAACAGGAAATGAAAAACCAGCCTTTTCTATTTTACAATCATAAATTTCCCTGTTGCTAAACTTGACAATGTTCTGCCTACTGAGTCTGAAAAACAAAAAGGTGGCAAGGATCTAGACCTTTTAATTTTTATGTTAGACTTTTAAATTTTAAATTGGAGTCTAAATATAGGGTTGTATCACTTTTATTTTGTGCTTGGACTACGACATACACAGCAAAATGAAAGCAATTTCTGTTGGAATCCATGAAGCAGAACTGAACAGGTTTGATGTACAAAAGCAGTGTACGGTGTGGAGACTTAAAATATTTTCACTTTTTTCAAGAGATGTCAAAAGCAAAGGCTAAAAATAATGTCAAAGTAGTCCATAATGGAAAAGTACTATTATGTTGTCTCCTCTTAGTGAGAAGAAAAAGCGTACTTTTTAGACAGCATAACAATGCAGTTAGTATACTAATGTACGGTTATATCACTGTTAGTTTTTCAATTTGTTTTCTTCTTTAAATAAGGGGACAGGGGAGCAACTTCTGTGACGTTACTTGTAATAGTTGATGTTACTCCCCAGATCATAGTATTTGTTCCTATCCACCAGAAGTTACCTTTCCCTTGGTCCTATTACAGTTAAGGTATAAAAGCAGCATTTGTCACCTGTTTAAGCACAAATCAATTACCTTGGATTTTACGACTTAAATTCACTTGAGCTACATTGGCTTACTTTATATTGGGGAGTGCTTACATGATCCTTTTCATCAATTCTATCAGGCAACCACTAACAAGAGACAAAATGATGACCATGCCTTAAGCTGCCATCGCTGTTTTTAAGCTGTTTTTTCTGAATTCAAGAAAGTGCTGCAATCTAAAATTAGCTCCTTGTGCACTTCCCCAGCTGTTTGTAGTTTCAGAGTGGTCCAACACTGTTGGCTACTGAGGGATTAAGAGGAGAGAATCCTGTATCTGAGAAGCAGCATCTGTTTCTTGCATGTTAAGAGCCTTTAATCAGAAATGGGGCCCAGAACAAGCTACTAAGAAAAGATRTTTATCAGTAGAGTCAAATCCCTCAAATGTTGGAATAGCCATCATGTTGCTGCTCTGCACTAATGGGGATTGAGTGAGTACCCATCCCAATTTAGTTCTCCATGAGTTCTGGATTAGTTTACTTG
The DNA here is from genome assembly GCF_003343005.1 of Rhea americana. Classification (NCBI taxonomy): domain Eukaryota; kingdom Metazoa; phylum Chordata; class Aves; order Rheiformes; family Rheidae; genus Rhea; species Rhea americana. The sequence goes on from NW_028186446.1 coordinate 6,753,201, forward strand.
GAAGTTTGCCAGAGTAGGGCTTGTGTGGTCTCTAATCACCGTTAGAGATCTCTGTCACACAAGTCCTACTCTGGCTTGATGATGATTTGTTGATAGTGTATCAAAGTTTCATGTCTTTTTCCTAATAAAATAGATTTTCTTTCTAATCTGTGCTGATTGATAGAGTATAGGGTATATATTTTGCATTTTTGTATTTTGCTCAAGTGGTACCTTTTAGCATGACACTGTAGACATTGTGCAGTGATGTGTACATAAGTGAGAGATTTTCTGTAATCTCTGAAGCATATTTGTGAAGTTGTATTTAAAGATTAGCTTATTAACGTTGTGTTTCAGGGACATGTAGGTAATTACTTTTACAGCTATAGATGGGTGCTTCTATCTTCTGAATGCAAAATAGATTTCTTTACTCTGGCTGAGTCAGCTTTTTGTGGTTTTATATGGTATTAACTAGTGACTTACAAACATGCTAGTGGTGGGCATATTTTGCATTCACAGTTCCTTTATAAAAGCAAAGGTCTTTTTACCCCAGTGCTAATGTGAAGACTTCTGCAGGCCAGTTGATAAGACTTCCTCCTTTGCAGGTAGACGCAAGGTAATGAAATTGGATGTGTGCTGGACTTTGTAAATAAAATGAGATTGACCTCAGCCATTATCTCATTTATCTCATTTACATTGTAAAATCAGTATCTACACTATTGATTAGAACATAATTAGTTAATTAAGAACAGGAAAAGTCAGAGTTATGTAGGGCTTAAGCACAGCTGGCTGTACTGCTAAAAAAAAAAAAAAAATCCAAGGAGATGAGCAGATGGAGATCATTTCATTAAAGAACAAAGCAGACAGGTTTCACTTATGGAAATGCTTAATCAAGCCTTGCCATGAAGATGTAGTTGACTTTCATTCTATATTTTTATACTGAAAAAAACAATTTCTTTCGTTGTTATTTACCTTTTAAACTTTKTCTTTCTTCCTGATACCCCATATTCTCTAAATATAGTGAGAATATCTATCCTCATTAATTGTTGGAATGAAGAGCAGAGCGTCTTCTAATTTTGATATATAAGGTGATTTCAAACTTGTTGAAAGCATTGATAGTAAGCAATTACCTGTCAGTTAAAGATAATTTAGGAAGTAAGTTTAGCTTACTTTTATGTGAATCTCTGTTTTTATTTTTGCAGAGTTTGGGGTATAGCTATTAGGCCAGGCCACTGCACATAACTGTGTGCTTAAACRCATTGAGATCGTGTACTTAGTCCATAGTTATCCACAAATAATAGTAAATTAAAACATTCACTAGTTTAAGGACAATTTTGAAGATGTGACCTTGAATCCACAATTTAAATTTTTAAATTTTAGTTAAAATTTTGAACAGAATTTTTAAAATGGAGTAAGTAGAGGGTTCCTTTTTTTTCTTTTNTTTTTTTTTTGAGTACAATAGTTTAGCTTGGACTATTTAACCATCTTCAGGTTGGGAATGGTTGATATTTGTGAATGTCAATGCAGTGTGGATCCTTCGATATTGTGACTGGTCTGTGAGTATATTTACTGAAAGACTGCGAGCACARCACCTTTCATGACCCAACAATTTTGATCTATAATTAAGTTTGAAAGTACCTTTTTATTTTGTGTTTGTTTCTTGTGTGCTGTATCTRACAGTGCATTTTCTGTCATCTCATGGTGCTAGACAAAGGAACACACCTAATAATATATACCTAAGTACTTAATAATCTCATTTTATGAGTGACATTTTAATCTAGATGTAAGGTTTTCTTACTGAATTAAACTGTGTTTACACGTAACAATTTTTGTTTTCTGTACTGAAATGTAAACTTCACTTTCTGTCCCAATTCAACGGTATCAAACATCCAAGCCACGGGTGCAACTGTGAAATACTTTTGTTTTAATCCTGCAATTTTTTTTTAATGGGTGTGTGCACCAGCAATGTGCTCAGAATAATAGCTGCTTATGTCCAGTACTGCTGAAATAAGTCATGGCCAGACTTTCCTTAGCTTTTGTAGGAATGCTGTTGACTTGTGATCAGAATGCGGGGCTAAAAGCATCACCTTTAACCAACGTACCACTGCATTCACCGTCTTYCTCCCAGCGTCGTGCTCGTGGAATTTGTGCAATTATGTTCCACTATACGTAATTTGTACCCTAATRAAAAATACTGTGAAGAAATTGGTTCAAAAACTTTGGGATAGTCTTACTTTTATGGATATGCAGCTTTTAATATTTTTGATACATGAGAATATGCTTCTATTATTTGCCTTTTCTCGGCTGTGCAGGGGCAGTGAGAAAATATCARAATTGAAAAGTATTCATACAGATACCTTTAATTTGTTCCAGGAAAGTGCTGTTTTTATTCTGCTAAGCTGATCAGATTTTAAATTAAAAATTAATAACAGCTGAATATTGTAAATATTTAGGGCCTCAAGACCTGTATTTATTTTCATAATGTTCTGATTTTTTCAACCCAACCTTGCTGACCTCATCAGCGTGCTTCTGAAACCTGGCTGAAGGTGCAAGCAGAGTGTAGCACATTTTAGGTACAAAATGAAGAAGATGTAGGAAGAGATGGCAAAGCATAATGCTGAAGAGGAAACGGTCTTTGAACGTGTAACCTTTTCTTTTTATAGACAATCATTTTAGAAAAACCACAGCTGAATACAATCTGAATTAACACTTTGAAGTCAGATGTAGATTGTTGGATTAAGCATAATACTTTGAAAATGTACTAAATCGGTCAAAAATAGTTTTATCTTATGTGTTGCTTAGAGGATCTCAGGTAGTTTACAAAAATGGAGTTCTGATACACCGTACAAGTGCTTATTTGCAGATTAAGATTCTAGGTATAGAAATAGGTTAGTATAATTATATTCCTTTACAGATGAGAACATTGAGGCTCAAAGGAAGTTTAATCATTTGCTGAAGGTCACACACACTGTTAACAGAATCAGGTGATAGGATATAGGAGTGTGTAACCTATCTTATCTCCCACTCTCAACCTTTTTATTATTTTAATATGCCTTTTACAAGAAATARAACTCTTAAATTTCTAATTATAAGTAACATATTTCTACACTAGAACTTCTGTGTCTTTAAAAAATGAAAAGGATGGTTTCCCTTTTTAAGTATTTTTCTTTGTGCTGGAATTAGGTTGAGTTATTAGAAAATATTCCTGAAGGTATAGTTTGCAATATAGTATATCCCATTTTTAAAAAATAMCAAAACTGTACCAGCCCAATCTTGCACACTGACAGACTCCGCTGCTTTGAATATCTACTTGACAGAAGACAGTACATAAACATCCAGTACCCCTACCAGTGCTCAGCAGTTACACGTAAGCAGCRGGTTACGTGTAACTGCTGAAAACAGGACTTGCCTAGCATGCGTAGCCTTGACAGCAAGAAGTAGAAGTGTTTACTCAGGTTAGACAGTCATATTCACAAACCAGTTAGTTCTTTTTATATGAAGATTAATCTCAGGAAAAAAATCACATAAAGATYTTATTGTTTTAAATTAGAGGTATATGCTCCTTTGGTTGAATCCTCTTTCTGTAATGCGCTCTGTGTTTTGCTGATAAACGATACTTTTCTGTTCTTGCTCTGATGATGACTGTGCTATGTTCTTTTTGCAATTTTGGGGGGATTTTTTGTGTTTGTGCATTTTGCAGAGGAAAACGAGAGGCAAAGGAAGCAGAGAATGAAAGCACATTTTAATCTCTAAATTTCAATCTTTAAATATGTTCTTTATTTCCTATTTTTGGATTATTTTTATTGGCTTTAATTCAGACCTTAAATGATGAAGAGAATCTGACAAAATTAATTTTGAAAAAAGCTTTTTTTTCACACAGAAGAGTACGGGGGGATATGCAAATAAATTGAAGAAGACAGCAAGTTCAATGAGACACATTAACATCTTTTTCTCCTTTTGAGCCTATTTGTGTACAGTCTAATTTCAAACTCCTTTCATGAAGTACTTGCTTTACTGCAGCATATCTTCAGTGCTCATGCATTAAGAATATGTGAGCAAAGAATAGTATGATATATATTGTGAGCTTCATATGTGGACCAAATGTAGTGCAAATCATCAGTGAAAGGTTTATTAATAAAACAAAGTTATTGTGTGTGCAGAGGGCAGTTTTTATAAGTGAAAAATGACAATGAAATGCTTTTAAGTGAATGCCTCTATCCAGTAAATTCAAGAGAATCCAGAAAATATTCTGTGAATTTATCAACCATGCAGTCACAGTTTTAAAAAATAAAATCCATAGATGTAAATTATACTTGAATTAGTAGATATATGAGAAAATATTATGTAGTATTTGCCTTGAAAATATAGTAAAAGGTTCATCTTGAAACTATGAAAAATGAATATTTATCTAAAAAAATCAAGAAATTTCTGAAAACATTCTAAAAAGTGACCTTGAAGTATCTTAAAATAAATGTTAATTGTTCATTATCCGTATGATCTTTAATTTGTAAGTCTGTTAAATAATGTTATTTATATACAGTCATGCATACATAAGATACTCATCAAAAGGCAGTTCATGAGTGTCTGCATCAAAATATTCCAAATGAGATAGAACCTACTTGAAATGTGTTTGCTTGAAAATACCCCTTTCAGAAAATGTGCATTCTGAATGCAATGTGCCCATGAGAATGGGTCAGGAAATCTTACACGAGAGTTGCAGGGAAGCTCTGTCTAAATAATAAAGAAATGCAATATCCATTTTTACTTTTGCAGATGTGATGAATGCAGGCTCTGCTACCATTTTGGTTGTCTAGACCCTCCCTTAAAAAAGTCTCCCAAGCAGACTGGCTATGGATGGATTTGTCAGGAATGTGACTCTACGTCCTCCAAAGTAAGTTAATTAATCCAATGCAAATAGTTGGAGTATTTTGGTCTTAGCGGTCTTACAAAGCATTTGAAGGTTTTTTTGGAATGCTGTGCWTTACTCTTCTCTGAAAACTGCAGTGAAAGAATATAAGGTAATGATTTTAGATTCTCTGCACAACAGATTAAAAACAACGTATGTAAAATGGGAATATTCTTAATCATTATCATTTTACCATTTAAATATTTTCACATTAAAATGTTCTCYCTCAGAAAAAATAAAAAAAGTAAAGATGCTATCTTGGGGTTGATAACTTTATTGACAAGTGATAATATCTTAGGAATAATACAGAGCAGAAGCCTCAAAGGATAAAAACAGAAAATATGTCTTTTTCGGTGTGACTGAAAATGATCTGAAAGAGTCCATCTGTGTTTTTTTTTTTTTTCTTTCTTCCAGTTGGAAGAAACTTGTGAAGGGTTTATGGCAAACAACTTAAAGTTGTTTGGTAACTWGTTTAGTATAACTTCATCAAGTTCAACGTTTTAAAATTAGAAGTAAACTTCTTATAGAGATTAACTTTCTTTAATAATATTAAAAGTAATTGTCTACTTCTGTAGTACTGACCAAAGAAGTAATGTTTTTGATTCTTTGTTTTTCTGCCTCAAAGCTTATTTAGTACTGGCATTCTTTTCTGTCGTCACCATAACCTCTGAAGAGACACTTTCCACTTGATTTTTAAAATTGAATTTTATAAAATTCAACTGATTTATCACTGCTGAAACAATAGAGCATTCTAAAAGTCTTTAAAATTTTAGAGACTGTTCTGCTATTTACTTGGTATTTGTTAGAATTTTTCAGCTACTGAGAAAGTGACTCGGTATTTGGATATGCAGGGGCACAGGCTATGCAAAGGTACTGTCATAAGGTACCTGTTAGCAGACTTGGATATTTACCCTTTCATGATACRGCTTTTCAAAATGGAAGATACAAAAAATCAAGACAGATTTATCCAGACAGAAGTATAATTTTTTTTGACTTGCTAGTGTCCCTGAACAGCTGGAACAATGTGGTGCTGAGTTTCACCAGGGGATTAATCAAATTGTCCTTTTGTAAGATGTGGAGATAGGTGTCGGAAATTAGCTGTCCACTGCAGTTTGGACATCAAGCAATCTTTTTTCAGTACCACTTAYATACAGTGGACATTCCAAGAGTGAATTCACTTACTTCAACTAAAAGAATATGTTCTTCATAATATTAGTAAAAATCTTCCATCTCCACTTCTTCTACATAAACAAAATCAAAGATAGTTTTTGCAATTTCTATTTTTTTTCCARGAAACTGGCACAGTACATACTAGGTAATTTTTTTTTTCAAATAATTTAACATGTAAATTAAGTAGGATTGATTAAATTTACTGCAGGGAATGTGTTAGTTTAAAGGTGCCTGCTGAAAAAAAAAAAATAATGTTTTCAGAAGTAAATCAAGTTTATGGGTTAGAATCATGATATATACTGTATTATGCTAGGAATTAATAAAATTATTTTTAAKTTTGTTATTATTTCTAATTTTAATTCATATAGAATTTTTAATGAGTGTACCTAAAGTCCCTATTGCACTTACAAATAAAGGCAATTTGATCTGTATTTGAGTGAGAATGTGATGAATCTGATGGATACTGAAAAACTGTCTTATGAGGACTCCTTGTGGTTTTCTTTAGTTACTTTGATATAGCCTTTTCATGAAGCTATACAAGGAAAATTCTCRGAAAAAGCTGTATTGCTCTCCATGTTTCAAGAAGATCTTTTTTATTTAATTTGTTTTATTCTATTTTGTGTTACAAATTAAAGCAAGATAGCTAATTAAACTACTTGCAAGTCATCCTTACTGTGAATATATTTCTAAAAAGCTTTGAGCTTTGTTTATGTGTTTAATCATTTTCAAACACAATTTTCTATGTGGCTTTTAGTTGGATGTTATGTATCCACTGCTTTGCTCAGATTTTCTCAGGCAGAAACAGCTCTGATACAAGGTTTTTTCTTTGCCCCCTACTGCTAGAGGRAGTAGTCTCTCCAATGGGTATGTAGACCTGGGAGAAGGAGAACTGCAGAGAAAATGCCATTGTTTGCTGCACTCCAACTAATCCATGGATGAATTGCAAGCCTGAGCTACCAGCATTTTCGATCTCTCTGTCACCCACTAAATCCAATTTTTGGTGTGTCACAGCAAAGTTTCTTGTAAGGATTATAGCAGCAAAATAGGATTGYGTTTTCAGCTTTTGCCGAGGAGACTATTATGTACTTTTCATTTCTTCAACTTTGTTCATCTGCTTTGATCCAATTTAAATCACTGTTATAGTGTAGATTTTAAAATTCCCCAACTATATCCTCTGTAGCTGTGTTGAGCCTTGAAAAAAATTAGTGAGTAAATTATGCTATTTCAATGGAGAGAGAGATTACAATGCATACGTAGCATACTATGGTATATATATTATAAGTTTTATTTCTAATTATGGTTTTAAATTGTAGGAACTCAGGAAAATTTGCTTATTGCTGACTTAACAAATAATGTGATTTTCTTTCAGATTTTACTAAACTCCTGCAGGCATCACCAGTATAAAGGATGTAATACAGAAGTAATAAACATATGCTTTAAGTTGTTATCTATCATAAGCATTGGAGATGCTTCTTCCTTTTTGCTCTTAGTAATCACAGGACTCTCCAGCAACTTAGTCAGTTTTTCCACCAATTTAATGTATTCCCATATTACCCCGCCTGTCAGATAACAGACAGACAGTGASTTTGCTGTAGGGCATGAGGGCAGCAGTTTCTATGCTGTTGCCCTCATGCCCTACTAGCTGTCACATTTATGGAATGGGTGATGCTCACTACTAAGGTCTGACAAGCTTTCTCATCTCAGAAACACTGTGGATTTTCTTATATCACATGAAAGCTGAAGTAAATCTAGAAGGTAGCCATTTCATTAACATTATCTATCTTCCCGGCAGAAGGAATGATCTGCACTTTCAGTATTKCCAGACCTTACCACTGTAAATCAGAAATTTCCCGGTAACTTTACATAACAATATGCAGAAGAYTTGTTATGTAGAACCTTATTTGAGATGAATTTAATAAAAATAAAATACAGGCCAAATCATTCCATATCATGATGTAGTAATATTCAGTAGGAATAGTCTGCCCATCTGTTCATTTTCTGCTATAAAGCTCCCTTTGTAAACATTAGATGTAGCTGTTCAGGGTTGTTTTCTAGTGCCTTCCTTTTTAAAAGTTCTGTGTAGAGTATCTCCTCAAATTTTAAAATTTTGCAAGGGACCTAGGCAGCAAAAAGTTTGAACATATATCATATTACAATGACTGTGCTGGTTAGGTTTCTATCTGTTCATTTTTATGTACAATCTATTTTGCAAAAATCTGCAGAGTGTACATGTCAGGTCATTATTTGATTACTGCAAGATCAGCTGCCTTGCCTGTAGACTTCTGTTTAGTTTGCTTTTATTTCATCTTTTTACAATATTGCACTTTTTTAGTGGATATAAATTGTCATGCATGTATGCATAGAAKTCTCGTCTAAACCCCTCTGGAAATAATTTCTGGAACTACAAATCCATGAGACACTAGCCYTGGCAAGTAATATTTTCTATACACCTTTTGCAGTGGAAAACAATCATGGAGTTTTGCTTATGTTCTGTTAGGCTAGTAGTCATTTGTTTGAGTATGTCCTGCTTTTACATAGGGAATAAGCAAATGTAATTGGACACTATATTAAAATATTGAATATAATGTTGGAAATGATCTTTTAGAAATAAATATAAAGTTTATAAAATTTAAATTTATAAAATATGAAGAGGGTAGTTAACAAGGCCTATGAGGAGCATAGAAGAGATCTCATCATGATTTGTGCTGTTTCATTTTTCTGTTATTTCTTTTTCTAAAACTCAAGAAACATCTTTATCACATATTTTCACACAACCGTGTTAAAAAAAGAAACATCAGGAGCAAAAAATCCTGATGTCAAGGTCTCAAAATTTAGGAAATACCAGAACCAAGTTGGTATGCTCATCTTTAAGCTCTGTTAAGGGTATGTATGAATACGCAGCCTTAATTTGTTGCTGCTCTTTTTTTCTTCTTTCTTTTTTTTTATAGGACTTCTGATTTATCTGGTTTAGCTGTTAGGGGGTTCTGAAAGAGATTATTTTGTGTTGAATATTGGAAAAAAAATACTGTCTTTAGACTTTGGAAGATGTGAAAAGAAAAATAATGATTTCAGGAACAGAAAAGAGGAAGATTGGCCTTATGCTTAAAGTAGTTGAGTTGTGGCTGGAAAATTGAACTTTATCCAGAGCTGCTGTTAATGATAGAAAAATTAAAATTTCAGACTTAAAAAAAGTTTGTTATTAATGTTATTAACTTTTTCTTCTTATTTGCTGCTGCCCAGCTTGGGTGCCTTGGCCTAAAGTGCAAAAATGCTGAATTCTCAGAGCTGCAGCTGGTTGTACTGTAAACTATACTTTGAAAGCATTAAGTGTTGTATGATGCTTAACCTGCTCCGGAAAATGCAGTCTGGAATATCACAAATTAAGTACCAAATCTAATATAAATAGAAATTTTAAATCTTAATCTACCTGTCTCTAGGCTTCSTCCTTATACAATGAGCATGCCCTATGCTATCGGGGCACCTTCTTTGGAGGACGCACCAGACAAGCAAGTGTACTGCCACCATGGCATACAACACTGCAACTCAAAAAATGAGAAAAGAGTACTACTGAAAAATCTACCTACTGATACAAGCAGAAAATAATATAATAGAAAAAAATTTAATCTTTATATGACACTTTTCAGGCTTACATTAGGAGATTTCAGTGGTTTACCGAACAACAAATTGCATGGTGCAACAAATTGCATAATGCAGTGACCGCATTTGCAAAGGCAAAAYCTGTTTTTACTTTTAGTTAGTGTACATATTATGACCTACTTTATAGTGAGTAAGGATAAACATTAAACATTTTTTGTGATTATAAAATTTAAAATTTTTTGAGCAGAGTTGAAAAATGCTACATAAATCAGATTTGGAATTGTTTTTGCGTGTGTAACGTATCAAAAGATTTTTATATATATATATATATGTATATATAAACATATATATGTATATATACACACACGCACACACACATACCACGTTATATATATATAAAAATACATATATAACACACGTGCACAAGCACACACACACACACACACACACACACACACACACACACGTGTGTGTATATATATATATAAAACAACTGTAAAATATTTGGTTGCTTTGAAACTGAAAAATATTTGGTTGCTTTGAAATCACTGTTGACTTTTTAGATTTGTCAGAAGTAGTGAGAAGTAGTGAGATGTTGGCACTGGAGTGAACAAGAGAAAATTATCCAGATCTGTAAAGCTGTGTGAGATTTTAGCAGAAGTCTTTGTACCACWTAGACCCTGTGTAGAGAACTTAATAATGCCAAACCTTGGAAGAAGAATGAATTTTACTATTAATATAGTCCAAAAAAAGGTGAAATTTCAGTGTACAGTAGATCTTATCACTTGATTGAAATATTTGCTCCCCAGGTACCATATTTAGAAAAATGAGTTGGCACAGTCCTTGTATTTTTTTTTTTTTTTCCTGGCAAGCAAGGATAATAAATCTATGTAATGAATAATTTATGCCATAAAATATTCCAAAAATAATCAGCCTTGAAATTAACTTAAGATGGGACTTGATTTACAAATAGAAGATAAACTCAGCACAGAGTTCGTTGGTGTTAAATCCCCCAAATAATCCAAATAATACACTCAGTTGTCAGAAGAAGTTTCCCATAGTATAGCTAGGAACTTTAGGCTTTAATGAAAAAAAGATTAAGCACTGTAACATACTTCTAGAGGAGATGTTTATTTTAAATATTTAATTCTTTTCCACATCAAAATCAATTCCACCAATTCCGTATACCCCATGTTATTGAATTCCAGATCCTCATCATGAACTTCCAGTGCTTGTACTTCTTATTAGATGCAGCGTAACTGTATCAATAAAGCAGGGTCAAAAATGGGCAATGCAGCATTCGTTTTCTTATAACCTTGTCTGAATAAGTCTTCTGATTGGTTACAGAGTGTGTAACCAGACAGCAGTTTAAATAAATTGAAATACGGGGATCTTAATCGTCTGCTTAATAGTATACAGTTGTTTCAAATGCAAAGACAGATTTCTAGTTCTGAAGCATCATAAAATGGCAGAGATGATGTCTGAGTGTTTAAAAAAAACAAAGGTCTGGTAAGCAGTGCAAAATACGTAATTTGTACTTTTATTAACTTTTTTGGAAAACACCACTAATCACAAATCTGGTAGAGCCTGTTTTCACAGTGGTCTTTTATGGGCATGTCCTTAGACAACTGTTAGGATTTACACTACATATAGCARTTTTAAACAGATATTGTTGCCACTAATGCCCCAGTTTAATGTTACTTGGATCAAAATTTATTTGGTTTCTGTTATTCATTTTTCTTTTGTCCCCTAACTTTATATATCCAGGAGGAGACTGAAGAATCCTCTTGCTACTTAACATCATTTATTCTTTTTACACAAACAAATATACAATGCAGCATTTTTTCAAAGTTGAAACTTTGCACACRCTTACAAGTTTTTTCTTAATAGACAGCAGCAGTACCATTTGATACCTTCCATAATGCTGTACATTTTCTGACAAAAGCAGAGTGAAAAAAATGTTCAAATACTACTAAAGAGAGTTTTACCTACTTAAAATAGCAATTCACTTGATGTCATTTTACACACAACTTATAGTACTTTTAAAATGAAGCAAATTATTTTTTCAAGAGGCCCTCATGAACCAGATTATTACTGAGGTGTTCCTGCTTTTCATAAATTGCCTTGACAGTTTTGCTTTATTGCAACTAAAAATGTACTGCTGAAGTAAGAATAAACAAGGGAGGCTGAAACTAGAAACAAGCTTGATCATTTTCACTTAAATTAAAATACTCATCCGTGTCTGATTTTCTGTGGAACGTTTACATGGCATCTAAAAGGTACCTGATTTGTAATGTACCAGACTTAAAAAATTTAAATCACAAAGTAATGATTATGCATCTTTAGTGCACCTAATCTAAATATGTGCAGTCTACTGTTTAAATATCTGAGCCTCTAGTGTAGATGTGGTTTAGTTCAGATAGAATARCTCTGCTGCCTTCCCCTTAAGGTAGTGATTAAGGAAGCAAAATCTCTTCACTGGGCAGCTGTCAGGAGCACCAGTGCTACTCTTGTCTTCCTTAGGAGATACTTCTAACAAAATCTGCTTAAAACTATGGTTTATCTGTGAAACAACTCTCCTGTTGAATTATAGTGTATACTTCCTGAGCCTTGACAAAATGAATTTACAGCCTGAGTTGCCCACCGCTATACTGCTGAGTGGCAAGAAATCTCTGCTGGGAGAAACCTGCAATTGGGAAAAAATCCAACAGGCAGCTAGCGTCATGTCTGAAGTAAAACCACTAAACCTCATTTTATGCTAACACAGGATGAGAGAATAAAAAATGAGAGTACTTTCTCAGTACCAAGCACCACCCCAGGACAGGAAGAAGATTTTATAACTCCCCTTTGRTATGCAGGAATGAATAGAATCTACTTTAAAGTGTGGAAGAGGGTTAATCCAAAAGCAATGTCTGGGAACCAACAGGAGAAATGCTTACTCCTTAAGGGATCTAAAGGCTTTCTCTTTCTTACTTTTGAAAATCAAGCCTCTAGATATTTACAGCTGTAGAGTAGTATTGTGACAGAGAATTTTWAAAATTGAAGGTGCTGTACGGGAATATAAAAGACATGGAAATAGTAAACTTAAAATAGGTTTTCTCAGTAAATAAATTGAATTCAGAATGAAATTGAAAATAGCAGTATATGAAAGTTGTCAAAAGTAGCTGCACAAGCATTTTAGATTATACCACTAAGATACATTCAGATCTAATTTTCCAATCCAGTTGTCTTCTTATTTGCATATTTCCTAAAATAATGAGTTTTTAAACTGAGTGCTGATACTTAAAGGCTTCTTACTGACAATGGAGTAATGAACAAGTTTACCAATAAGTTGTAACTGACTATTACTACTTTCTATTAACAAAGATAGATTGTCTATTAGCAAAGACTGATTGCAAATATTGAGTTTTATTTACTTAATTAGTAGAACATGTTGATTCCTAAAGTGTCTGAATAACATGTGAGTGAAAATTTTGTATTTTAACTTTCTGAGCCTTGATTAACTTTCTGGTTTAGATACAAGCTGCCAGTAAGGCAATATTAAAAAACAGATACACCGTGCTTAATCTTTTCTGAGTTCAATATTCATATGRATTTGAAGTTTCTGAACAGAAAGCATAAGCGATGAACACTTTGGAATTACATAAAACAAAGGGAACCCTGAGAAATGCGGTGGAATATGTAGCTGTTTTAGTGGCATCTCAGTCCAACTGCATATGTTTTATGTAGGACCAGAGAATCAGTAATTAAAGAAAAACTATATATCGTAATTCTACACAGCTAGTCCAACTTTATTGTGCTGCAAATTATGTTAGCACATAATCATATTCCCTATGAGAAAGAAAGAATTAGATCCTAAGTTATTAGTCTCTGGATAGGGTCTGAACACAGTGTCGTAGCTGCCTAACTAACCACTGAAGTTTGTGACCAAACACTTCACTTTAAGTAATGTGTCACTCATCAGTGTAAATTACTGATGCTGCCAGGGAAAATCTAATCATACTGAACCAGGGAGAGAAAGGAAAGGGAGAAAGAAACCAAAAAAATACCATTTTATAAAGTGCTAAGCAAGTTCAGAATTGTAGCAGAGTGAAGATTTGCTTTTTGTAGTAGAGTTAGATAGTGGTTGTGAGGTTTCGTCTCCGTTCTCAAATAGAGATTCTCTTAGTGCCGGCCACATTTAATCACATTTTGCAAAAGACAGCTGGGCATTGCTGATTTGTGCTGTGTCAGCTGCTTTCTGTGCAAAGGAGGAGAGTGTCTCATCACTCGAATTTTAACATTCTTTAGCAGAAAAAAACATTCTTTTAACATTCTTAAAATTGGCTTAGCAAATAGCTTATGTGGGAAAATAACTGTAACTGCATTATAATTAGCTCTACCAAGAAAGTGAACAAATACTATGTGCAATTTTAAGGTGCTTTTGAAAAGATTTTCCCAAAACCTTTAAAATGTATGTTGTTAAATTCTGACAGCAATTAAGTTTATCTCAGATTTTTCAGTAAATGTGTCTTTGGTAACRGTTGAAAATTATTATATGGTTCAGTGGTTTGAAACACCTTTAAGCATGTTTGGAAAGTCTCAAGTATGTTTCAGCTGCTTTGGAAGGCTCAAAGCATCAAACAGTACCAAATATTTTCATATTTAGAAAGCCTTGGAATCTGTAGATATCAAGATTTTCTTATAGTTACTAATCTCTTGAAGACTGAAGGGCAGGTGATACCCTTTCAARTGTGGTTTAAATAGACAAAGAAAAGCAGTGTCAAAAAGGAAATAGCAAGATAACTCAGTATTTATGGAGGGTAAACAAGTGTGCTTAGAGCTGATTAATCATATTACATGTTTATTTTTGGAAAAAGAAGAGCATCAGCAGATTCATGCAGCCACTGACATGATAAATATTAAACATGTAACCAGTCTTGTGCAATAAATAAGGATATCTTTCAAACACTTACTAATATTCGCAAGTATTTTAGAAAAGAAAGCAGAATGGGTAACAACAACTGTGCACAAATGGAAAGCATGGTACACCAGCAGTTCAGTAAAACTTTATGATTTGAATGAAAAATGTTCAATTCAGTACTTAATGCATGCAAAGAAACTGATCAACAYGTACTTCTACAACTGCTTTAGTAAACTTTTTGGGGAAAATATTGTGCATTAAGTGAATGTACAATTTGCCCTGCTGCTTCCTACTAGCAGATAATATCTCCATTGCTTGTTCAGGATGAAAGTATTGCAGAAGGCAAAGCAATTTCAGAACAAAATTATATTCTAAGTAGTTTTTTTATATTGTCAGTGGTAAGTTACTTTTTGAAGGTTATTGTAAAGTGTCTGTGTCCTTTTAATGACAGCTTAAAGAGTCTTCAGTATCACCCACATTTAAAGGCAAATTACGAGAAAATACAAGAAGTTTGAGATTTGGGAAATGTGATTTATTAATCTGTCGTTAACTCTCTCACTGGAATGACCTAGAAACGTCCTGTTGTTTATGTATTTTCTGGGTAGAGCTTAGATAGTGACTGTGAAGTGTTCTTTGAGATAAAACACTAAAGTATTCGGAAGTCAGTCTTTACCCTTTCTCAGGTGCCCTAGCTACTTTACAATGAATCATTTTGTCCAGTGAATCATTCTTCCATGTGAAGAGAGCTACTTCAGCAAAAGACTAGCCAGATGGCTTAAGCAATCTCTTGGGAAATATGATTTTGAACCCTCTTAAGAGGAGAAGGGAAGTGAACCAGGATCTCCCTGTGATGGTCGAATGTTTTGACCAATGGATTTGGGGCAACAATCAAACCATTCTCGTAAAAGTATGGCATTGCCTCTCCCTCTCTCTTCTGCCTCTCTCATGGAGTGCTCTCTCTCTGTCCTTTTTTTTTAATTAAAAAAAAAGAGGGAGGTACTAGTTTCTAGACCCCAGAGAGCATTCAATGTAGTGTATCTCAAGAGGAGTAAAGGAACTCATGATAATCTAAAAGTAATGCTAATGAATTCTGAATAAAGATGATATTTAAAATATGGTATCATTCTGAACGTCCCTGAATTGTGGTGTGCTTATTTTCATGGATCTTAACCTGAGATATCTTAGTGTGCATTTATGTTAGCGTTTTACTTAAAATAGGGAATACATTTTCAAAGCAAATCACGCAATTGCCACCAATTACTACTATTTGCTTCCCGTTCTGGATCAGTCTCAAGAGTGTGCAAACTGAATTCCTTTGAACGGACACTAAAGCAGAAGATTTACTCCAACTGYTAATGGGCATTCAGTCACCCTGACCAAACCTAGGAAAATCCTTGCAACATGTATAGTGTGACTGACAGGTCTTCAACAGTGACTGTTTTACCCAGCAGCACTGTTCCTATAGCACAGTAATTACCTTTTGATCTTGTCAGTAGAAAGGTGCCACTAAAATTTACATGCAGCAAGTCAAATTGTCCAAGTTTATTTTTCTGGATCCAGCTCATAAATATTTTAACTTTAAATATCAGTAAACAAATCAATTTTTCACATAAATGTATGCAATATTTTGCTGGGATTTTTTGAAGCTAGCTTGTAAATGAAATTCAGGCTTGTTGGACTCAGATATTTTCAAACCAAGAGTACATGTTTTTATTTCTTGAAAAACCCTATTCTGTTGTTAAATCAATCTTCCCTGTTTGTTATTTCTGATAGTTGTTTTTGTTTGGAAAATGTGAATCTTCTTTGTCATCTTGCCAGCTAGACTGATTTTAGTAGTTTACTATTTTGTGTAGTTGTGTATGCTGTACTCTTCAACACACAGCATTGTCTACACACTGGGAGTGAGCTTCAGTCTTGGAGTACCACCTTCCAGGGATAGATTTGACTTGAAACATGGCAGGTCTGCTTGATGCAAGAGAAGCCTGGGCAGTAATTATGAAATACTGTTCCATTTCTAAAACACGCTGCCTACTCGCTTGTACAGTGCTCACCATTCAGGGGTTTCTGGTTGCAGTGGGAGGATAAATACTTTTAAGTTAGATACGTACGTTTTATGGAGATGTGAATAAGCGACATCCAAAGAAAACTGTCTTGACATAAAGTCTTGGCATTCTTAGGTTTGCTGTATCAAAGGGATATTTGTCTTCTTGTTTCATTGACTACAAAAGTTACTTCAGCCCTATTTTGATGTGAGATATTTTATGGAGAGATTTTGGATATCAGTAGCATCTGAAGAATTAATACACAGATACATACTTCTAGGATCTTAAATTCTATAATTTGTATATTTTAATACAAGCACTGTATACGTATTTTTAAATGAAAGAAACAGGTCACAATGTTATTTAAGCAATTGTAATTAAGAGTAAGGGGGTTGAGGTGTCTTTTACACATCTGAAAACCATAGAAAGGACTTTCATCTGGTAGATAAAATCTGAAAATAATCCAGGGAAATATTCATTCCTCTTAAAACAAAGTTCAGCCATTTCCAGTTAATTCCTCATCATTCTATATATCATTTTCAGTGTTTTTAATTAGTGAAGAAAGAGGAATTTCCAGGGCTTTTTGAAGAGGCTTTAAAATAGCAGCACTAGTTTTGACCTTTCGGTTCCTGTAGACTCAGCAAAAGATGGCTGATTAATGTCACATCTTAAACTATGTCAACTGGACTCTTCATTACCTTTTTATTAAACAGCCCATTTTCAATGTAGCTCAACTTGATAGAATAGAATATCTTTTTGGTTTAGGTGGCTCCTTTGTATTAATAAGAGTATGTCTATTAGCAATTTTAAGTTACATGGGAGGTTTCTTTAATTATCRTACTGAAGCATTCTACTGATCAGTGTGAATGAAAAAATCAGGGGCTTCCATGAAATAGGCTTCCCAGCTTGCTTATTTGCAGCCCAATAAATGATATCTGAAAGATTTTTTTATTTGGCACATTTTGATGTGACACAGAAGTCTGAAAAGCAGAATATAAGAAATAAGCTTTTACTTACATCGACTAATTTTTTCATATATATATTTATAATCTTGAACTAATTTTTTTTGTTCTGCTATATTAATTTAGAATAAAATATTTTAAGAAAAGGAGATTGAGGAAAAAATAATGAGACTGCAGAAAGGATCTTGGAAGGACTTAGAAGGACATGGAAGAAAATGTGTGTACACATACATTCTTAAGAGTGAGAAAATTCCACTTGGGGAAGTACGTGATATCCCTCATAGGAGAGAGTAGAGCGAGGAAAAATATAGGGTCCTGGCCAAGTAAAAAGATGAATGTGGAGGGCACACAGAGCCCTTGCGTCAGAGCAGGATAGAATGCTTATAGGAAATCTGTGAAGAACAGGCAGATAAGTGGGTGCCATATAAGGAAAGTTTAGGGAGCTATGAAACTTATGTAATAAACTCCGACTGAAGAAATGATATAGTGTGCAATCCCTTTATTTCATCTTGTTGCTGGAAAAAAATGCTCTATATGGGGAGAGCTGAAAACCAATCTTGATTTAGTAAGTAGCCTTTGACGGTTTTGTGATGGTTTTGGCGATCTCACATTTTAATATCACTCTGTTTTATATTATGTTGGGAAAATTTGGACTTCAAAGAGTTGAAAAGCAAGAGTCAGTGCTCGCAAAGATGTAAGAAACTAAATAAATATTACTTAAAGGACATCTCATTTTTTTTTTTAATATATATATATGTGTGTATGAATATGCTGACCCTGTCTTGAGAATTAAGTTAGATGGGACAATTTAAAGCTTTGTTCCAACATCTGACAGACACATTCTGCATGCTGATGCATAACATCTAAAAATTGTGTGCTCAGAAGAAAGCCTTTTCTAAGCTACATTCTATTTTTGGCAGAATAAAGCAGCTGTTTTTTGGAGCAGAGATCTTCTCAAGTGCTCAATCTTGTAGCACAAGTTAAGCATTAGCACTGTGAACGAAGTTTTTGTTTGTTTTTCCCAGTCCATTGAAGTGGAGTAAAGCAAACTGCTTGGCCATAATTTGTGTGACTGTACAGCTTGACCATGAGAGGTGGAAGCAAGTTTGCTGTTCTGCTTTGTTGCTAAGTTAATAATACTATATTCCTAAATGTAGTCACTTTGGGCTTAGCAGTCCAAGACCTTGGAACTTTGGGGACAATTTAAACATGAAATATAATAAGCTAGAAGAGTTTGCTTAGAAAGGTGGAGAATTCAGTCCAAAGAGAAGTAGGAAGAGTACAGTGACTAATGGAAATAAAATATATGGGTTAGAAGGGGGAAACTGATTCAGGTTCCAGAGTTCGATGAATAATGATACCTTCAAATGGTACCTTGCTGTTTTCTATTTCCATTTGCGTACAATAAAGTTGGAAGAATGAACATGAAAAGCATTATTTTGAGAGCGCTCTTTCTACCTTTAAATATATGTAAATGAATGGGTCCTTTTGTTTGCTTGAGCTTTTTTTGCCATTTGAAGCTTCCTGGATGCCCTTGCTCTGTGACCCTGTTTCCTTTCATGCTTTGTTCAAACACTTTTAATACATTATCAGCAATAGTAGCAGCCTTATTTTAAAACAGCACTTAAGGTAGACGTTCAGTCTATGACACATGGAACTGTTGGTAGATTTCAAAGTTGTAAGCTTGCTTTATCAGTGCTGCAATTTGTAGGTTGAAAGGATAATACAATTACAGGTAAACAGATTGGTGTTTAGTGGAAACTTGTAACTTTATTAGTTTCCATGTAATTGAAGGAAAAAAACGGTGTGAGACTAAAGAAATCTAAATAAGTTTCTATATTTGGAAAATGGAGAATTATAAAAAGATTTTCTTTTGCTTCTCTCTTTAAAGGAAGGCAGACTATTTTGATAACTTTAGGTTTGTTTATTACCTGAACCAAAATAGTTTGAGTCARCTGAGAATGAGACCCTGTTAACAGTGTATAAATACAGAAGTTATTCTCCTCTTCTCCAGGGAGAGACAAAATAGCCAAAAATGTACAAGAAGAGTGAACAACGGTATTACTTCTGTGGTTAACAGTGGAGGAGATTAGCATGTGTGCGGCAAGGGTTGTGTTTGTAACTTCGTATCTGTGGTGGCAGGASAGGAAGAAAGGAGACTGTCAGATGTTAATTAAAAGCAGGATGAAGAAAATGTCAAAAGAAGGATAGGAGGAAGAAGGGAAATTTTGCAGACCATGTGGAGTGTGACTTAGAAATTTAAAACCTTTAAATTTAAGAATTTAATTTATTACCTTATTAGCTAACCTAGGGTGAGATCCTGGGAAAGACAGAGTGATTGCTAGTTCTCACAGGTATAAGCAGGTTGAGATAAACTGTGAATTCATCCTAGAGGAATTTGCCTTAGTTTCCTCCGAACTTTGTATAAAACTGCAGATATTTTGTCTTCAGAGATTTTAAGTTATTCTGACTTAGATGTCAAAAATACTTTCAAAGTACACACTTGGGCTATAAGAGCGAATAAAGAAAGGTAGGACTGTTCACCTCAGAAAGAGTTGTGGGCTTCTGATCTAAAGAGGGACCCTGGGTCAGATCACTAAAGCTTTTCCTATGTAGTAGTAAAAATGAGACTCAGTGAGACTAGAAGCATTTCAGCATTTCATCACAAATGTGCTTATTTTTTGCCATAGTCCTTCAGCCTTAAGAAGCTGGCTTCATGTTTCACAGAGAGCTTTTATTTTCTTCTTTTCCTTATGTAAGTCTAAAGACAGACAAATATTTCTGCTTTAATACTGTTGAAAGTCTTTGTTAGTAACTTTGGCTTCCAACTCGTTACTGCAGTCATGTTTTCAGAGCCTGGCATAAGAGATAAACCCTTTGCAAATGAAGACAGCATCCATTTTCCTTCCACCTCAGGCCACACAGAATTGATTGGGGTAATAAAATGACGGCACCATGTAATATACTGACGGCTCTTTAATTTGAAAACTAGTTCCAGGCTGATTTAAAGCTTGTTTAAAGCTAATTTATGGCTTGTGTAGTTTTCAACTGGACCAAGGTAAAGGATATGTAAGAAGTGATGTAGAGTTAACATAATATATTCAAATTTGTCACGTTGAAATCATTTATAAAGGGAATTTGGTTTTCTGGATTGGTTTGTTTGGATTTTTTTTTTTGTTGTTCTGTTTTATTTCATAGTAGCAATGGCAGAAAAAAATAGCTGATATTTGGCTGGTATAAAAATTGTAAGACAACATTTTTCCATCATCTTTATTCAAAAATAACTTCTTAGGCTTTCTAGCAAAGTATTGTAAGTTTACCTTTATTTTATGCATCAACTTCATTTTCTTCAAAATAAGAGGCTATGTCAAGCTTCTGTTTGTTATGAGTTAATGTCTGTTATGACTTTTACATAGATGAGGAAACARTTATAGTATTTTGTTACCATAATGTTTCCTACAAATATTGCATTTGAAAGTGATATTTGAGAATGCTGTCATTTTCACTGTGAAACCTTTTATGGTAAGGGTTGAAAGTTACATGTATTTAGATTGTTTTATATTGTTTTTAAAACTTAGCCTGCATGTGTTTGTGCTTTGTGATTTGTGTGTTTATATACTTCTAAACACACAATACATACATACACCACAAAAAACTATTTTTAATTCATAATATTTGTGACTGAATACATTTTAAAAAATAATACATATCTTCGTATATGTATTGTTCTTGTGTTTGTTTTTAAGTCTGTTCTTTAAAAAATAAAAAGTAAAAATAAGTCCTCAGATAATCAGCATAGCATAACATAAAATGTAAATATTATCCCTCTAAATCTATCACTTTTATATAGCTCAAATAAAATCCACATCTCTTCTAGATATTCATTATTTCTGCATGCCCTATTGATTTTTCAGTTTATTGTATCGGTGATACTTCTGCACAGTGAAGGATAAAACTAAAAGACCAATGTTTGCTTCTATTACAGTAGATGCAAATAGAAAATATACCAAATGGGATGAAGGGGAGGAAAGAAATGAATATTTTGAGGGAATTGCATCCACACTTACATGGAGTGCAAAGACGTCTCTTAGAAGATTTATCCAGAAGTCTGATAGAGCTGGATACACCTTTGATTTCCTACCTCCTACCATTCGTTGTCAACTTTGAGCTCTGCTGACCTGAACTTAAAAAACAAAACAAAACAAAATAAAAACTGTGCTGAGGGTCTAAGACTCAGAATTTAACCAGCTATGCTTTTGTGTCCCCTGCCAAGAAGGGTCTAAGACTGGTGCCAAGACTCTAGCAAGCAAGTCCCTCCCAGGACTAGAAGATCTGATTTGTTACTTATTTGTGTCAACATGTAATTCAAATACTATTTTTTGCAGAAGTGTGATTGATTCAAGTTAATGCAATTGTGATATCTTAAACTGTGTGAATATTTAGGTAATATAAAAAGAGCCACAGCTGGAAACAGAACTGTTTCCTTGCATGAGCATGATAGTATGTCTACTTGTATTTCATATTTCCTCTTTTCTTCAAGGTTTTATAAGTCCAAGAAATGTCATGTTCTAGAGCTTTGATCAAAATCAGAATTTTACAGGAAAAATGTAATTACTGAACCTTCAGAATGTATGTGTTTATGTCACACTTATATTTCCCTAACTAATCAATATATTTTCAGGAGCCTGGAAATACCATTTACATAATAGTGGTTTCTTTTCATAATTTGTTAATTAATGTAATTAAATACTGTGGTTCATTAGAAAGTTATCTATTGGTCTATCTGTCTGTCTGCCTATTCAAAATGCAGATATGTGGCCTTCCATATATAGGCTAGAAAATATAATAATGTTACAATGAAATTGGAAGGGCATAAGCACCAAAAAAGATACATATTAAATAGTTCAATTCATTGTGTAGCTTACGTATGTGTATACATTACAGAAGTAGTATGTGTACATATTACAGGAAAAGTCATGTCCGTTGTTACAGGTGAGGCCTTCTGGTGTCATGTTTGTTATGATACAAGGCCATGTAGAAAGAAAGCAGAGGTATCTTTGCAAAGTCAGTCTGGTATATTGTGATATAAATAATATTTAGGGAAGCCAAGAAAGTAATTTTAATACTGTTTGTTTTAAAGTACTTTTTTCCATTTAACAGTAAAAACATACAGTAAAAACATTGTTTTAGATCAATAGTATAGATTTTATGCCTTWCCTTTACAAAAATAAATAATGGTGATTTTTTTTCAGTTTATTTTATTTGTCTGAATATCAGCTGACGTACTAGAATTCTTACTAGAACTATTGCCCATTTGGTCATGTACTCGTTAAGCACTGAGAATAAGCTTTACAAAAACTTTCACTTGCACCTTACAGCATTTTTACTATTCTACCTTACATGGATGGATCGTATTCCACTTACTGAATATATTCAGATCTGAAAACCGTACTTCACATGTTGCTTATCTGGCTCAGAATGACACCGAGTGACTCTCATACATATGTTCAGTTCCTATTCTGTTTTCCTAAGAAGCGACAGCAGTGTGAGAAAAGATAATAAATCCATGTAATTGAAATGAGAGGATTATATTCTCACATCTCTTTATGAATAATAAAGTATAATTCATTTCCATCTATCTCCTTAAAAATGGAAGCCTTACATTAGCTAGTTGGTCCTTAAGAGAAGGATGGCGAAGCTGCTTTGGAAGAAGACATTCTAGACCTGATGGGGGAAGAGAATCTGTGTAGTGCTGGTGCTGTTGAGACAAATATAGGAATATATGTTCACGAAGTAACAGTTTTTCAGACCATTTTTGAAGACCATTATTTATTAATTACCTCTAAAAAAATACGATTTAAAAATGTTGCCTTCATTATCTGGCCACAGGTAATAGCAGTGTAATAAAAACATTCTTAGCAGAATTTAAGGCGAGAAATCACCTGAACCAAAGAATCTAGACAAGTTCATCATTTTTCTCTTAACAGAAATGGCCGTTACTTTTATTTTTGAAAGTAGCATAGAAGAGCTTCTGGAAACATACTGTGATGATAAATACACGCCGATGTTTTAACTTTCTAGTCCTCAAGGAGAAAGCAAAGTAATACTACTCCGTACTCATAGAGTCAGCTCTTGGCTAACKGGCCCAACAACAAGAGATAGTCTAGTCAGCATGGTTAACCAGGACGCCCACCGAGGAGGCCTCTGGGGGGAAGGACGTGCTCCCTGCGTCAAGCCAGCTCTGCTAGGGCGCGGTTGGGATGAACAGGGTGCAGTGGTCACTGGAGGGGCTTCCAGCGCGTGGGGCTTTTGTACGATCAGCGCTGAAGAGTCAGATTGTTATTAGCACTATGCCAGAAATGTTTCTCCTGTAGTTCACCATGTTGAGCCACCACATTGATACTCTTCTGCGTATCTTTGAGTTAAGGCAAAAAATAGTGCCTTATTATTCCTGTCATAGAATTACGTGAGATGGTGGCTCTACCAAGGGGTCTCATTTTGCCATCTCTTCTACGGATCCAGTGTTTGTGACCATAAAACACATCAGTGAAATGGCAGTTTAGACTTGGTTGTTAACTGAAAACTGCCTTTTTTATAAAGTCTTCCTGCTACTGAACCTTAAACTTAAGATGGTAGACTACAGAACAGGATGGAATATTTTGTTTCTAAGATATAAGGAGGAGTTGTAACAAAAAGGGCATAAAGAGCTGTGTTTGGAATAAGTTCAGAGGCATTATTTTTACAAGGATTCAACAGAAAATTTATATGAAATAAGGATGCCAGGGTATGCCCCCTCCAGGCCCAAAGAGATTTTTCCTGCTTTCTAACCTCCAATAATGGCTCCATGTAGTAATTCTTTTAATAATTCTTATGGTCTTCTCTGTGATTCTTAGTGCAATTTAGTAATGGATGTTGGGGCATAGCATTCACCCTTTGCCCATCAGATATTCAAAACATATTCATTGGGCTAAGCTGCAAATGCTGAATGTTATCAGTAAGAAATTTGAGTTTATTTTTTAGAGATCATTATGTTCAAAAACTTAATAATGAGCTTTGCAGCTTGCAGTTTCCAAAAGTGTAATCTTGATTTCCTTGCAATTAATGACTCTAGAGAGAAAGAAAGTGATATATCAAAAGCACATATTCTGCTTACTAAGCAGTGACATCTGAAATATCTTCCATAATGAGCACTACAACAAGCACAGCAGAGATGGGACCGATTAGTAGATATTTTTCTCTGTAGTAAAATATCTCAGTCTGTGCAATTATCAGAACCATGATATGAAGTAGGGGAGATATTAAAGGATTTTTTTATTTTGACTGATCTGTTCTAGTGATGTTGCACTGGAAAGTCAATGTAAAAGTAATTTAGAAAATAAAATGTAAACTACTAAAGTGTTTGTATTTTACTTATTGTAGTGTAAAATTTGCTAATAGAGCACCAACTAGGTGTGCTAAGTTTGCTAACTTAAGCAGTTTTCTGTGCTATGTCAGTTTATAGTGATCCACAAAATACATTTCTGTTGAGCTGTTCTAGCATGATCCCCACTGTTTGCAGAGTCTTCCATCTTGAAGAAGGGGAATGAAAATTTAATTTTCCCTTCCTTACAGTTCAAGAGCAGGGGAAGGTATGGGCAAAACAAGCATGTTTATTCAGAACTTTACAATTTTGAAATACTATATAACTGTTTGTTAAGTCTTATAATGCTTTTATGAAGGAAATATTATTTTTTAAGATAAAATTTATGATGGATGTATTTGCCTCTGGAGTAAAAGAAGTTGCCTGAGGTAAAAAGAGTAGAGTTTTAGAACTCTCTCGGTGCTTAGAGCACAGTTTCTCTAAAAAGTC
This sequence comes from Rhea americana, assembly GCF_003343005.1. Taxonomy (NCBI): domain Eukaryota; kingdom Metazoa; phylum Chordata; class Aves; order Rheiformes; family Rheidae; genus Rhea; species Rhea americana. The sequence goes on from NW_028186446.1 coordinate 6,778,606, forward strand.
TCTTTTTCTTGGAGTACCACATCAACACACTGCTGAGGGGTCTATTTGTCTCTATTGCCCTCAGGACTCCGAACCGTCAAATGAGGTGGTCTCAGAGGCCCCAGGTAATGTGGTACCCTCTACCTCAAGAAGTAGCTCTGAAGAGCTGGTATCGGTGGCACAGAAACGTCCAGAAGAGGTAGGACATTCTGTGTCTATTCTATTCCAAGATTAACTGTTGCGGAATGTAGATTCGCCTCTATTTTTCATGCCTAGCGTTGTTTTACTCATAGCAGAGACTTTTAAAAGCTGAACCTCAATCTTATCCTCCCATATCAACAACACCTAAGACCATGGTAAATTTTAGGGGCTTTATTAATGGTACCTATAAGCCGAATACGTTCCATCTACTACTTTTTTAATAGTATTTCTTAGTATCAGTGATTGGGAAAATARTTTAGCTTGTTTCTGTCTCTCACATACCCAAGATGGTAATGAGAATTCCTTTAGATTCTGCCAAATTAATTTTTACAAGACTGAARAGTCAGAAGTAGAGTCTTTACGTAGACATACAGGTAACTGTAAAGCTTTTATCAAATTTCACTAAAGTTAAATATAGCTAACTCCTTGCCTGTACAAAGGAAAAGCCCTTGATAATTTTACTATGCTTTTTTTGTGTGCCCTTGTTTTCCAAAAGGTTATACTAAATGCTAAGGATTAGTCTGTTTATAAGACCAGACTCCTTGTTGCTGTAAGAAAAAGTATTAATTTGTAMGTTAGTCCCAGAATACAAGTTATTTAACTACCAATATTACTTCATTACAGTGCCATTTCATTAGTTTTCTAATGTAACTTTTAGATAATTAGCAATCACCTTCTTGAGTTTTCTCTTTTCTATTGACAGTCTTGTCACTTTGTCCAAATAAGCAGAAAGTCTCAGTGAAGGGCCGGGAGAATTCTTAAGATTATAGATTAAGACTGAATAGGTACTTCACTTATTTTGGAGCATCACCACATGTTGCAAGAAAGTTTATTGCATCTAAGCAGTCCCCAGGATGGAGTAATATTAGTTATTAATAATACTTTTGTGTATTCTTGAATAGCAAAGGGAGCCTGGTCTATTGAGGTCATTGATTCTGGCTCCTAAGTCTCAGCATTACCAGTTTATCTCAATAATTTCATTGATGCTTCTACTCTTTACAGATATTTATCTGCTACTGTTTCCACTGGAGAAATTAAAATTGAGAGCACAGATGATACTTAAAAGCAAAAGCAGAGGAAAAGTGCTGCAGAAAAAGGAATGAAACATGATTAGTTAGTAAAAGGAGAAAGAAGAGAAGATGTGTATAYGATTTTTGCCCTTGCGGAATAAAATCTTCTAAACTGTGGAGGAGAGAGAGAAAATTTTAGAGAACTGAAAGATGAAAATACACCTTTTGAATTTTAGTAAATAACTCAGTAGTAATTTATGGTGAAACTGTTTTGCTGAAGACAGGGGCATAAAGTATTATATATGTTTTATAAAAGAATGAGAATTTGTCCAAAGATGGTTTGTACGGGAACAGAGAGAGGTGAGTTAGAGGGAGTTTTATGGTTGGATTTGCAGGGAACCTTGAGAGGAGAGCACCAGTATGCTGAATTTCCAAATTCAGATCCTACCATGAAACAAACAGTCTTAAGTTACACATTGGTAAGTCAGTACGATAAACAAGTATTTGTGAATTACACCTTAAGAAACAGATCTTTAACAGAAACAAAAAGTTTTTGCAGAGTTTTACTTTAACTAATGCCTTCTAAAATTTTCCTTTCAGTAGCATTCTGATACATCTGTCCCGTAAATTAGGACATTTCAGGAGAGAAGCTTAAGGAAGGCAAAGTAGCTACTAGACTAAGGTCTCCACCTAAAAAAGGTGGAATTGATGGGAGATTATCAAAAACAGATACAGAAACTGATGTTCAGAAAGGAGTCGGAGTGCTGTAAATGTGAGGAGAGAACAGATTATAGTAGAGAAAGTAAGGAAAAGCCTAAGAGTTACTATGTTAGTTTATGTAAACCTTAAYTTTTTTGTGCTTTGTGGGTTTTTTTTGTTTATTTTTTTGCTTTTTGGGAGGTCTTAGGCCAGTCTAAACCTCACACTCAGTTACTTCTAGTTTTCACCAATTTTAACTTCATATGATGTTATTTGTTCACTCAGAGGAGGCCTTGTATTGCCGTTCAGTTATTCATTCTAAAAGAAATGATGGCTGAATTTCCGATTTTACTTTGTCTGTGACTGCCAGTAATAAGTAGGAGAATAGTACGATATCCATCCTGTTACAGTCTCTCTTTCAGCCTGTCTTCTTTAAAATCAGATTTAACTCAGATTAGCATATAGCAAGCTACTGTAGAAATAATTTGCATGTTGGGTATTTAAATTTTATACCCATTATTATTTTGTACCTTTCAAAGATTCAAAAAAGTATGTATACACATTGCTATATTGGTAAGCAGAAATGCTTTGGGTTGAAAAAATAACAAAACTGTGTTTTAAGTTTAAAGGAAATTTTATTCTGTATTTCTGTGCAATCTTGAATTAATTTAATTTAATTTGTTTAGTGATGAGTGCTGTTTGGTATCCATACTAAAATAAGAAAGTTACTTGTGTGGTTGGTTAGTTCATATTATGTATGTTTATTATCTTATTTGAGAAGCAGCATGCAACAGTGTAATTCAAAAAAAATTTTTTTTTGAAAAAGTGGGCCGGATGTATGCAATCCTAATTTCAGTCATTCGGTTAGATTTTCTTAACAGTTTCTTAGAGAACTGTAGAATAATACTGTTTTTCAAAAAAATTTTTACAAGAATATATAATTTGTTGGTCTCTTTCCAGCAATAATACTGAATATCAGAATTTTGTCTCAGTCATTTGAAAATTCAGTACTGCACTGTTGTCCTGATTCAGTGTATTGAGTATCTATGGTATCACACATTTTCTAATGTGAACTGATGAAAGACGAATTTTTGGACATTTTGATTACTTAAGATACAGAATTTTCAAAATGTTTTAAATATACAAATACACTTGTTTGAAAACACTATAAAATTGTTTGATAAAATTAAAATGATGAGAAACTWCATTTATTGACCCTCTGTTTTGTGTGGTCGCTTTCATTGTTCAAGTGGTAGTTGCAGTATATTTGGTAAAAATATTTGTATCTTTTTTTTGTCTTCTGTAATGCAGAGTCACATTGAAGAAAGTGGAAGTTTGGTGTTAAAATAGTTTGGCCTTCCTTTTCTTATATAATAACTAGAGAGCAAGAATCATGGGCTACAATTTGATTTCTCATAGGTAGCGCTTTAATCTGCAGGGAATGATGGTGTCAGTGGTTGGTTATCTGAATACGAAAAGACTAGTTTTGACAGTTCCCGTAAACTAAAGTCTCAAAAGAAGCATTTCTTCTTCTTTAATTAGAAGTAAAATAGAAATATATGAGTTATGTTTATTAATTTCCTTTGCTGATGCTGTGGCAAATCAATTAATCATGTTCTAGTAGTGTAAGCCTGGAGGCTAACAGAGCTGTTCTTTCTGAATATATGCATTGCCAAAGCAACAGAGGCAGATAAAATGCTATGCTGTTCTCTCCTCTGCTCATGACATTTAGCTCRGCGTGCAGAAAAGGAATGAAAAAATAAACAACCCTCTGCCCTCCCCCAAAAAGCGTATACATATGTTCTGAGGCACTTTAGGGTAAAATATAAATGACAGAACTGTAGCATATGAGCATGAATAACCTGTGCATCTATGTTGCTTTCTGAGTGATGTGTTAAAACTGCCARAACTGTGCAAAACACTGTGATACTGAAAAAGGGAAGATTAAGATAGGTACCCATTAATCTGTTCCTGAACTATTAGGCATTCACTGCTTGCAGTGTATCTGAATTGAGTATAGTCTTTTTCCCATCAGTAATTCCCAGCTGTAGTACTGTGTTTTGCTTTATAGGAAAGGATGTGTCCTGCACKTAAGTCAACTGCTATTAGTTGTAAKTATTCTACAAGCAGCCTAAAAGGATTATAGAGTTTGGTGTTAAAATCATTATGTTATTCTTTGAAAGTTTGGGAGAGCCATCCGCATTACTTCATACACGAGCAAGGGGAGCATTTCTTYGGTTTTATGAGCACAGTAGGCAGGTGATATTTTCTTTTGTTTCTTGGGTTATATTCACTCCTTGATCTTTAGATAGAACATTTTCCTATAAGAGCATTGACTCTTCAAGCTAATGCTAAAAGAGATTTTTTAAAAAAACTCAGAGCCATAAACCTCATCAGCAGAGCCTCCAAACCATTCCTATGCTGTTTTATTACACTGAGGTTTCTGCTTTTAAAACAAGATATAATGTGACGTGTTCATGAAAGAACTGAATAAAAATAATTCTGTGGAGGAGCTTGTAATAATGCTTATGTAGTATTTTCTCCATCTTTTATTATTAGGAAACTGCTGAGCTGAATTTCCATCATTGACATCCTTCATTTTCCTTTGCGTAAGGAAAATGCTTATTCCATGTGACGATAGAGTTAAACATGGGCAAGAAGTGGAAAGATGATTTATTCTTTTAAAGGGACAAAAGAAAACGTTAGACAATCTATAAACTTATATGTATGTATCTCTGTAAGTGCAAAGCCTTTATCCTTGTGCCTGTGAAGACTGCATTTTTTAAACTTCACGGACATCACTGTATTTTCCCTCTGCTCTCTTTAGCTGCTAGCTTGAACTCGCTCAGCAGCAGCAGCGTGTCAGGCTGCTGCTGCTGTAAATATGTCGTTCCTCCTGACATGCAGTTAATTGAAAACAAAATACAGTTACGCACACAGAATGGGCTGGACTACATATTTACTCTTGAACGCTAAATTTTTGTGGTTTTACTTTTTAAAAGTGCCTTCCTGCTCAGAAAAGTGCCTGGAAATTTCCACGCTGTAGGGACCTCGCAGACACTGTTTTCTGAAGAAAAAMCGTTAGCGCAATTTTACTAATTAATCTGTACAGTGGATAAACGAGTCTCATTGATGTCAGACGTTGGAGGCCTTTGAGGCCGAGATCCCCGAGATCAGGGTGTCCATGCTGGGCAACATCGCAAATACTATAAAATGTACCTCGGCGAAGGGAGGAGAGCATGTTCAGTCGTTTGTGCCGTCCACCCCCTTGCAAACACGGCCCTGGTCCCTCCAGTGCATTCGTTAGTACTTTGTTCCGGTTTTAAAACTTCGGAGCAATGGCACTTCTGACGCCTTCAGAGCTTCTCCTTCGACTCTCCTGACAGAAGATTGCAGCCGTCTTTGCTTTCTGTGCGATGAGGAATTGCAGCAGATAGCAAAGGTGGAGTTGCTGTGCGTTTACAGTATTTTCTGCTTCTGAGTCAGATGCGTTTAGAAGTGTTTAGAAATTTGGTTACCGGATGCTGATAATCCAACTTCTCATGTCAACTGGGGATTCCTACCAGCACTTAATTTGCCAAATTATAGAGAGGTTTACTAACCTACCCAGATCATTTGGCTCTCTGTATACAGATTTGTTTGATTTTACTTGCTATCCTATTACAGGTAATTAYTATGTTTGCTATAGTTCCCGTTCATATTTCCCATTTTCATAACAAAAGTGCTAAGCCAYATATTTCAAAAGCACTGCCATTTGGTCTAACTGTATAAAAAAGTGAATTAATAATGAGCAGAGAGGAGAACATAATACCTTTGACTACTGAAGTGATTCCTCTGTAAGAATAAACTAGGAAGTAAGCATGCAAATTCTGTGAAGTTTTGAATTAATATTTTCCATCTAATCTCTTCAAAAGACTATTTTATGTAATTTTTTAATAACAAAGTATAAAGGTCGCAAGAAGGCTGAGAAATGTTGTCGTGAAGTACTGCTTTTGAGGTTAAAATTTATTTATGTATATTTAAGCTTTAAATGGCCTTATGGAACTCAGCTTCCTTTAGAAAGAACATTATTAGTTTCAAAAATGAATTAGTTCTAGTTAAAATTTCCACAAATCCAGGACATTTTTCTTTATTTAACCTTTTCACAGTCTCTGCCCTTCTTTAAAGTACATTCAGTCCTATATCATCTATTACTTGGGAAGATATTTAATACATGACTTGGCATCATTTGCATTATACAAGAAGATTAACTTTACAAGCTCTGCTATTAATCTGAGTAGCTCTACATATTGACCTATGAAAGAACATAATTAAGTTAGCTTAATTAAGTTAATTAATTGTTACACTCTGATGAACTTACTATTGAGAGGAAATTAAAGGCAAATAGAAAATGGCATTCATGGTTTGAGATCATATTTTAAAGGATTTTACAAAGATACATTATATTTAGAAGGTGAAAATATCTATTGTGTAATAACCAAAGCAGAGGCAATTAAAAATGTTAAAAGCTAAAAATCCCTGCAGTATTCACTCTTATTGCCTGACATTCAGTCATATTTCCAAAAGACCAATTAAAGARAGCATGCTGGAAATTTAAAAAATAAGATTGATTTTTTTTTAAATACCCAAATAGTTGAATTCCGAAATTGATACCACTGTCTACGTATGGACTACTGGAAAAGCACATTATAAATGTTAGACGTGTATTATAATCTGATAACAAACTCTCTTTGGAGGGCGAGAGAAAGGGGGAAGGATTTAAAGAAAGTAGGCTAGCAAGCAGAGCTGAAACAAAAATACGGAATTGCAYATTAGCGTAAGAAGGTCTTTCTGATGTAGTGATGGAAGGGAAAGGAGACAGATTCTGGGAATTTGGTCTGTCAACTAYATTTCTGTTATGAGGACTGCCTGCAAGTTCACTGCAGGAAAACATACAGGRTTACAGCAAGGATCCCATGTATAGGCAGATTTTTCCCTTGGGCTAAAAGATCTGGGAGCACATTCATCAATCTTGATATTTATTGAAATGTACATTGGTATTGCTTCAGTGATCATCAATTCAAAGTAGCCCTAATTAATAAAATGTAACAGAAAAATGAAGACACAGGCAACAGCATGCCACGATATATGCTGCCAAATGAGCAGGCTGTTTAATCTGGGAAATGCATTAGTTTTACAATTACTTTAGTTTTAAATGAATTTATGCATAGAATTATTAGTTCTCTTCTGTATGTTTTYCTTTTTTTCTCCCAGATATATAGATATTCTGCATGGTATCTCATTGATTCTAGGATTTTATTTTGTCTTTCTATTGTAAAAATGATCATTTTAACTCAAGTGAAAACAGTATTTTCCTTGAGGTATTACTCTTTGGCATTTCTAGATTGTATGAAAGGGTTATTGATCTGTGGATGCATTCTCTGGAAAAATAGCAGCCTTGGAAAGGAGAAGCCAATGGCATTCAGAAATCAGTTATGTACAACTTCCGTATGGGTATTCTGAATACAGAAAAATTGGAAATTCATTCCTTCAAAGAGGAAAATAAAAAGATTTGTCCTTTTTAGAATGATAGTATCTTTTTTATTTGCAAAACTAATCTGAAATATTCTTTAAAGTGGAGAGGATTAGAAGAAACAATATATTTAAAGGTGTTGTATATTTAATAAGCTTTACTGGGGTTTTTGAATCTATTCTCACAAAAATGTTTGTTTTATTTTTTGTAAATTTAATTTAAAACTAATGTTTTATTTTGTCTCAAACAATTGTGGAGTGTTAAACAGAATTATATCCTAGCAAGAAAGAATGGATTTTTTTTCAGTTTAAACCTCATATTTAAATCTTTAAAAATATTTTGTGTTTGGCCATAGGAAGAGAGCAGGAAAGGGAATCAAAAATCAGAATTAAGCCAGCTTTAGGCAGGAAAATAGCCGCTGCCTGAGTTGAAGACTGTTTCGCACTTGCTGTATCGTTTGATAAAGCCGCAGTGATGTTGATGGACGCTGGTGCGCCCGTGCCCGCTGCCTGCTCAGCTGTGGTCGGACACTTTGAGGTCTTTGACATCGTAGCAATGTCGTACTACCCTACTGCTGTTGTTGCTGTGACACGTGATACACACGTGGCTTTCTTTACTGGAAGAAGGTGTATTTAACTCCTTTCTTCAAAATATACACATTCTTAGTCCTTCTTCTTTTTTTGAGGAATTTATTTTCTCAATCTGTAATATTTGAATGAAAAATAAAGCAAATACCTTCTCTGATCATTGTGTGTAGGGTAACCGTTAGACTTCACATTATACTGTGTGACGAAAGCAGTGATCTTTTTTCCAGGATACCTAATCTCAGAAAATTTCTGTTTTACTTTAATATGACAGGTTGAAAATGTCTAGATGTTTATGGTCTAGATTTCAAATACTGAAGCTGAAGCACTACTGGAAATTTCAATGTCATCTTTAAGGTAGTGAAGATAAGCAGAGGTCACTCGGTCATCGTTAATAACGTAGGTTATATAGATTTTTTCCCTACCCAGTTGTTTTGTGGTTATCTCTGAACTGCAGTGCAATCCCAATGCTGTCACAATGCTGCTTCATCAAAGTATGGTTTCTTTAAATTGCTCTCACTTTTAAGAAAAAATAAGTAAGTAAGAATATTTAACAATGAAGAACTCATGATACCCATGTGTTTTAGCACAGCAGATTCAGTGATCTGTTATCTATTAGAGTAAGTTTCTGCTATGAATATATCTTTTTTTTATAGTCATGTATACTTTATCTACTGTAATTAAYGCTAAATGAAAACAAAACCAGGGGCACCTGGATGTGAATCAGGGACCTCTTGGTTGTCTTTCATAGTCCTCATTTGACCTACTAAATCCTTCTTAGGTGAGTACTTTCCCTGCAGGTATTTTTTTTTTTTAAGTCACTACTCAGCTGTCTTAGTCTCCATAAACTTCTGTATTGCTTGCAATACCCAGAATTGTGTATTTTACGGGGTAGTTGTGGGCTTTGACTTGCTGCTGTTATTGGAACGTGCTGCTGAGATTAGTAAGGTGGCTCGGTGAGCAGACCTAGTAGACYGTGCAGTGGCATTCAGGGAAGGCAGAGGAAACTAGTGAAATATTTTTAGATTCTTTATTAGAAAAAATCTTGTCAGGATATTACTGCACAGAGAAATATCCACACTTTACATGTTGGCTTATGTTTGGGACTCAACAAAATGTACTGAATATTCAAATCTAAGACTCTAACAGGGAGTAAATTTTAAGTAGTAGGTTCTAAATAATCACCCACCCCTAGGCTTGATTTACAACTGAAATTCCACATTGAGCTTTCAGTGTAGATAATTGCCTTAAATCTGTACATGTTAATGACAGCAGAATTGTTCTCTGTATCCTTGATTTTTGGAAATATGTAAATATTAATGACAACTTTGGTTTCATAAATCAATAGTCMGGGTTTGTTGTCTGTTGTAGGATTCACAGCTTAGAATGCCAGGAGAGACTGTTGTCAGCTAGGTTAATTTRCTGCGTAACGCAGCCACGTACTTCTCTCCTAAACTTCGTGTGCATGAGAGCAACTTTGGGGGGGGGGGGAGTGTCCATCTTCATTTAAAACATTTCAGATGTCCAGAAGCAATTTAGATTTTCTTTTTGCTATATAACATTTATGGACTGCCAGCTACTAGAATCTGCCGCTTTAAGGTATGTTTTCCAAACGTTAAATTATACTTGACTCCAGTTTTCTCCAAAATTTCAGTAGTCTTTTTGCATTTAGACACTCCTTATAGGTAAACTCGGTTAATCCAATATTGACTGCACAGAGCTGATGTTTCAAAGATAAATATCTGTAGTCTAGGAGGATAAAAATATACTTTTAGAAAATATCTTTTTAGAAAATTTAACACRGAGTCAAGAATAAGGTTATATTTGTTCAATAGAGCTCTTATTCTGGGAGGTGAAATATTGCAAATGAAAGATGAGCATGAGGAAAGAGAAAAGGACAGTGAATTTTCTCTGTATTTTTTGATATTATTTTTAGACTCGTTTTCTGAAAGCTCTTATTTATTTCTCAGTAGCTCTGGGAAAAAGACCTCAGCAGGTCAGCATTTAAAAATAGAGTCTCCGATAGAATGCTGCAGAATTTTAGATGTTGCTGCTCACAAAATATTGCTTGTTTTTAACTGTCTTTTTAGTTGAGAGGGTGGTCTTTGAAATAGAAATAGAGGCAAAAATGAGACATTGTCTTTCGGAGCCCATAGATATCCATTGATCTTATTTTAGCCTGGTAAGCAGCAGAATAAAAATAGCCCAATTTTGAAGTCGTTACTCAAGAAAGCTTTCAGTATCTGCAGAGGCAGAAGTTATTCAAAAAGGAAAAGCACACAAAAAACTCTCTCAAACCAAAACAGACTCAACTGCAGTTCTTGTAAGAAAGATTGAATAGAGGAAACTTGCTTTCACCATAAGCATGAGACCCTGGAAAGCATCTCCTCATTCCATGGCAGGAAATACATTTTATGCCTCTATCTGTCCCTGGAGACTTCATATAGAAACATTGAGAAAATTTGAAAATAAACTTTTATCTAAATTGTTTTATCTAAAAAGTAAAAGAATTTATAGTGTTGTTTAAAATAACATTGCTATTGCAAAATCCTAGCCTTTCAAAATTCCTTCCATAATATTAAGTATTTCAGATGAAATTTCTTCATCTCCAAAGTTATACTATTTAGTAATAGCATTTAATGTTGGAAGTTAATAGGGATAAATTTCTTATCTTTTTGGCCTGATGTYGCAGTCCTCCCCTTGCATCTGCTTATGGCCATTGAAGGAGACAGACTGGGCTAGACAGACCTTTGGTGTCACCCAATGCAGCTTCTTATTTCTTAAGCCATAAGTTAGCCTGCCCATACCAAAATGGAGAGATGAAGCCAAGAAGTAGTTTCAAAAATTAATACTCTTCRGATGTAATACTGCATATGCGGTGTGGTTTCTGTACTTTTTTTCTGCTAACAGTATGAATGAATTGCACTTTATAGTTCACAATTTGATACAAATATAGCACACTATACTGAGCCAATTTAGATAACTGAGCCAATTTTTCCAAGGTAGTATAATTTTAGAACTTCCTGATTTTTTTTATTGAATTAATGCTAGTTAATAATTCTGTGCAATTATGTACTATAGTTTTCTCATGACAGTCTTACCTCAAGAGCTTATGACTTTATGTTTAATTCTATAATTTGTATTGTGAATGCATTTAGATTTTGCAGTCAGAGCTATATGCTTAAAAGTACTGAAACAAGAAGATGGTTATTGCATCAGAGAACTTTCATTGCTACTGTAAATCCAGCCTTTGTAGGTAAAAAATAAAACTTTTTTCAAGTTATATTAATGTTTTCTGCACTTTGGTTAGTACTTGCACATAATAGTTTGGGAGGTTTTTTTGAAGGAAAGTGATATAATAATACAGATAATACTACTTCAAATATTCAGAAGATTTCAATTTTTTGAATTACCCTATTTCTACAGGAGAATTATGGTAAAACTTGGGTAGTTTTCCGAGTTTGTTATAATATCCTATACTTTCTTGTATAATACAGGAACTTATGTTATTAATAGAAACAAGATTAAAGACAGTGAATAGGTTACTTGATCAAGCAAATGGATTTCTGGTCTTATTAATTGGTGAATATAAGCTAGGAAAGTATTGCATATACAAGCTGGAAAATGGAAGATTKTTTACATAAATATTTTTCCACTGTTAAAGCATGCCATTAATAGACTTTATCAAATCAGACCAAGGGTCTGTATCAAGCAGCTTCATCAACCATGTAGTCATGAAGTGAATGTCAACAGRAATCATTGGGCTCAAATACTTAGCAGCTCAGTATGATAAGATGACCGCATTTTTATTTACACAATAACCTCAAATCCTCATATTAAAAAGTGGCAAATTTTTTTGCCCTTTGCTGTTCTAAGTGTGACACATGTAACAATTATTCATCATCCCATAATGGATCAYTTTTATCAGAGTCCTGTGTCTCTTCTGTATATATAGAATAAATATTTATGTTTTCTTATTTTTCTGTACTAGAAGATACAGATAGAATAGGTTTGAAGTGTCAACTATAATTCATTGCCTGCAAAGAAAAGCTTTATACTGATATTGTGTGAAAGGAAAAGAATAACTAAATCATTTCAGCAGCAAGCTTATAACCAAGATAATATCAGCATTTTGCTTCTTGAAAATATATCTGCCATAAATTAAAGGAGATCTTCAGTATTTTATTAAAATACTTGGGACAAGTTTAACCCCGTCTTCAACAGRAATGTATATATGAATAAGAAAACTTGTTTTTCTTTAAGTGAAGGTCAAGAGAAAGTTAAAGCWAGCTTGCAGTTTACTTCTTACTAATTCTGCAAATACTTTCTTAAAAATTATTTAACAGAACAGAATGCATGATGCTTATGTAATACCAAAGTGAAGGCACACATTATAACGTGATGGAAAGCTTAAGATAGTAGATATATGTAAGGCTTTACTATTATTACAATAGTAATATAATATGCAAAAGTACCAACTTAAAACATTAGTGAGTATACTTGAATGAGCTCTTAATTTAAATAAAATTGGCTTCAACAATAAACAGTGTGGTGSAGGTGCTTATCACATAAAAAATATCCATTTAATACATAAATAGCAAAGTAATTGGGGTTCTAAGAATATGATTAGCATTCAAAATAAGTTTGTAATAAAACATTTTATACACAAAAACTGCATCTTGCAACATTTTCAGGTGTGCTTCTGCAGTTTCTTTAATGAGAAAACCACAGGAAGGTGTTGGTACTACTTGTAGCGAGGTAGTAACACAAGAGAAAGGTTGTATGTGATGAAACTGTACTTGTTTGACAGAATTCATCGTTGTCCCTTTATTATTTRTTAAAGCGTGCTTGTTTAGTTCAGAGTAGTTTAAAGGACCATACATGGCATTTCTCTGCCTAGGGGAGAAACGCACCCACTCCCATTTACAGGRGAAGTAGTTTCAGACTTTATGTGAAGTGTCCTGGCCCAGGCATCATGCAGCACCAGCGTATTGCCCATTTGCAGCCAGTCCTGTGGATTCTGCACTGCGCTGTAATTTCAGCTGGGGCCAGCGAGTGTGCATCTTCTGAGAGATGTGCTCTCTAAGGCACTTTTGTGGAAGAGGCGTTTATTCTCTGGAGCCTGCTCTTTCCACATCAGTCTCTTCCACAGAAGACCTAAAACATCTATCACAGACTAGAGCAGTTTTTTGCAAATAAGTGGAAAACTGGAATTTGGAATTCTTGCATGTCTGAATTTTAGTTTGAACTTCAAGAGTTTGTTCTGTAATGAATTTTACATAACCAGTGTAGCATGATGTTGATGAAATGAGCTAGAAGATTTAGTAACGTGATATATTTATAGGAATGATATATGTGATTTTACTAGATATACCCTACATTACAACTTAGAATTGCTAGCAAGAAACATGAAAATAATAATTTTCTTTTTTAAAAAAATCAGGTGTTAAGTAGGCAATATGAAAATGAATCCTTCCTTGCTCCCTTCCTATTTTGGGAGTACATTAAGAAGATCATTAATGTAAAGTTATGCCTGTGTCCCTGTGAATGACATGAGTAAGGCATTTTCTGTTGTAAAATTGCATTAGTATTTTAGGAGTTATAAGAATGTCATTAATATGAAACAAAAATTAATTACTATGATAAAGCAATAAAATTTGTTTAATAGTGGATGATCAGTAGCTTAAAAGAAAATTGCAATTTCGATTTTAATTCCTTCTGTAAATAATTTCAATTGCAACCAGCTCTGAATCTTTAACTTCTGTGATTATTTACAGATAAGGTGGAATTTGCTCCTAGATGATCAGTCTGTAGAAGCAAAGTATTATGAGTGACTCCATTTCCTTGCCATCTGTGCCTGCCATAATGTATTTAGCATATGCATTCAGGTAGGGAAGTGTTGTACCATCCCATCTTCAAATCCATATGTAAGAAAGACAAGGGTGATAAATTATGTTCTGGACATTCTGCTTTCCCCAGAGAGCAGAGGACTTAGCATCTTGTGTGAGCAAATTGTCTAACTTTCAGGGAGTTTGAAGGCAGGTGAGATGAATCTGGGTCTTCGGAGCTGAAATCACCAGCCGTTCTATATGAAGCATAGAAATGAATTGATTAGGTCCATTCACATTTGATTCAGGTTTGCAGACATCTTTTTTAAGATGATGTTATTTATATTGACTGAATTTTTGTCAGCCGGCCCAAGAGGCCTCCTAAATAACACAGGAATTCAACCCAAACAGCTGCCTGCAGATGGAGTGATAACTTCCTTTAACTGTTAGGTAGGCTTTGAATCCTTAGTAAAGAGGAAGACGTTGAAAGCATTTATATCTATAAATTCTGCCTCTTCCTTTATAAGCAGCATAATACTGTAAGAATTGTTATTTTCTGGACAACAGACAACCATTTATACGTGGCCTTTTCTTCTTGCAGATTCACTAGGTCTTCTATCTTAAAATGAATAAATTAGTAGTAGTAAAGATAAGAAGTTCAAATTAATTGTACCATTTTCCACCAACTACTCTGAGGCTGGAAAACTTTTTTTAGGTTAAAGACTTTCAGCAATGTTCCAAAGGCATTTGATATTGAAAATAAACTTTGGCTGAGTAGACAACGTAAAACTCAGAATCAAAAACACTCACAGTGATGCCTGCATCTGTATGGATATGCTTCTAGAGAACTATCTAGAGTTTTCTGTTGCTTACATACAATTAAATGCATGCTGAAAATTTGTAATCAAGTATGGCTAGCACATTGTTCTTCTCTTTAAAATATCTATTTCTGTATCACTGTGAGAGAGAGACTCAGGATGTGTCTACACTGAACTGCGTGGTCATGCTCATGAGAAGGTAGGCACTCATGTACCGTCAGTCATTTTAGGCTGTTGTATGTATCTGGCTTTCAGCTGTGGAGGTATATTGTAGCCTTTTAGCATTCTCAGTCCATCTTTTCAAAGAATTTGCTTGTGGTGTGTTGTGGGACAAGTTCATCAGAAAAAAATTTTATTAGCCTACTAATACATAAAGCAGAAGCATTTCTTGCTCTGAAAACACCTCAGTATCCTCTGTTCCTTTTCAGCAAGTATGTGGATACACCAGGTGAATAGGTTTCATTACAAGTCAGCTGTCTGCCCTTGGAAATAGAGGTACTGAGAAGTTCTTGTTTACTTTCATACTTTCGTGAACTGTGGGAGCCTGCTGATGTTGTAGAACAAGTATGAGGCCTTCACTGATGCTTCTTTCATAATCTCCCACATATGGCAATACTTCTAAAGCAAGGAAACTCCAGAATCATATAATCTTACGGACTTTGGATGACTGTTGGTGACTACTGAATTTCAGCATGAGAATTCACATCTTCACAGTGCTCTGTGAGTAGCTTGCTTTGATCTTCCAGCGCCAGGAAACTTTTTTGAAGAAGCTTGCGCTTGGTCAGAGCTGTGTTCATCTTGGTCTTGTCATACTAGTGTCCCACATGGCTGTAAGCCTGTGCCTTAGAAATTTCAGCAAGTCAACTAATATTGTGTTTGTGAGGTGGGTCCCGATGCTGTTTTGGCAAGCAGTACATCCCATTCCAAGGGAAACAGTCAGAAGGAACAACAGGCTTTCCGGAGTGCTAATTTCAGTTAGCCTACATACGCTTGCGTGTGTCTTCCTGAAAGGATAAGCAAATTTGTTAACTGTGGAGTATCTGTTCTTTGATTTTACAGGGCTTGATGGATCACTGGTTCATAATCGTTAAAGTAGGAAGTGGCAGAATTATGTGCAAGCCAAGCCATGGAGGATATTTGGCATTTTGTATGTTTGGACAGACATAAGATTTTGTTATCAATTGACTCTTCTAATCCTTTCCTGCCACGAGTTATGAAATCATATGCCCTGAGGAAAGGAAATTCAATTATGCTTTTAACATTTTCAGATTAGTGGGGAATATGCATCTGGTGTGGGGAAAGCAAGATAGTTGTATCTACAAAAGTTAGTTACAAAAATTATCCCAGCTGATATAAATACAATCACAACCTGCTCTATTCTTCAGAAAAGCTCTAGCATTTGMGATAAAGGCTTCTGTTATCACTGTTAGAATCTGTTTTTTTTTTTTGGAGTTATGAAACATTAATGTGGTGACGCTTACTCCATGTACTTAGTCAGGCTGCTATATCAGATATGTGTCAGAATACCAAATATTTAGACTTTAAAATATTGAAAAGTTTGGCTTATTAAAGCAATGGTAGAATTCTATCATATGCCACCAAATGGATTTTTGGGAGATGACTGGCATAACAGCATACCAGCAGATAGACCAGTACATTGAGACTCTAGTTCTCCACTCCGCTGCATCCCATCTCACTAAAATTTTACAGTTTTTGATAATTCCTTTTCCATGAAAAAAATGGAAGCTTAGTTTTCCAGTTACATTCCAGATTAAACAAGAAAAATACTGGGATGAGAAGTGAATGGATGTTGCTAAGCAAGGAGGAGTGATGTAGTCATGTACTTGTTCTCTTCCCAAAGCAGAAGAAGCCAGCATAAGCTGCAGAATAGACAGGTGGACTGTAAGAAAATATATATATATATGTAGCCAGTTGAAAAAAATAACTTTTATGTTTTGTTCTTTCATTGAAAAAGTTTAACCCTCAGACTCCCAGTCATTTTTGGTCAAATGGATAAAGTATGTTGCTGAATATAATAAACCTTAGGATAAATATGGTTTCCTTTATCCCCTCAGCAGAATACAACAAGACTCCTGGCTTGAAAAGTCTTTAAAACAGGTGAATAAGTTGAAAGTAGCATTAATTGATGAAATATTAGTCAATGCCTAAGTCAGTCATTATGAAGTGGACATTGATGCTAATTTTATAGTTGGAACATATTGCAATATTCCTCAGACAAATTTCTAATTTTGTAAAGAGAGATATTCATCCTTTTTCAATTTTTCCTCTTTGGTTCTGTGCTGGTTTTCTTCCTAATCCTGTTAAATCTCAGATTAGAAGAAAAAATATGATATAGAATTTAAAAAAACACAAAGCAGGTACCAAATATTTCCTTTCTAGAAAAATCTCTTCAGTCCCATCACCTTGAATGTATCTATAAATGGAAAGCTGTTGTTTCTATCTTGCCTTATGTCAAGACAAGATGAAGTGGCTGAAGTTTGAAAATAGAGAGAGGATTTCTGTTGAATGGTGGTCCCATAGCTTGGAACATTCCTTAATGCTTAAAGACACTTACAGATTATAAACCATCTTTAAGTCAAATTTAATCCAGAAAACAAGGCAGTCATAGAGCTAGACAACTTGAAATTTTGTTCTTTTAAAAAAGTGGAATGGGGACAGCAACAAAGAGAGGAGAGCTCATATGCAAAGGGAAAGGCCACTGAGGAGATTTTTAAGAGTTATATTAAGGTCCTTCAGAAACTTTCCAGTTAAAAAGATGAGAATTTTGTGAAATGGACTGTGAAAGGCCAAAAGGAAATAAGATACTGCAAGCAGTAAGGTTTCTCTGAAACATTCACCAAGGGGTGAAGTTTCAGACATATGAAGGCAGCAAAAGGAAATGGCTTTCAGGAGGAGGATGGTGTGGGCTTGTGACATGTTGTGTACCCCTGCTTCTGTCTAAAGCCGTCAGGTCAAAGTAACTCAATGGGCCTGCAGAAAACACCCTTTTCCTGTTTGCATCAAGGTATAAGATCTTGGGAATGAAAAATCTATGGGATTTTAGCCAAGGCATAGAAGAGGGCTGAACTGTATTTGATGAAACTACTCATACAAAATAAAAATCCACTCTCAAAGGAACAGAAAAAGAATTATAAGTAAAGCCTGAACTTTTGCATACACCAAGAGTAGAAGTTCTTTCATTACACAAGAACACTAGCTTATACTAGCCAATGCAAGCAAAGCGGTATTCAAAAAGTCTTGTTCTGAAGAGTAAATCACCTTGCAAAAATATTGCCATGAAATGTATTTTCAATTTTTTGGGGTCTTCCTCCTGCATACTTCTGTGCTTCTTGCGGCTTAATTTTGAAATATCCTATATAAATCAAACCCTTATAGTTTGTGAGAAATTGTAGAAATTGTTAAGGAAAGTGTTAGCCTTAAGTGGTGAAGTGTGGTGGGTTTGGCTATACAGGAGAAAGTGCATTTCTGCAGATTCTGAGTTGTGCAACTGTAATCCATTAATTTATTGAAATTTACTTTTGCCAGGGGTGGTTACAGGATTTTAATCTCTTGCTTCTGTTCAGGGAATGGATTAAAGATGGAGACCTCTATCAATAGTTACTATATTTTGTGCAGAATAAAAAGATATGTGGTAAAAAGAATGTGGTAGTGGTCATTTGAGGTAATATYTTAAATAGGCTTCTGCTAAATGGGCTCCTTCTGTCTGTTATGGGGTGGCTGTTGATGGTATGCATAGGTCCTTTGGCCTATAAAGAAGAAAAGATAATACATACTAATGAGGAAGGTATTGCTGAATTGGGTAGCTCATAGGCATATGGGCTGCAGCAGCACAGTATCTAATGCTGTAATAGTCTACAAATAGGAGCTATTCAAGTTGGGATATGTGTACCAATCAATTATTAGTATTTAAATCTGATATATTGGTATATAAGTCTGTTGTTTGTT
Source organism: Rhea americana (assembly GCF_003343005.1). Classification (NCBI taxonomy): domain Eukaryota; kingdom Metazoa; phylum Chordata; class Aves; order Rheiformes; family Rheidae; genus Rhea; species Rhea americana. The sequence continues at coordinate 6,797,203 of NW_028186446.1, forward strand.
TGTTTGTTTGTTTGTTTGCCAGACTTAGCTTCTTACCTGCTTTTTGAGTCATATCTTGATGTGTGATGATTGTATGCAGCCAGAGCTAGTTTGTATGCTGATTTGTTTGAAGCTATCTGTGGATTAAACTTCTGAGTTAATGAGGAACTGATTGTGTGGATTGGATTACCTCCTGGATTAGATTTCAAAAATAATTAATTTCCAGTCATCCTCTTTCAGTATTTTCATGACATTTTAGTCCAAATTAAGGTGAAAATTGGATTAAAAAGACAAAGCGTGAATTAATTTGCTGAAGCAAACAGTGTTAGTGCCAAATTTTGTTAAAGGGATGCTACTGAAAGAACTGCGGGTCTCTCTTCTAATCCACAGAGAATCCGTGGGCCTCCGAGTTTAAGGACCTCATTTCCAAATACAATGCACAAAGGGTACATAAAATCCTGTTAAGTAGTTTATTTTGTGCATTCATCTCTTGTTTGTTTACAATAATAAAAATGTTGTTTTCAACCTGGAATAATCCCATTCATGCAGAAAASACTTTGTAAATGTAAATACTGTATTAATGACAGCTCTGTTCAGAGCAAGTGTTTTAACCTGTTAGGCAATGCAAATTGCTGTCTTCCTGTAATTGAAGTTTTGAATACAGAAAAGAAAATTCTGCCTTTTATTATCCTTAACAAAATAAAGATTTTCAAMAGGAAAAACTCACTACCAATAGAGGTAATGCTCACTATGTCTGCAAATGTTGTGTTAACAAGGCAAATGAATTACTGCTGTTCTTGGATGAATGGAGTGTGGCACGTGAAACTTCTGCTGGCCATTGAGTAAACAGCAAAGTTTGAGACATGATCAGAAGACAGGATTAAGTGATCCATTTTAAAAATTTAAAACTAGAAAGTAAATATCCCAAAGTTCATGCACCCTAAGGTGTAATTCTGGGCCACAGCCTTAAAAATTACAGTCACCTAATGCAAGACAACCTCCATATGAAGTACATTCACATAGTAAAAACTGATCTAACTCAAGGGGACTACTATAGCTTTCACAGAAGAAATATTGACTACCACTTAAATGCTATTAAGATCTGGTCTTCCATGGGGAGCAGATACCTGTCCTCCTGATGAAAAAGAGGAAGAGATACAACAATTTCATTTGATCCCTATGGCTGATTTACTAACACAGACTGTATGGTTACTTTCTTATTTCATTACGTTTTAAAAATTAACTCTGTTGTGTTTTCATCATTCCAAAACAGACACCTTTTATATGCGTTGCCTTCTGATTACTCTCAAAGCATCTTTCCAATTAAATAATTTCCTAGTGAAAAACAAGTTTATGTGAAGTAGAATTGCTTTTCATATACTTTATAGCTTTCCACATATTTTGCCATATTGTGTATCATAAAATTCCTGCTATTAATGGTTATTTACTTTTCCTAGAGACAATATGTGTACATATATCAGAGTTTAGAACCAAACAGTTTCTTGCAGTAACTACACTCATTTTATGCCTTCTTTTGCTGGCTTGAAAAAGAGCGGGTGATGATCTGCGCTAGAAAAGTTAATGCTTTTAGAGCCTTCTGTACCTTCTGAATGTAATAATAATGGCACCGCTTAGCATTTCTATAAAGCTTGTCATGTATAGAGCTCMTTCCTGACATTGAAAGTGTTATTATTCACATTTAATGGATGAGTTCTTAAATGTAGCAGCGAGTTTGATTTGCACGCCCCTCCTCCGCCCAGGACAGATGCATATTATAGACAGGGGTTAAGTGTCGGTGCTGAGATTTTTACTGAGAAATTTCTCATCTGAGTGTCAGACCTATGTGCTATGCTTTACTATAGCCACATACATTAACTTTATCCAGATTTCTGATAGTAGCTCTCTTTCAGATTATAAGTCCTGTTACGTACCTGTCCTATATTGACATTTGTCAGCTCATTTCATAGAAGTTTTCACAGCTTCTTAAACACACTGTGCTTCGTACATGCAATTCTCACCTAGACCCGAACTCAGTTTCCCCTGCAAAAGCACACCTGTGTGGACCTCAGGGCTCATCACTTTTTGATGAAATATCTGCAACAACTGTCTGATTCTGTCTGTCTGTCATTAGTCAGTATATTTATTTTATAATGAAATACAAAAAATGAAATATATGAAATAGTTCACATACATTTCAATGATATCTGTTTTTAAGCACTTTTGACCTTCCTTGGCCCAAGGAACAAAAAAGTGAATGCCCATTCTACTGATCCACTTACTATTTTTATTGTTTTATTTCTTACCCTTCTCTTCCTTCATCTCTCTTTTGTAACTGATTTTAGACTCTGCAAGACCAGACTCCCCAGATGTGTTTGTACAATATCTGGCATGATATGACTTGGCCATGATTCAGATGATTAATTGATATTATAGTTAAGTAAGTACTGTGTAGATATATTATAACTTATCAAATTGAATCACTATYTATTGGAAGGCGCTAGAGACCCTTCTAGATCAGTCTCTTAAAAGACATCATTTTAGGAGTTTTGAATGGATAATGGAAGCAACAGCTAACAAAATTTTTCTGGTGATCATTTTTGAGAACTTTCCTCCTTAAAAAAAAAAAAATCCTAAAAGGTTTCCTTGAAATTGAATGAAAATATCTGACTGAAAATTTCTTAGTCCAGTTCAGTGCAGAAATGATTAATGTCAGTGACTGTCACTGATATTAAGGACAGTACTGGCAGACTAAGACTGGTTAATACAGAAGGTAGAAGAACCTTGATTTGTTGTCTGACAACATACGTAGCATTTGCTGTATTTGCCCCATAGTCTTCATATTCTTAATGATCATATTTTTAAATTGCATTCACAAATGAAGTCATGTAATTACATGTTTGTTTCTAAATATAAATACTCTATTAAATGACACCACTACCGACTTTTGTAATTCTTGATTTGTTGTATGATCGATGGTGCATCTAGATGAGAGGAAACAGGCAAAATTAATTGTATCTAATACAAGGAAGTATTTGCCACAGCAGAACTCTGCTCTGTACTACAAAAACATTTCTTTATTACCTATTCTGTTTTGTGAGTAAAAGAGATAGATGAAATTTGTTTAAATTGTCAGTAAATAGAAAATAATCAAGTAGGTACTGACTGTTACCTTGATATCCGGTTCTTTGAGCTCCTGTATTGTAAAGAAAGAGACAGGACAATGATTGAAAAGAAACRAATAGATTGCAACTAAGTAAATTAAGTAAGCAAGCACGTATTTGATAGTGATAGTAAGAACAGTGAGAATTATGATAGCAGCAGTTCCATGAAGAGCAGAAAGAGTTAAGTATTGAACGTTGCTGCAAAGCCATTTGCTGACACTAAGGTGCTGGGCAGAAATTCTTCAGAGGCAGCTGACAAGAAGCACTACAGTTTCGGAAAAAATGCCATGCTTGACCTGGGTCAATTTAAGTTCAGTATTCCATTCAAGAGAGGCCTTATTCTACAGTTCTACCGTCATACATAACTATTTTCCGGTAAATGGTACTGTTCAGTTCAATGATCAGCTGAGCTGAATGTAAAGATGCAGCTRAATTTGTTTGATGGGCCCTTGATGACTGTGAATATATTAGAAGCATCATGATACAACCTAAAGGCAGAACRGGAAACAAAAAAAACTTTTCGGTGAATACACTTCTGAGGAATAGAACTCAGCTTCATACAGAGTTTCAACAAATGATATTAAATGGCTTCAGTATTTTAAGGAAAAGTAGATAAATAGTGATTTATAATGTTTACTCTGCCATGAGCTGTTCTACCATAAATATGCAAAACACTAACTAGTTATAGCCAAATTTCCCTTTTGGGAATCATTTAGCTTTTCAGTAATTGAATCACATTGAAGTATTTTTTTCTCCAAGTTTTCTAACGTGATTTGTTGGAAGGCAGGGAGAGATAGGAAGCAAGCTGTTGTCAAACCACAAGATATCGTTGATGTGGTGTAGTGGAAGAACAGTGCCTAGATTTCCTAGAAGGAAATGCACCAGGAACGCTTCAGGAATGCTATTTGTGGTGATTATCTAGACCAGGGTAAGGTCTGTCGGTGGATTTGATCCTCATTTCTGAAAGGCAAATGATCTTTTTTTACAGAATGTCTATAAATAGTTATATAGGGAAAAGTTTTGTAAGCACAGCAGAACATGTTTGGAGTTGGATGCTGCTTGTACAGAGCAGATTTCCCAAAGTCAATTTTAATTATGGTAGTACCTTAAATGTTGGACATTGCATCGCTTCCAGCAGGAAGTGTTTCATCATATTATCACTACATAAAACTAGAGTGAAACATCATTCCTATCATGACAAAGAAATTACTGAAACATCCACTAAATATGCCCGTGGAATTTAGTAACAGTTGATTTTAGAACCTCACTTTGAAATGCAAAGCCCGAAATGAGGATTAAGGAGAATTCATTCTGTTGTAATACATGATACTTTTTTTTATTATTATTTAGAAGCTGACCAACTTGAAAATATTAAAGCTTTAGTATATTAAATGTAAGGGTTTTAACCACAAATTTACTATGTCTTTATTATCAAAACAGGGCTTGAGCTTTCAAACACAAATGTTCCATTGTATGAAACAGGACTGTTCAGATATGTAGTCTCATATTTACAGGATCAGAACAGCAAATGCTACCTTTAAATACAGAAATAAAGTCAAAGTACAGTAGCAAACATATCTCCAAGCCTCCATTTACTGTCTCACCAACTTCACTCCAACTTCCAAAGCTATAGGCTTCCTGTCCTGTATCATTTCAGGTCCATAGCCAAACGTTTGCATTGTATTGCCTAAATAAAAGTATGTTTATACAGACTGTAAAGGAAGGACTTTTACTTTTGAGTTGACCTGCATGTGCTAGCTTAAATTTAGGTTAAATAAATGATAATAGTAAGGAAGGTATAGTTCTTCCATTAGGGATTGTACTTGGGTTGTTAGTGTAAAGCTGTGGATGTGGTCCTGACCTAGAATATTCTTTGGGGAATTTTATTTAATGGATGTTGAAATCATTGGAAGTTCTGTCTAGTTATAGTTGTTGGACTTCGGATTTTATCCTTTTGTTTCATACTGTAGGAAAACGATGCAATTCCTTGTTACTACACCCCATATATTTGGGAGCCAAAAGAACAGGAAAAGGAAATAGAAGTTTTCTGCATTTGCCATCCAGAATTTATCCTATCTAGTAATTTGTTTCTAAATCTAAATATTGATATGTAAAGAGTATTAGAGCTGTCAGAACAAATCTAATAATATTAGAAGTTCACTGAAATGTTTGATAACACCATAAGTAATGCCCAGCACTGCAGTGATGTGTTCATGCCAGTGGAATTCTGAATGTCAGTTTGTAGTTTTGGGGACATAATAGATGGGATTGTGTTTTAAAAAAATCTAAAAGTCTGTTCCTTCTCTCTGATTCTTCCTCACTATCACAGCTTTTATTTATTCTCTTAGCTAATTGCTCCATCTACCTCTACAGCTTATTACTTTTCTATAATTTATCATTTGTAACTTCATAGATTGGCTTTAAAAATTGACATTCTATATTAGAGCAAACGCAAAGGCATTTTTACAGCATTTTCTTATATCGTTTTTTTGGAAAACAAGTGACTAAAATTCATTTGCTATGTTGTTCAGACTGCTATATCATCATATTAACACTATAGAAAGATTCATCATTATGCCGTGAACCTGACCAGAAATTCATGACTATACTCAGGTGAAATGCTCTAATGAAATATAGAAAGAGGAAAAAAAAATCTTTCTGAACTGGTAGCTGTCACATTATAGGAATGTTTTCATGGATTTCCTGGTTATTAAATTTATAATACTGCAGTAGACTTTTTCTAATTAAACMTACATTTTCTATTGTCATAAAAAAACCTTTGATTATGCTTTTTACAGTAATTTAATTAAGCATTTCCTGTAAGTTCATTTCAGTATCTGTCATGGCTCACTAAAGTTAGAAGTCAGCGTAGAATGGTAGATTAATTGTCCTTTGTCTTAAATGAAATAAGAATCCCAAATATGCAGAGTCATGAAATTTAATTGTGTTCCTGAATTGGTTATTCAATGCTTTGGAAACCTGAATCAAGAAATACTGAAGAAGAGGGCCAAAGGTTGTTAAATGTAGCGAGTAACACAGATTYTGAACTTTACTTAATGAACCAAGTGTTTATTACTATGAAATAAATGCACCATTTAAAGAATTATGGTGGAAATGTAAAGCATTAAAGCTCTAATTAATTTTGGTCAGAAGCATGCAATGCACTCATTTTTCCTAAAACATTTTCATTAGTGTTTAGATCTCCTCGGTTTCTGAGATAAATTCATTCTTTTCATGCATTTTTTCACTTCAAAACATGTACTTCATTAATGTTGAGGGATGTCTTTCAGCTGCCTTCAATGTGTATATTTCTTGTTCATAAYTTACACAAGTGTTTATATTTCACTTGTTTGTGTCTACTTTTCTATTTGATGTTGCTAATCATTTGGGGAATGATTTCTTGATCAAATCACAAGCTTATTTGTGAAAATAGTTAAAGCATGAAAAAAAGTCTTCAACTGCCATTTAGTAACTACCAAAATATATGCATATGTATAGTATAACAATTGAATGGTTAAAATTAGCCTCTTACAGGTTTTCTTTTGTATTAAACAGCACTTAGAAATGTAATTGGTTAAAAAAAAAACATTAATTCCTCATTGTTGGCCCGAGAACCTTTGCTCTCATGTACATAGCTGTTGTAGGAATAAATCATTTTTCTCTAAGTATCAAGAATATGCACATCATGAGGTTTTGCTTGTTATAATTTAATAAATGCCCAGTGTAAGTATGCGAGGAGTATGCAYAACAAATATTTAAAATCATCTTGATATAGGAAATGTTCTAAATATGCATTGTTAGGCAGTGAAGTATTATTCTGTAATAGTATAAAGAGTATTTATAAAGTAGAACTTTTTGATTTAATTTACAATTCATAAAAAAGCTTATATTGTCACATAAGTGGAAAATGTTATTGTGATTCCCATATATATGCTCATAGGTGTAGACGCACAGATGTAAGTAGTGTAGTTGAGTGACAGATATGCTTTAGAAAGGACCTTAATCAGAATAGTTAATCGGATAGTCTTAATTATGAAAGCTAAGCCTGCGTTCTGAGACTGAAGTGGAGATTAACGAAACCTCTCCTCTACAGCCACAGTGCAATCCTGTTTAAGTTGCTTTTCCTCATCTCCAGTTCATAATATGTCAGCATTTATTGATAGAGTGTAAGGTTTATAAACAGAAACTTTTTAGAGTCTCAGACTGTTAAAGAGCAAACATTTCCTTGTACTTTCTTCAAGGAGACCCAGCTGAGCTGGTAGAACAATGGTTTGGTTTGAAGCACCACCTGCCTTGAAGAACATCCCAACTGTAGTGGCAGTCAGCCAAAAGGGCCACTCAGTGGAATGGCTGCCTCCGAAACGGGAGAGAAACAGATGGAGGGTTTGAAATCTGGCAGCCAGTCCCACTTCTGTAGTAAGCGTTAAATGCAATTTGACTGTAAGGACTCTTGCAATGGTACATTTATCTATATAATCAGAATTAGAAACAAGGAAATAGAAAATACAGAACACTGACAAACATTTCAAAAAGCCTTAAAGTTCTTGTACCAGTGCAAGTTAAAAGAGTTTGTGATAAACATGCAGCTGCTCATAGCTTTTTAAGAGGCTCTTTATTATAAAAATAACTCTCCTGATCTTGCATTGCCACCTAGGGTACAATACCATTTACTGCAGGAATGAAGCACTGCTTTGGAAACATCCAGCAGTTAGCATTGCTCTTTTTACTGAACAAAATGGGGTGGAGAGCTGCATTCAGTTAATTGATGTCATGTTTACTTACATTATAATGCCAAGCTCATTCATAGCCCCCGTTTTTAACGTACCGGATCAGCAGAGATTCTGTTGCAGGGATTTGGTGGGTTTTGACAGTAAGAATTAATGGAGATACACATTAAAAGGTAAGACTGTCAGCTGGCGAGCGGTCCCAGAGGGTGTATTTTCTCGATGGCTGCTTCAGAATACTTCATGAAGCAAATGTCAAACTTGTCAAGGCTGTCACTATGAAAATGATCCATGTAGCAAGGGTCTCCTTTCCTTGGGAAACAAACAGCTGCCTTATCACTGCATAGCTGCAGTGACAGAAACCTGTCATCTATCACAGGAAATTTATATTTGCTTCTAATATCCATTGGTAAAGAACTGTTCCAGTCATACTCTGTATTTTTGCACCACTCTTCATTATAGGGCTTGTCAGCAATATATTTGAAAAGATAGCGTGGACTTTGGAAGAAAAATAACTTTAGAATTTCACTACTTGATGCTCAGCTTCCTTACTGATTTAACTCTTAATATATAGCCCTCCAGGCTCATTTTCCTCCACACTTTGACTATTACATTGGAAAATAAGAATTTAGAATTTAACATAGACAAAAAAAAAAATCTGAAATCTGTCCTTCCTGGTATATTTTTGAAGGGTATTAAAAACATTTTTACCTACTTACAACCATTGTTTTTATAGCTTCTATCTGTGAGGTGGAAGATGAAATATCTGCTGCATACTGCAGATTTTGGAACTGCTAATTGGACAGCAGCCCCTCAGTGMGATATGAACAGTAATATTTATATATTTTTACATTAGCACTTTGTTCTGAGAAGCAGTGGCATCTTCACTATTATAATAGAAGCGAAGAGTAGACTCCGAGTGAAAGGACACAGGGAACAGCACATGTCTTTCACTGTTGCTAGATGGTGACATGGGCATTATGTAGGGTTTTGGTGCAGCTTTTGTGGCATTCCCAAGGGCCGGTGCCTGTGAGTAGCATTAAAATGCCCAGTGGGGCCAACATTTTAACATTAAATAGTTTTGCAGCTCAAGTAGGGAAAGGGCACATATGTCAGTACGCACAGTTAAGGAGTTGTGGGGCCTTGAGGTGGGCTGGGCGGTTGCCAGTACCTTTTAAATGTCATTCAGAAGTTTAAGCTTTAACAAGCTTTAAAATGCTTTCTTTCTGTGGGCTTTCCTGTGGCTAGGCACTGTGTGTGCCGGGGACTCAGGAGAGGTGTGTGGCCGCTGTGCAAAAATTCCCCAGTAATCTTGATTTTATATAGTGATTTTACATGTATTTATGAGTCCTCTGTAGAGTTAAGAAGTGTTTAGAGTAACTGCTTTCCATCTATTTGAGTGCATAAAGCTCCTCCACTGACCAGACAGCCAGTTCAGATCTTACTGCTGGCTGTGGTTACCCTTCCTGTTGGCATCTCAGGCACTTGAGACCATTTGGTAGGTGATTGCAGTTCACAGTTCTACTCAAGAAGACGTATAATCTCTGCAGGAACCACATTAGAGGAAATGTAGGTATAAACAGCCTCAAAAATCTTCTAGCCATGTATTTGCACTGAAGAACATCCTTTATTCTTCTGGAGTGCACGTGATAATTATTCCTTTTGCTTGAATAGGCTATATAATCTTTCACCTGTTTAGGCTTAATTTCCTGACAAAGCCTTCAAGACTTTTTGCTTTTTATCCTGTGAAATACTTGCTGTTTCTTATGACCAGTTGGACCAGCTCACAGAAGCTTAGTATATAAGTCCTATTACAGCTTTGGGGAAGAAAAGACTGAGGGGGGATCTTATCAGTGTGTACAAGTACCTGAAGGGAGGGTGTCAAGGGGACAGGGACAAACTCTTTTCAGTTGTCCYRTGTGACAGGACAAGAGGCAATGGGCAGAAACTGAACCACAGGAAGTTCTGCCTGAMCGTGAGGGGGAATTTCTTCAGTGTGAGAGTGACRGAGCMCTGGAACAGGTTGCCCAGAGAGGTGGTGGAGTCTCCTTCTCYRGAGATCAAGGCCTGCCTGGATGCAACCCTGTCTAACATGCTCTAGGTGACCGTGCTGGAGCAGGGAGGTTGGACTAGATGATCTCCAGAGGTCCCTTCCAACCTTACTGATTCTATGATTCTCTGATTTGTTGGATTAAGATACTCTGTAAAGTAATAGTGTCTGAATTTGTCCCTAAGTGTTTCTGAGATGGTACTTGTAGTTTATRTGAAAGTAAAGAGAAACCTTTAGTCGTTCTTCGGTATACATGTATGGTTTTGGTCTTTGCTTCCTTTTTTATTTGTTCAAGTGTTCATTGACATCATACTATAATATGTAGCTGCCTGTTAAGCTTATAATATGGGTTAAACTTTGCATAGCACAAAAATAGTAAATCTATTTTATTAAATAACTCTTTGTAATAGAACTTACTTAGAAATTTGTTCCTCCATCTTGATGCATTAAAAACATCCTGTACTGTTTTTTGATTCTGTCACTGAAGGCTTAGAATGCCTTTTTTTTTTATGAAATGTATATGAAGAGACAAATTACAGATATGGTTTAATGCACAATCTGTAAAATGGTGCATTTTCCAGCACAGTTAATTGATGTGTGATATGTTCTACATACAGAACATTATGTCAGATTCCCTGTAGAGTTAAGAATTGTCTAATTCTCTGTTAGCTTCCAGATTTCGTATCATTAACTAATGGAATAAAAAGAAATTGGCAGACATTTTAAATGAAAATGGCTAGAGAGGGGGGAAAAGAGAAAGGGACACTCAAAACCCTATTTATAGTTGGGTTTTATGTCAGAATTTGTCGATGGGGGAATATCCTGGAATAACTACTACAGAATTAACTTTTCACGTGGACCYTCTTGTGCTGTGCTCTGAGCACCATTTGTAGTTGGCCTTCAACGTGCTTCCAAAGGAGATTAGGTTGTATGACTGAAACACACAATCTCAACTGTCAGGTCAAAATTTTCGGAGCTTGATTCTTAAAAGTAAGCCCCTTACCTTTGCTTTCTGGTTCCTAAGGGCATGTAAATATCATGGTGCTTAGTATTCTCATTAACCTCAGCAGAACTATTGAGTGCTCAGTACTGTATGAATACTTTGCAACATTTATTTAGGTGCCAGGTAGTAGGTTCTCGGTTCTTAAATGTTCACCCTAATAATTGTGACCCAGGAACGCTCAGCTGCCAAGTGTCGACTAAGTGGTTTGAACCATGAAATGTCCATAGGATATTTAAAAACATCCCTAGGGCATCCAAGGGACCTTTAATCCAATACCCTGCTCCATCGAGGAAAGGAGAGATGCCTCGGGAAGGAGTGTGAGAAACATGAACATGTTTTCGGGGTCCCCCTGGYTCCCCCACTCCCCAGTGAGGCTTTTCCAGCTTCCTGCAGTCAGTGGCTTAAGGAGCTCTGAACTGAACTTTTGATTCAGGGTGTTGTGTTTAAGAGCACTTTTAAAGCCCTTTATACTTTTTCTTGTCACTGTTGTTTTTGTAAATTTATAAGAATAACAATTCCAAGCGTAATAACAATGCCATCTTAATTCATTCCAACAGGAAAATAATCCTTGGGCTGTTCAATGTACTTTCTCAGTAAAAGTAATAATATAATCTTGAGGAATTCACTTCCCTTTACGCTCTTACAAATCACCAGATCTGTGCTTAGGAATATTTTAGGTGAGTGAATTCAAAATGTGCTTTATCAGAATTTGAGTCTCTAGTTGTCTGCAGTCAGAAAAGATACTGAGCCAAGTTTGATTTGTGGGAGCTACTAGCAAAAATTACTTTGTTCCTTTTACATTTTAACACCAAAATGACTGTTCTCTGTTTCAGGATTTTTAGGGGAGAAAGCACAAGACAGTAAATCATAGGCAGCTGAAGCAGAATAAATAAAAAAGTAAAATAGAGATGTGAGGTGTTAATGTGAATAATGTGAATTGAATTACTGTGAACTGGAAACTGGAATTCAGAACTTCACCAACAGTAGCAACTTTACACACTGCCATCATGAACTGATAATGTAAAAATAGAATGCTTTCTTTCTTTTGCTGTCCTTTAGAATTAAAAGCATTATAATAGTAGGTGATAATTAGTAAAACAAACATATTAAACATGTTTAATCTTCAGTCTCTCTGGCATCATTTCTTGATAATGAGGCTATATCGGCTATGTAGTTGAAAATTCAAACATTATTAATGACATTAAAAACTTCAACCAATTCAGTGTTCTATATGCAGTCATTGGCATGCCTCTTGTATTGTGAGAAAGGAAAAAGATTAAAAATTGCATTGAAACTTTGCAGTGTCAGCAAGCTGAAGGAACAGTCAGTCAGTCTGCACATCTTAGAGTGTGGTTAATGCATACTCCCTGAATTGCCAGTTTAAATCTTTCCTGAGTAAACTGGCAGTGATATTCCGCTTCTTAATTGATGGGAGTTCACGTCCCATAATTTTCTGACAATTTACAATAATTAGCCACCCTGTCATTTTCAGGCCACTGCTGTCACTTTTTTCTGGCAGTGATCTACATGGATGCCAGAAGAGGTAGTTCAGACTCCCCAGCGTCCCTGGCCCATYATTTCTGCCATCTCTTTTTGTGTAAGCACTGTTATTCATATGGCAATGCACACATCAAGGAACTGTCCTGGCTGAAGACACATCTGACAAAGAACGGGCTTTCTCCTCCTGTTAATGTATTACCATAAAAAAAAGGTGAATCATCGTTATTCTGCCTTTTGCACAACAGTCACCCATGTTCAGAGATACTGCACTTAGAAAGTTTCAAAATGAAACATGGCAATTTCTGACCTTGGAAAACAGAGCTGGAGTAAAAATGCCTCTACAAAATTAAAAAGTCCTATATATTTATGATATAATATTAAGAAGTCCTATATATGTATGATACAAGCATGATAAAATATKACACTCTTCAGAAAATTGTTGTGCTTAAAAAGCACAAAATTGGAGGAGGGACCTGGATGTCCCTGGAAGTCTGCCCACATAAAACCTCTTTATACTCTGTATATTTTACCTGTTCAGATTTGTTCTACCTGGTTGAAACAACAGAAATGAACATAGAAAAGAGTATTGGTACTCCAAAATATCCTGAAGCAAAGGCTTCCATCTTTAGTATTTAATCCAAGCAAAGCCTGGACTGCCTTTAGCCAGTCAGCTGTCATTTCTGTATCTCAGGAGACATTGATCATTGCAGCTATTGCTGTAAACTAGGAAATCTGCCAGAGATCAAGCGTGACCTCATGAACACAGAATTAAAACATTTCAAGTCTACACAAAATCAGAAGATCCTGTTACAAAACCTCTTCTCCTGGGTCAAACATTTTGTCAAAGAAAAATAGGCTCAGGAGGCTAATGTTCAGCATTGAGTTTCATATTCCCTCACCCTCCTGTAGTCCTCAATGGAGGCAAGTCCCAGTTCCTTTTCCTGTAATCTTTTAAATTTCTACGTGTTTGCTCTATTAGGAGAAGAACCCATTAGCAATATTTCAAGTATGTGGGCAAAGGAATTGCATAGGGTTTTGGTTCCCTATAGGAGGGAGTATAAGAAAGGCTGTGGGATAGTGGCAGGTTCTGTGATAGGGGGGTGGATTACTTGTCAGAGAGCCATTAGAGATACAACTTCCAGACCATTTAGTAAGCAACGTCAGAAACATGCAGATTTGGTGTTCTTATTTATATAAGTCATTTATAAAAGAGCCTTACTGTTTTTTTCTGTAAGGGACAACAGTTCCTGTGGGTGGCTGTTTAATGCAGCAGCGTTCCTTGTCTCTCGTCAGCAGTGTATCTGACACACAAGCGTCTTTACATGCTGCTGCTTTGTTGTTGCACATTTTGTCTAGCCTTTATGTTCCTGAGAAGTCTGACCTTTATGTGTGTGCTGTAGATTGCTCTCTCGTGAATATAGGATGCACATTAGCAAGCTGTTGGTGTACACCTATGCACAGGCATGTTTCCTCACCTGAACCAAAAGTGCCACAGGGCACCCTACACATTTTTTAAAAAGGATGATGATCCAGAAACATAAGAAGAAAAGCGTTTAGCCTTTTGTGGTCAGTTGTGACAATATTTCTCAAGGCCTACCCTATCCCAGGAAGGGGAGAGAGGATTTAGAGGCAGAATGCTTTGAAATAGGTGCGTCCGTAATAGAGAAACTGGCTTTTCAATTTTATGTTAATGTTGTGTAACATAATATAAGACTACAATTTTTAATGAGATTTTTCATTGCTCTTCTATTTTGTGATGCTCATGTGATCTTCCTATATATTCAGTATCTTAAAGTCATTTTTCTAATTATTCTCACAAGCACCCCTTTCAAGTAGAGGATGGAGGACCAGATACAAAGAGATAAAGTTACTTGCCTAAAATAATAGAAGGGGCCTATGTTAAAACAGGAAACAGTACCCAGGGTTCATGGATATGACATAACTTCTTCATTGTTTTCTCTCTCTTTGGTTTGATTAATTGATATTGGTTATGATGAGGGGCATTGCTAGAGTACCTCTTAGCTCCCAAATGTCTTTTTGTTATGGAATTGGGTTTTGTTTGTATTTTCAGAATGAAGAAAAGTCTCCATATTGTAAATCAAAATGCGGACAGGAAAACTGGCCGTACTTTGAATGGGTGGAAAGGTCTGTTCATGATGTGATGGGTTACAAGTGGCCCCATGAACTTAGTCTAGTTCTCTTAGACTTTCATAATTTGTATTTTGGAGGTCACTATTTTAGACTGAACACAAAAGAGTATTAATTCCTATGGAAACGAGCATTATAATGTCACTTCATTCTTACAGTATGACCCAAAGAAGCCCATAGTGAATTATGAGCCCAACTCCTGGAGTTGAAGCTGTGGAATATTGTAAGCATGCTGCTGCCTGACATGCTCATGTTTCCTATTTTAGACCTGACTGATCTTCAGATAACATATGGTGGTACAAGTAATTGGAAAATTGGCAGACCTGTCAAGAAAACATGCTAGATGGGACAAAAATATGATGCTGCAGCACATAAAGTGTCTTTGAAGTTAAATTTATTGCCTTTTATCAAATGGTGAAGTAAACGTATCTGGTCTCAAAAAAAATGAAACATTTTTCAATGGCAGTTGCTTTTCAAAAGTAGTTTTTAGAACAATGATGAAAGTTCTTGTATTTTGAGAGTAATTTTGTGGAAACCTCTGTTCAAGAGCAAAGGAAAAGTCTGAAATGGCTGCAAAAGTTTGAATATCATGTCATATTTGTATGTTTTAGTGAGTGGTCAGGGCTACAAATAAAACATTTACTAATTAAATTATTCTTTCAATCTTAATGTAGATGATTAGCCTTTTTAAAATTTTGAATATTCTTAACATTTTTATTTCAGCTTTTCAGAAAAATCAAACTCTTCAATAAATAATAAATGACAATTACTGTTTATATTTATGCTTATTAGTCAGCCAAGAGGTGGCTAAAATATATACATATATTTTGTTTGTACATGTATTATATACATACAAGTACAAAAGGCTTACCTCTTCAATAAATTAATTAATGTTTGCGTTTTCATTTTCTTTTGTAGGAAGATGAAAATGAAGCTGATGAAAAAAATCCATCTCAGGAGCTGACTTTGGAACAGAAAAAATCAAAGAAATAGGAGATTACTGTCTTGTTTGAAATATTTACAAGTTGTGTAACAGTGATTATAGTTTCTCATTGTAAAATTAACAGAAATATTCTCAATAAAGTCATTGAAAATTAAATTTGTGCTGCACTGGGAAATTAATTAAGTGGCTTTTGGTGACATTTATGATTATATTAAAAGCTGAATTCTCAGATCTGAAACACAATACCAATATAATTATAAAAGCTTTTAGAACACAGTGCAGAAAGCTGATGTGTTATCCATCACTAATAACATTTCCTGATCAAACAGGTCAATTTTTTTTTTAACTACACTGAGCAGTGCTATCCTGAAAAGCTAGCTATAACTCAGGCATATTCTGGTATTTCTGGGTGAGAGTTTTGATACTTAAGAGATAGGAAAATGTTCAATCTACTAAATAAGTACTGAAATTTCTTCTGATCAGTGATAAAAATAAATGTTGCCAGGGACTGCACAGGGGCAAAGATTTTATAATATGCCCTGTGTGTTTTCAAACATACTTGGCTTTTGCATACTTATTGTGATTTTTAATTTGTTTCATGTTGTGTTATCATTTTCTTCCATATAAACTTTTTCATCTGCATATGATCATTGTTTTTTAATAAATGTCAAGCTTTTGTCTTTACAGGTTATCCCATCCAAATTTAATTTCTTTCTATCCATCTTTCCATTCTAACAAAGAACTTTTCTTGCTGTGTCATAAAACCTTAAGTCGGTAGCGAAAAATATTAAAAAAATCCTACACTCAGCATTTTTTGTTTCAGATTAACCCCAGTTTTTCTGTCTGTGCAGGTCAGTCAATGGGAAAGTTAGTACAAGAAGCTCAGATGTAGGTCTCTGGCCAGATAGCTTGGCGGCACACTACAAGAAGAAATCAGGAAATTGCTAATTGCATATTTTAGAAAAAGAGCAACCATCACTCAAGTCTCTACAGTGAAATTTATCTTGATCTAGGAGAGCTGAATTTTCTTCAGTTGAAAAAGTTCACCTCTTTTCCCACTGTTCCGCGTTTTTACTCTTTTTCGGTATATTGGGCACTAAATCAGATTGTAAATAATATTCACCAGTCAATTTTATCCCATCTGTATAAATTATAGTTTCAGATATTTTAAAACAGGATGAATATGCTTCAGTAATATTCTTTTCTGGTTCATGAGGTTCAAATATACATAGTTCTTGGACAAATTTCAATCATAATTACTCTACAGGAGTTTAATAGTAGTTCTCAATTGAAAGAGGGCAGCTATCATGTAAATTAGGATATAAAACAAGTTCAGCATTGGTCTGGTTGGTACAGATCAGCCACTGTGGCCAGCGCAGAAAGAAGAGGGAGTATGATTTCAGTTTACGATAGCAGAAGAGACAGGTGAAGGACAGGAGCACGCAGATTTACCACGTAGGAACCTGATGGACAGCCCTCTGCACCACGGCGGGATCACAAGGAGGGAGGGAATGGAGTGACTCTTCCTTCTTTTTTAGACTAACCCAGAAAGCCAAGGTCAGTTCTCACAGCTTGGCAATTACCAGAAACTGAGGCAGGCGCAGGATCGTCGTCGGGAAGGGCTGCAAGGCAACTGAGCGTTGAAGGAGGCGACAGCAGGCTGCTAAGCAAAGGTGAGAGCGCGAGCTTTGTGTAGGAAATATGGGAGAGGGCTTAATATCACTGTAGTGTAATGGGAGGGAGACCATGTCCGTGACCGTGATGTGGTCTCTGCCCGACCACCCTGAATGCGCTCCGTGTTTGAGTTTATCCGTGCAAATTCTCTTACTGAAATTAGTAGATACAGTCTCCATTTTGCAGAATAATCTACTTTCACTCAGTCCATGGCAGTAAGTTTGTACCTTTGCTGTGGGCCTAAGCTCTGTGACAGCCTGGCACTGCACCAGTTCCTGATACAGGAAAGGTAGTTATTTGAAATTCAGTTTTTGCTTGAAAATGTATTACTTGGCTCTCAAACACCTGGGTGAGAAAGACTTACAGATGTGGAAAGATACTGAAGCCTTCAATTGGTGCATAGTGCRGATGATTTTAAAAAAAGTATATATTTCATAAATTCTTGAGAATCTAATGTGAAAATATATAGTATATATAATTACTTAAATCGTACTTTCAGTAACTTTTTCAGAAATCCAACAGACACCTATCAGCAGAAACCTACAATCAGGACTGATAAATAGCAATTAATCCCCAAGTTAAGTTACTTAATTCCAAAAATTTTTAAATGTGAGAAATTAGAAATTTCCACTACAAAAGAATAATCAGCAGTATTAGCAGCAGCAGCTGGATTTGAGAGTAACTGAAACAAATGCGACCGAGTTAAAATGCAGGCCTAACTTCATCCTTCCAGAAAAATGGAGGAGACCTATTTAGTGACTTGAGTGTAGACTTTTTTTCTAAATAGATTTTTTTTGGCTGATAAAGGCCAAATAAACACTGTACTGGAATAGGTAAATTTATTTATTTTGATTCTGGTTAAATTCAGTTTGCAATTGGTTTGACTTTTTTGTTTACTCTTGGATTTTCAGTATGAATTTTCACTGCATTTTTTCACATATTTTTCTCGCAGTTTCTGAGGTGTTTTTTTTTTTTGGATACAGCTTGCTGGGTAAAGCAGATTGCCGCAACAGGCCTGTAGGACTGGCACGTGACACATGATGAAGAGTGTTACTCTTCATCAGAACTATGTCTTCAAAATCTTGTGAAAAAAATGTGGATTTTCTTTAAGGTGTATCTGTGCTACAGACAACCATAAGCCAGGTGGAGTACTAAATGCAATCTGCCTCTCAAAGCAGGAAGAAACTAAGCATGGTAATTTAATGTACCAAATGCCATAGGGTGATATTCAGATTTGACTTCTGTTTCTACATCACCTTGTCCTTCCTTGAAATATCTTCTGGAGAATGATGGCTTTCAGTATGCCTGAAGGCTAACTTAGGATGGGCAAAAGTTTAGACAAATTTGATTCAGTTGAACCAGTGTATATGAACACACGTGCACACAGACACGTACATGAGCCCCAACAGCCGGTTTTAATCTGTCCTGTTCACTTTGATTCTCTTTCCCTCTATGCATAAAAATGATATGGTGCTCTGAAAGTCTAGAGAGAAGATCTTTGCTTCCAGGTTGGCCCCTACGATGCACGACAGTGAGTGGTGGTGCCCAGTTGGGAACTGAAGTTTTTTTGTTCGTAATGATAGTTATTTTGGGGTGACTTAGGGGATAATTGTTTTCTGTTCCTAAGAAGAAACTGTCGTATTTCTCATATTACAGCAAATGTATTACGTATTATTGTTTTTATTCAATCATCTGTATTTGTTCTCTGTCCCCTACAAAGCAGTGATCTGCCTAGGATTTTGTGAACTCCAGCACTATTGTATCTAGTATATACACCACTTTAACCTTAGAGAAGAGCACATGATTTAGCTATGACTTCATTTTTTGTACTCAGAAAATGCTTAATTAATCTCTTGCTTCTAGCTCTACAGGCTCTGAAATATTTGGATCTTAAATGCTGTGCAATTCTGAGGATACTACACAAGAGGAAACATATTTTCATATTTTAATCCCAGTATTTGTGTAACTTCTTACTAGTTAAAATGAGAATTCACAGTGTTCTTGTTATGTTTCCAATGATATCTTGAAATATATTCCTACACTGGCCATGTAGTGCTCGTGTATGATTTTTCTCCTGAACAGCACAGATCATAGTGCATTATATGCACAAAATATGACATGTAGCAGCTAATCCTGAAACAATATTTGTTTTCAACCCTGTAGAAAAGCTTGTTATACTTTTAAATGAAGAAAAGAATTTAAACATGATTGTTCATTCTCAGGAGAAACAGTATTTATGCATAAAGAATGTTTAAAAGGAAAAAAAAAACATACTAAAGAGACATATTTCACTTAAATCCCTCTTTGCTGTAGTGGTTCTATAAACCTTCTTTCTACCTCTGAATTAGTTGCCCTACAACATACTAGAGAAATGGCTCTCCCTAACGTAAGGCTGGACAGGTGGTTTTACACTATGAAAAGTGAAGGTTGATTAGAAAATGAGTCTATTTTGCATTACCTAAAGAAAGCCATTTTTGCATAGGAATGAATGAGCAACTTCTGTCACCTATCTAAAGCTCTCATAGTCTAAAGCAGTCATAGTAGGTATTAAATGTTTCCCCATGGTGAGTTCAATGTGGATTCTACAGTGATGTTATCTGGAAAAGAAAGTAAAATGCTGAAGGCAACTGCATGAAAATGCATGCAGCCATGGCATAATTCCGATTTGTTTTAGAAGAACTATTAATTTCCTTGTTACAAAGCCAAGTAGAGCAACCCTTTAAAACTGTTGAACCATGAAAGCCATTTCCTTAAGGGTTTTAAATTTGGGAACAGACTCGTGAAATTTATGGCTTTGATGAGATATTTTTTGCCTGCAGTCAAAATGAGAGCCAGATCATTGGTTTCCCAGCATGACACCTATGTATTCTTGTGTGCACTAGATATCATTAGGCTCATAATAACACAGCTATCATCACATTAATGTCTGAAAGGTTCAGCTATGATGCTTGGTTTAAGTCTCTCATTTATACCTACAGCATACTAAACAGCTGAATRAAACAAAAGCTATACCATACCGATATTATGCTATGGTTCTACAATTTAACCAAAAATACAGTCATTTTATGCCTGATCAACTTTTTATTAAATGCTTTCTTGCCAAATCATGTTGTTTTGAAGAGGCTATAATGATGAACTAATAGCATACCATGAGTACAGCAGCAGATAATGGCACAGTAACACCATTTTTTTCTGATTCATGCCCTAAGGATAGTAGTGAACATCGTATACTTACTGATCTAATAACTGTAAGTTTTAATATATTATTGGAAGTTTATGTACTATGTCTACTGCTCTTACAGCGTAGAAGGCAAGAGTGTTAAGCTGATAGCATTTCATTGTTCTTGCAGGTAAAGTAATGCATTCTGTAGTGTTTTAGCAATGCACCAGCGATTGTAAGTTACACAAAGAAGTAATTAGTATTGCAAGTGATTGACACCATAACTCTGCTGCATACTTCTAGTTTGTATGGGAGAAATAAAGAATAGTCCTTTTAGAGACTGTAATGTTGCCAACGCGGTTTTACTGTGAATATTTTACCATTTGTGCCAAATGAGATTGTTGTAGAGAGAGATACTGAGAGAAGGCAAGATTTATTCTGCCCTGTGACTCGGCAGGCAGATAGATTTGGGGAGAAACATCTTCGTTCTTGTAACGGAGAGAAAAAGCTTGGAAAAGCACCAGTATATAAAACAGCAACTTGAGGCTTATTGACAAATTGCTTATTACTGTGATCTGAAAAGCTTTTTCCTGACCAGTGTTAGAGCTTTCATTCCTATAGATTGGAGGTGATAGCTGTAGGAGTTCTGGCTACAGACAGTTTGCAAATTGGGACCGTGAAATGAATTGTTTCAAAATCATCCAATTCCAGTGATCTGGAAAGAAAAAAATACGGAGAGAAATTCAATCTTCAGTCAGCAGTGAGTGCCTTGAAGATTTTACAGACTACATGAGACAATACTCAGCAAGTGCTTAAAACCCTGGGGGAATACAAAACACTAATTAGCTGCGGAGGAGATGGGGCTTATAAAAGCTAGAACATCACAGTAGTGTTACCCGTGAGAAAGACTTTGGGACCTTTTAGTTTTAATTGTTGAAACTGTATGTGCAGCATCACTACTTAGTATTTGTTTTAAGCATCAGTGTTTCAGTCATCGATACCTCATTTTTCTTGTCTCTCTGTGATAAAGACAAACATCTTATTTTCATCATCTTGCTAAAATATCTGGATTATGAAATAATGTCATTAAGCCTTTATCTTCCCTTAAGTATTTTAATAATCAGTTGAAATCTTTATATCTTTAGACTTCTACCTCTGCTTCAAATATAAAATCAGCTGCAGTATTATGAGATATTTTTTTCTTGAAAAGAAGTACAATGTTCTTTCTTAACCATAAACATCAAATAAGGGCCTAGGTGCAAAACTCTTCTTTTGACCCTCATTTGTTCCCAGGAAGTTTCCTGCCCTCTTTTGAGGGCAGTCGTAGTCCAGATAATATTGCTAGCCAGCTTGCTTAACTAAATCTTGGTACGTATTTTAAGGTGCTGTAAAGGTTACGTGTTCCCCACAGTGTTCTTCTGTTCCGTTATGGAGACCTGGAAACTCAGACTGAGGAGGTATAGCTTGGATTGTTTTTCAGAACATCCCTACATAGTCTGTCAGTATTTTCAGAGCCTGTGTTAGGAAACAAAAGGAGCAGAAGGCTGCGTTGTCTCGACAAGTCGCTGGGGCTAGTCTTCGGTCACTTTGTTGCTCAGTCCTGGGTAAATCTCCCTGGGTAGCTGTGGGCAATTACTCATCTTCCTAACGAGCTGCTGAGTGCAGAGTGCTGCAGTGTGCCGACCTGTCATGTTTGTGACTTTGTTCCCTCAAATCGGTGAGCCTGGAGGCCAGAAAGGTTGGCATGGGGCAGCTATAGTGCAGCTTGCCTGATCTGTATATTCAGCTCAGTACTACAGCCAGTCTGATCAAAGTTGGAGCAGGAGCAGGAGTGAGCTGGTTATACTGAGACAAGATTGAGATGATCATGAAAGTATGGAGTCATCAGCTGAGAAACTGGCAGAAATAACTGTAGTCCTTTAAGTAAAGGAGTATGTTTTTCTGTTAATAGCTATTATTGACAACTAGGAAGCAGTCTTTAGACCCGTATCTTCTAGTCACCTAATCATTTCCTTCACAATTTAGTCAGATTTTCCTATCCACATGTGGCTAGGAAGTTAAAGCTTTTTGCTTGTAGACCTCAGTCTGTAAGTTTGTACAATTCTTCAAGATGAGAATTTGGCAGTGCAGCCTGTACAGTCCCTGAAAGCGTTTGGAGTGCAGATGGTAGTGTCTTACTAAAGAAAGTAAAAATACACAAAATTCTCTGTAATGTTTGCTGTTTGTTGGTTTCTGGTATGGATCTGAATACAAATTTGTGACCAAGCACCTACCTCTGCTCTCTGCTCTTTACTCCTTCCTTTTTAAAAAGATGATTCCCTCACTATAAAAATTAGCAGTTCTGAGTGTTTTCTGAGAAGACTCTAAGACTGGATTAACTTCCCACTTTATTTTTCTAATTGCTTCTAAATACTTTCTAACCTTCCCAGAGCAGCAGAGCTTTGCTGCAAGGCAAAATCCATCTACATTAGGGCTTGAGAGAAGGCTAAAGATATAACTCCTATAACAAAAATAACTGTTTTGTTGGAATAATCATTTACTACATAATTATTTCAGTGCTATTGGTCACCTTGTTTTCTTTTTTGAGCAGTTACAGCCTTGAGTAGAAGTTCTTTTCGATGATTTTGAAGCTTAGTAAGCTATTTGTGCTTAGTTATGTGTTGACTTAGAAGCAGTAAAGGTAATAGGCCTTGACCTATGCTATGCTAACAGTGGAAATTATCCAATATTTACAATGAAGGGAACTTTTTTGTTATAACGATTTGACATTATGGTATGTTATTATTACAGTAGAGCCTAATCATGAGCCTGGACTCCAAATTTTTAGTCATAGTACAAATGTATAAGAATAAGTTGGTCATTATTCTATTCTGAGTTAAAGGCATGTGGTGAGGGTTTGGTTTCAGCCCACAAGATGTTTTCTGGCAGTATGGGTAGATTTCTTTGATTCAAAGCAGCACCATGCAAGGCTTTAGAAATACTCATAATTAGCTCTAAAATATCTTGGGAAGCTAAAGGCTCAAATCTTAGAGGATTTGAATATAACAGTGACAACAGTGACCATTTACTTCAGAGAACTGATCAAGCTGAGATTTTTAACGTTATGTTATGAATTTTTAATGATTTTTAAACAGTTTTTAAACTGTTAGCACAACATCAAATGGCATTTCAAATTAGCCATTTGTGTTCTAATACCAGGGCTCACCATTAACCATGTTAATGATTAATACATCAAGTGAAACTTTGGGCAAGAATGGGACATAAAAAATTACAACTTCTACTTCTTCGTCATTAGTTCTATGTTAACCAGATCCATATCATGCGAATGGTGTACTTTGAAGTCATACACTCTTCTGAAAGAAAATAAATACAGGAATCTCTAGCACAACATCTTAGAAATGGGAAAATGCACCAATTTTCAAACTTTTATAGCTCATTTAGAAAGAGTAGCATCCCGTTTGTATCACATATGTAATAATAGAAAAATAATGGTTGTCATGCATTGAGGTTCTGCCTTGATAGGAGAATCAGTTACACCTTTAATGTGTTGCAGGCATACGTATTTGCATATGCAAATGAC
Source organism: Rhea americana (assembly GCF_003343005.1). Classification (NCBI taxonomy): domain Eukaryota; kingdom Metazoa; phylum Chordata; class Aves; order Rheiformes; family Rheidae; genus Rhea; species Rhea americana. The sequence goes on from NW_028186446.1 coordinate 6,821,125, forward strand.
TGTAGTGTAGCCATTCAGTCCACATGGACTGCAGAATGGTGTTTTTAAGTATTTAAGTACATACAATGCACTGTATTTAAGTACATACAGTACATAAAGTACACACAGTGAGAGGAGTACAAGTTTCTAGTAGCACTACAGCCTTGCTGTTATTGAAAACTCACAGGGACAGACCAGAAAGGCCACACATACAAGAATACTATTAGAAATATCATTGCACCTTATGATCACATCATGATCATGCACTAAAAATGAAACAATCTGTGTGTTTGCTGAGACTGATAGTGAAGAGTTAAAGAAATACAATAATTAAACAGTTTTGGTATCAGTGCTTTTGAACTTGTACCATTACATTTTAAAGATCTTGATTTTTAAGTAAATGTATTTTCACATCAGGAGCATTCTGCCATCAGAAAGTCTTACTAATATAATATTTGTGAATTACAGTTCTATTATGAATCATATTTCAGCTGCTTTTAATAGTACTACTTTATCTATAGCATGAGAAAACAAAGCTGACCTTTATTTGCCTCTTTTAGAAACAATTCTAGCTTTAGATCACAGCCTAAATATTTAAGATCTGATATTTAAGATCTGTCCCTTGATACGTTAAATCCAAATGTTTTTGAATATGCTATTTTTCTAATTCTATGCATTAATTAAATATTTTATATATAGATATATACACACATGTACACATTCACATATAAAAAAATATATACTGTATCTCTTATAGCTACATAGATGTGTAGGTTGTGTAATGTCCCTCCTTGGAAAATAAGGCCCAGAGCAACCTGTTCTGATCTCAGGGCTGACCCTGCTTTGAGCAAGAGGTTCAACTAGAGACCTACTGGGCTCCTTTCCTACCTGAATTATTCTGTGATTCTATGATAATTATTTCACGTTATATATTTAGCAGCTTGTATGTACAACCAGAAAGTGTGATGAAGCACTTATAAACTCCAAATATATCTGTTTTTCCCTTTGGGAATGTGAGGGAAGTGTCATGTTCCTATTCCAGTCATTCATTAAGCTTCTTGCTGCATCCAGTTCCCCACCTTTGAGCAGAATCCTGGCATTGCCCCGGGCTCTGGGCGTCGAGGCGAGCTCTTGGGCTTCAGACCTGCACTGCCTTCTGGAAAACAAGAGACTCACAGTGCAGCTGCTCAGCCTCACTCTGACAACTCCATGATCTCGATCCTACGGAGGATTGTTCACTTCTTGCAAATAAATCAATTATTGTCTGTTCTTGTAGCTCAGGCCTCCACTTTATTGTGCGCTTTGTCCTGCTCAAGTGGCCACAATTAAATGTCACCTAGTTCCGATAGGTCCTTTGCTTAAGGGACTTTTGCTGTTCCTGGGTACACAAGGACTATGCCACTGACCACCAGCTCTGCATGTTTGGAAAGTGACTAAACTCTGGAGGTTTTAATAAATCACACACACATCAACTTGCAAGAAAAAAACATGCAGAAGTAATATTGCCAAAAATAGTGGCCTATATATATTCATTGGAATATATATTCCTACATATTCCTTGGAAAGGAGTAATATTTTTGAGGCTATGCCTAGTTCACCAGGGAATACGAATAAGAGTATGTTTTTCTTGTGTTCTTTTTTCTGTTGTTGTTCTTTCATCAAGAGGATTATTTTTATGTGTGCTTATTTTACCTCTCACCCTAGGTGAAACATGAAACAACTACCAATAAAAAGAGATATAGCTAGAAAATAAGGTTTTGGGTCAGATTTTTAATCTGCTAAATAGTGTTCCCTTGCCTACTCTTTTTCTTCAAAAGGATGGATATAAGCTTTTGCTCTGTAAGGGACGCCCATCCACCCGGCTAAGGGAAACACTGTGCGCAGGCCCGTGGAGACAAGTGGCTACAGAGCTGCTCTCGGAGCTGTCATTGCTCTGTGTTTCTCTGCGAGTTGCTAGTCGCTGTTTCATCAAAGTCTGTGTAGCCCAAACGCTCTGTTAAAATATAGTTATCTCAGAGTACAATCTACAGTTTTCCAGTGAAGACTTCTGAACTAATTTTGTTTAGGAAGGAAATGAAATAACTGTAATTATAAAATTATATGGGTGTTACCTCTTTAGGGACCGTCCTGCAGAGTCTCCTTTCAGACTAAGATGAGTTCTACCATTGAAGAGTCCATCCATCCATGATGTGACTAAGATCTTAACAAAGCCTGGAGTTTTAGTGTTTATTAAAGAGCAGGAGTGTGGCACGAAACTGTAATTCTCTGGTGAAGCAGGAACCTCAGGAGCTCTGATTCAGCAGAGGCTTCATGACATCTTTCCCTTGGGTCCGGTCAATTGAGATTGAAAGGATTGCAAAAGTGACATACGGAGGGCTCTCGAAGACAGGACTGACACTTATTTACAGCCCCGCGTAGCGCAGCGTATCCGCGGAGCACTATTGATTACCTTGTGAGGAGGCGGCCGTATATCCTACCCTTTCTGCCAAGGCAAGCTAAGTTATGGGGACACAGGTAATGGAAGCCGTGAATTTGGGGGAAAAACAGCGCAATGCATGAAGTAAAGTACAAGACACTGATGACAAGAAAGGTGCTGTGATTAAAAAAAAAAAAAAAACATGGAAAAATCAAAGCTGCCAAGTGCTCGTCGGAGTTCGATCTGTGCTGGAGTGGCAAGCAGCAGAGCCGTTCGCGTGACAGACTGTTATACAAGCTATCTATTTTTGCCCTGCCAAATTATTCTATGCCCAGGTCTTGTGAAAACGCCGATTTGCTGTGGCGCTGTAAGTACGTCACCACAGCAGACCAGATCTAAGGGACCGTGGCAGCTCACGTGGCTTTTTGCGGGGTTTATTCTGCAAGCTGCTGCTTTATCACCACGTGCAGGGCGACAACATCCTCAGGAAATTCAGGTTTTCTGTCCCTCCGCGCACACCCGGAGTAAAACGCTTGCTCTTTATACTTAGGGTGCAGATATTGCCTACCCTAACAAATTTAGCGATGAGGATCCTCTCGTGTGGTGCTCCTCTCAGCTCCGTTGCACCAGTCACGACTGGGGCGCGTGCGAGCACAGCAGGGGCCAGGGCAGCGCGTTGCCGCCCCGCGGCCTCTCCCTGCGCCGGCGAGACCCCTGCTCCCCTCAGAGCCTCTCCTCTCTTCGGGGTGGAAAAACAGCCGTCCTTGGCACCCAAAAGCCGGCCGAGCTGACCGTTATTGGCAACGTTTGTCATCTCCAGTTAATCTAGTATTGCAAAGTAACGTTCTTCAAATGAAGTGGGTTGGCTCTAAAAAACTAAATGCTTTGTGTACTTGAAGGAAACAATTATTTCAATATATCTAGTCAAATTTTAAAAGATATGCCTAGGCATCAATTCTTTGTTCAAGAACAAGGGGTTTTTTAGATTAGTCCGGTCTTACCCACATTGCTCTGCTGGTGCTTCTGAGCCCAAGTCTGCAAAGCCTCTTCTGACTCGGGCTCCTGTAAAGCAGAGACAGACATTGCTCTAATTTTGGGTAAACTGGAAGTGGTTTGCAGTGCTGTGTGTGCACAGAATTAAGATGGAATAATGACGTATACGTTGATTTGAGATTTAAGAACTGAGCTTGAGTGAAAGCAGATTGCACTCTGCCACTCCTCATCAGCGTGTGTGCGCGCATGGGCCTACCCACACAGGAGCACACGCAGATTTGTGTGGGAGCACACGCAGATTTGTGTGCACAGGTATATTTGCTTGATTTTTTTACTTGCTTGAACATTGCTAGAAGTATTACGATGTTTTTAAATTATATTACAGAGTGATTTAATTTTCAATAGGAGCTGGAATTTTAATTTACACTTTGAAAAACTTCTCAGTTTATTAGTATGGTTGTTCTCATTGGGAAATAGGAGCTTGGAGAAACGTCTCCGTCTTCCCTTCTGGTAGAGATGCTAATTTAGTCTTCTAATAGCAATAAAAACTAACATACTTCACAACATCCTATCCAATGAGTATTCACATTAAAATATTTTAGAATGTAGTCAAATTATATTTATGTCATAAATTGAAGTTTTACTATGATAGAACTCTAATCAAGTCACAATTATTTCCATTTGGCATAAAAAGAAATTTTAAACTCTTGCTGTTTATCAACTTAACTTTGTTAATTGAAGGAAATGGTTTGTCTGTCCTTTATAGGAAATACAAAGCACATTTCATTTCCAAATAGTCTTTCGTTTTTTAAATAAATTTTTATTTTTAAAAGATGTTTTCAAGGTAGAGTGTAATGGCTTTTGAACAATAAGGAACAGAATGTTTCTTCTGCATTTAAAGGCCACTACTTTTTTCTTTTCTTAGGTAAAATATAATTTAAGCTGTTAATTCAACTTATAGCAAACCAAGTAAATAAAAAAAATTGACAATAATATATTTTGGTATGCTAGTTATATACAGTAAGCAAATAAGTTCATATGAACGAGGACAGGAGGTTTTTGCTTTCTGATTAATGTACATATTTCTGTTATGCCTACCCACAGTCTATACAATAATAGGCCCACTGCTATAAGAGATGACATCAAGTTGTTTGCTGCATATTACAAACATCCGGTTTGTTTAAAATATTATCTTATGACAAGAGATACTTTAAAGAGGTGAGAATTTTGCTTGTTTGGGGAAGTGTCATGTGTTCCTAAGTGTTTTCTGATTTTTTTTAAAGTTCCCATCTAAAAAATTACTTGAAGGCTCCTGTTTTGACATTAGATATGTCTTAATTGTGCCAGTCACTAAACAAAAGACTTTTCATTCCCATGTGAGAAAATGCAGCAGAGACTGATTTTAATAGCATTAAGTGTTATACCAAAACATTTTGATTTCCATACTGCTGCTATTTATCTCAGCAGGAAAGCTTTTATTTCTAAATTCCCCATGGAACCAGCTCTTGTACTTGCTAATTACTATAACACTTCCCTGAAGCTTATCTTGACTAAAGTCTAAGTTTCTGATAGAGAGCGTGACAATAAAGGAAAGCTCAAATAAAGGATGTTTTCCACTAAAAACAGGAAAATTATAGTCCACCTTCTTATAATGCCTGTTATCATGTAAATATTCAACCACATGTACATAGAGTGTAATTATACCTGAAGCTGCCATAGAAAACATTCATTCTAGAGATGACTTCCTAGCTAACCTGCTGTTTCGATGTTTGTTTACTGGTGTATCAGGAACAGTCACATCAGTGACACATGCAGAGTATGTAGTCATGTATTGAATATTCAAATGATGAAAACATAGGCTTGTATTTTAATGTATGCCAAGGCAATCTATTTTTATGAGATATCAGTAACATACAATGAGTCCAACCAAGATTCCTTTATGCATAAGATTAAGCTGTGATGATTAATTTGTGAAGGTTTTTACATCAGAGAGATAGACCATGTTTGATATGTGATACTGAATTATATACATAACATAATATGGATATTACATTGAATTACTTAAATTGTTCCTTGGAGCCTAAGTCCTTTCTATGCTAGACACTATATAATCACAGAATGTTTAATTTTTGATTAATGTTATATCAGGAGCTTATGTAAAGTAGAGGAAGATCAGACATGCTAAAAAGGTACTATGTCTACTATGAAGCATAGTAGTGTATCCTGATATCAGATTGCGGGCTGTCTTTAAGTGAACATCCCTGGAATCAAGACTAGAAATGATAGTGCTTTAGCTGATAGTTTAAATGACTGATTTAGTAAATGGAAACAGACTTTTACTAAGAAAGGAATGTTTTTTACAAAGAGAAAAAGAAGGTACCAATTCCTGTTACAGCAAAAAGAATTTATGGGCAAGTAGACCTGTTTGATACCATAGCGAAAAGTCAGTATATCAAATGAAAGATATAGTCAACATGCTTTCATAATCTTTCCATCATCAGAGAACCCTCTTTTCAACACAGAAATGCTGCATTTAAGCAGGATGTGGTTATAACTGCTGAACAACAATTTTAACATTGCAAGGAACCACTGTAAGCAGTAAAATCGGTTAGTAATCTTTTGTTTTAATATGTAGCCTTTAGGAATACATTCTCCCATACTTAGTAAAAAGTACCAAGCATTACTGCATGTATTAAGTCTCTGAGATTCATCCTCAAAGTGTTGTCTACATTATCATGTGCATCTTGCATGTAAAGGTAACAGTTTTCTGGTTGTTTTGCTTTTTTTTCTATAAAAGTTTTAAGAATTTAAATATCATCACCTCAGGCTTGTAACTTTTGTATATATTTATATACATATATACAATATATACATAATTTATATACCTACAGGCAATGTGAAAGATATCTTTCTGGGAATAGTCTTAATACTTTCACTTTACAGGCTTTATTTTTCACTCAACAGGTCCACAACAGTTGATCCCTACTCAATCACCAAAATAAAAAGCACCAAATTCTGAAAGTTGTTGAATGCCACAAAGCCCTTTGACTCCATAGATAATTTGTCAGAGCCTGACAAAACATTGCTGGAAATCAGCTGTCAGCTATATCTTGAACATTTAACTGATATCAAAGAGCTCCAGTTCCTGCTGTTCTCTGTTTCCTAATTGCTGGCAGGAGTAGAGAAGAATAGGTTTTATAGCACATTCACAGCAAATGTTGGAAAATAGCTGATCCTATTGTTCAGCTCGGTTAGGATATCATTATTTCACTTAGAAATTTGGGAATTAGAAATTGCTCCTTGGTTACATGTTAGAATACGCTACAGGGTATATTTGATAATTCTCACAGTGACTTAATGTAGCCTACGAGGCTTTGCTGGTGATGTGGGGCGTTAGGCAGCAGCACCGCTTGCTCCACATCCCATGCAGGCCAAGTCCTGAATTAAGCTGAATTTTGACCTTGGACATTTCTAGAACATTTTGTGATACATATTCCTGTATGAGGGCTATGGGTCCATGCTAGTACTTGGCAGCAGGAGTATGTTTTCTGGTGCCATGACTTCAAGTAATTCTGATGGAGTTTTTTCTCACTGCCATCAGCATGCTCCACTCTGTTTTCCCCATTGATTGGGGCTGGTCAGCTGCAACCTTGCTGTCCTTTCGCTTTGGTCACTGAGGTACTGTCCTTCCAGAAGGTAAAGTATGAATTCTCTGTAATTTTATAAGGGCTCAGCAATTAGTTATGCCTGAAGCATGACTTATGAAATCAGACTTTCTTATTTGAGTTATTCTGTGTTTGGACAACTTCCACTATCCTGTACATGGAAATTTCAGGTAGGAAATGAGGGAAGTTTCTGTGGGCAAATTAGATTTTGGGGCTAGTTGATACGGGTTATCTGGAGGCAAGAACACGACCCAAGCTGGGAGGAGTGGCTGACACACCTGAGGGCTGTGCTGCCATTCAGAGAGACCTGGACAGGCTGGAGAGTTGGGCCAAGAGGAACATCATGAGGTTCAACAAGGGCAAGTGCAGAGACCTGCACCTAGGGAAAAATAACCCTAGGCACCAGTACAAACTGCGGGCTGACCTTCTGGAGAGTAACTCTGCAGAGAAAGACCTGGGAGTGCTGGTGGATGACAGATTGACCATAAGCCAGCAATGTGCCCTTGTGGCCAAGACGGCCAATGGTATCCTGGGGTGCATTAGGAAGAATGTTGGCAGCAGGTGGAGGGAGGTGATCCTGCCCCTCTACTCAGCCCTGGGGAGGCCTCATCTCGAGTACTGTGTCCAGTTCTGGGCTCCCCAGTACAAGAGAGACATGGAGCTACTGGAGAGAGTCCAGCTTAGGGCTACGAAGATGATCAGAGGGCTGGAGCATCTGCCCTATGAGGAACGGCTGCGAGAGCTGGGTCTCTTGAGCCTGGGGAAGAGAAGACTGAGGGGGATCTTATCAATGTGCATAAGTACCTGAAGGGAGGATGTCAGGGGGATGGGGCCAAACTCTTTTCAGTTGTCCCATGTGACAGGACAGGAGGCAATGGGCAGAAATTGAAGCACAGGAAGTTTCACCTGACCGTGAGGGGGAATTTCTTCCCTGTGAGAGTGATGGAGCACTGGAACAGGTTGCCCAGAGAGGTGGTGGAGTCTTTTTCTCTGGAGATCTCCAAGGCCTGCCTGGATGCAACCCTGTCTGACATGCTCTAGGTGACCCTGCTGAGCAGGGAGGTTGGAGTAGATGATCTCCAGAGGTCCCTTCCAACCTTACTGATTCTATGATCCTATGACCCTTTTTGAAAATGACATGATGAGATACTCCAGTGCCATACTCTGGGAAAGGGTAGCTACTGAGGGAGAGTTTGCTTCAGTTGCTGTAGCAGCAGAGCTCTGTCTTCTTAAAGGTTGCAAAGACCAGTCGATATGTCCTTAGTGATTGATAATAGGAGAAATCTGTTGAACTCTGCAGCTGGAGTCCTACCAGTGCTCACAATAAATAACAGTGTATCATATCTGAATGATTATGAGAACTGGTGGGTAAAAATTTTAATTTCTACCTATTGTTTAATCTTGGCAATAAATTATTCCTTAGTGAAAAATAAATAGAATTCTGCTACTTAATTCCTGCCAACACTAGAACATTGCTATCATCTTTCTGCATGTTTCACTGATCCCTCAATGACACAACATTAATGAGTTTAAGGGTTATTTTGAAGGAGAGATTTCGTATGTATTGCCTATCTTCTGTTTAACAAGTAGAGAGTTTGCACTTTGAAGTCTGTACATTTTACTGTACCTTTTTTCCCCTCTATCAACTCTTTTCCGTTAGTGAGTGTGCAACTTCAGGAACAGTTGTAGAAATCTTTTGCAAGCAAGTTTCATTCTTGGGTTTTGGTCATCTTGTATACAAACTTCTGAACTGCACAGTTATCTTGTGATATCTGTTGAATACGGGTATCTTTCAGTGTAGTCATATCAAATCGTTTCTTATTTCTGACATTGTATCGACCCATGGTGATTTTTTTTACCCAAACTTTGTAGTTTTGAATGAGTTTTTCTAGTTCTGTTTAAGTTTGCTTTTGTTGCAGTGTATTTAGGCTGGCTTTGAAGAAATTATATTTACACATTGTAGATAGATGGACAGACAAATGTTTTAATAAATGCCCAGAAAAGGCTGTATATCCTCAGTTATTTCTGAGACTCCCTTGAGTTTCTGGTTTTGGTCTTAATTTGCCTTATTCTTAGGCATCTTCACAGGATAACATCTAATTCACAATGTGAGACACTGTACCGTGTACTGATGGTTATATATAGATACGAATTGATTCCTTTTCTTACCTCAGGGAAGAAGTTGTAAGACATTCACTCACAGATATTTTGAGGCAGGTTGTTATTATATGTTGTTTCATTTGGCATCCTTTTTTTATCCAGCTCTTGGGTATGATTGTAGGCACAGATAAATTTAATTCCTCTGCTTATATGTACAACAGATTGCTCTTTTATTCCACAGACTGTTATCCCAGACACCATAAGTGTTTAAGTGTGGGGCTAACCTTACTTACATAGGTTTGGGCATACTGGGTTTCATTGGACAATTGGACCCCCTCAAAGGGCTCCTAGCATGTGCTGGGAGCACCATGGATGTCAGTGGTGCTCCTTGGTGGACCTAACGACAGGACTAGGATCCAGGACCACATGTTTGGAAAATACATGGAGTGCTTTACCATTTGCAGACTCTAAGTCCTTGGGGGATTTTAGTGTTAAATAGGCAGCTAGTTAACTTAATTACATTTTTAAAAATTGTATTAGTTTTTACAGGGCATTGATTTTGTGCATCATCTGAATTGTCTAAGGAGTCCAGTTTAGCTGATCATTTGCACAACTTTCCTGGGCTTGAGTCTTTTGGGATTACACACCTAGAAGGGGAGAGCTGTGTTTCAAAACAACTGTGGCACAAAAGAGTGAGGGATTACTGTGAATAGTACTGCCAGGATCATTTCAACAGCATGAGAACTGCTGATAAACACAGTGGAAAAAACCTGAAGTCCCCAGCTCCATGAGGCCTGCTTGTCCAGATAGGCTTGACTAGCTGCCAGGGGGTGAATCAGACGTCACCGGGGTTTGCACTAGAGAAGGCAATCTGTTCCAGCAGCACTGGGGCCTGAAAAGCAGGAATGAATCAATGGGAAGGGACTCCACACACAATGTCCTTTTCATGTTACCAGGAAAGCCTGTTTTATGCCAAATTGCTCTGGGATCAGGATTGTGCTATTTACCTTATTGGAAAGCAATAACTCCCCTTTATCACACAGTACAGTACTCATTTTCATTCCCATCTTTGCATTAAAGAAAGGGATATGGTTTCTTTGAGAATGCTGCTGAATTGGGTTCATTCTGTGAGGACATGCAACTGAATATGCTGTTGATAAATAATTCTTTTTGCAGACATTTAAATTACTGGCTTTTTTCATGATAAGGAGAATTTAGATTTTATTTTGAATTAGCAGAAATTTTGCAGATTTCAGATTCAGTTATACCCCTAGGGCACTGTCTACCCCACTTACAAAATGCCAAATTAAATGAGAGTAAAATACATTAATGTCAGTTCTGTGGTTTGAAGCTTTATTCTTCCCCCACAAACACACACCCCCACACACACCCCTCTTTTTGGTCACTTGAATGGTTGAAAACGGCTTGAATTATATAAAATGACAGTTGATTATAGTTATTGATGCTACTATAGGCATTGTGTTATTGTAGCCTCGTGCTTATTGCATTGGAGCCTGCCTCATTTGAAGGCAAAGTTTCTCTGTTTTATTTTTCTTTTTTTCTTTTCTTTTCTTTTTATTTTTTTTGGCATTTGTGTGAAATTTAGTGATGCATTCAGAAGGACAAACCACTTAGCTGCATGGCGATGTTCCTGTATCTTCCTAATTATCTTTTTTCCTCAGTCAGTCACACTTTCTTCTTTGGATGGGAGGAGATGAGCCCTTCTGTTCTGCTGGACTTTGGGTATAGTCTGCTGCCGCGGAGAGTGAYGGGGCAGGGGCAGCTGGGCACCCTGCAGCCAAGTGCAGGGACCACCCTCCTCTGTAGCCAGTGGGCACAAGCACGTGAAGCTGAGCATATGCTCCTCATGGCCACCAGTCCCCAAATCTCTGGAGCATGTGGGTGTCGTACCGGACTGGATGCCAAAGGGGAATTAGAGCAGTAATTGCACACTGTTTCTGGTTGTAGGCCTTTGGTGTTGTGCTTGTGAGTCCAAATAACTGAATAGTTAAACCTCTCTTAGACTTGCATCTTCCCTCTGTGATCCCATTCCAGGTGATGATTATAGATTTGGACCTCTGCAAAGGCATACTGTGGATATGTTATAAATGCATGTTCTTTTACTGCCTCAGCTTGTGGAGGGGTTGCAGGATGGGAAGATGATGCCGTTTGTTTTTTAAATTTTGTTGAAAGTAAGCTGTCAAGAACCATATAGGAGTTTAGAATTGAACAACCATTCATTTTATGCCTCTGATTTGTAGTCTTGCAGCTTCTGATTTTGTGATTTTGTAATGAAGATACTGGGAGGTGCACATTATGCTGGCCAGAACGGAGTTGCTGCCATAGATGGTGCAATGAATTCTGTACGTTCACTCTTACAATGACAAACTACTCACTTTCTAAGTCAAATAGTTGTAATAATAACAGGAATAACCATGTGGACTTTTTTGTTTTGCTAGAGAGGTTAGCCTGATTGCTGATGCTAGAAGTTTCGTCTAGATTTCCTCCAGCATGCTCCTCACTGGCAATAGTGAAAATTGGGCAGCTCAAATTATGCACTGGGCTGTCCTCTGAACAGTGACTCTGAGGGTCTGAGGCAGTGGAAATCCCAGAAGCACCAGGAAAACTCACGAGCAATCTATTTCGATGTGCTAACTAGAATTTTTTTTAACTGTAATGAAAGAAATACTACGGCTATGAAGCCTTACACAACTTTTGTAAGTCACTTTTGCAGTAGGTGGGTAGTTTTAGAAGTGAAAATAAATTTATTGGCATGGTAATTTGAAGAGAAAATCTTTATATCCCAAAGAACATAGAGCAGAAAAGTTTATACAGGAATAAGTATGAAATAAGGGAATCATGTAAAGTATTCTGATCCCCAGAAAGGTAAGTGCTGAAATTTTTGTGACTTCTCATGCACTTCTATGCATTCAACAGCAGAGCTGACCAAACATAATTTTCTTTTCATAAAATGGTGAAACTGGGTAATCTGTTGTACTTTCTCAATTAGTTGTAATGAGAGACATTTAACTACGTTATTGGAAAGCTAACATAATTATCGGATGCTGTATTGGAAAATTCATAATGATTTGAAGCTGCTGGCAACATTTAATGAGATTTCCTGTTTGGCTTTCATTCATTCAGCTATGTCCTATAGCATTGGATTGGTATGAATTGAAATATTTTGACATGAAAGAGTTTCCTATATGCAAAAATATGTAGCAGGGAGAGTTCATACCCCAAACTGTGTGCCTTACATAAGCCTCATTATTATGGAGAAGCTTTATTTGGCTTCATCTGTGTCATCTGTTTCATGATAAAGTTTCTCTCATAAATGATGAGAAAATTAGATTTTTCTGAAGTCAGATTTCTGTTTAATCTATGACTGCATTATGCAAGAAAAAAATAAGGCTGAATTGAAGGATTTAAATACTCGTGATGTTTTGCTTTATCAGGAAAAAGGGAAAAATAAACAAAACAGGATCCAACAATACTTATTGTATGCAATTCTTATTTTTGGATTTTAAATAGAGCTTTTGACTATAAAATATCTATAATGCAGACTTTGAGACAAGATTTAAATATAATAGTAATCCATAACAAATATATTTATTCGTCTCTATTGCAAAAATGACTTATGAAGAATAAAAGTTATCTGTGGTTTTAAGTAAGCTGTATCTTTGAGTGCAACTTTGGAAGTAATTATTTTTGTGTTGTATAATATGACCCAAATATTGTATTTTTGTCAGCATGTCTAATAGGTTGCTCAATACTCTTGTTCTGTACAGGTCATTGAGCCCATTCATGTTCAATGATATACAGTAAGAATGTTCATGGGTAGTTTGATACAGCTTTAACAGAAGGTGAAGGAAATGGCACAAGTTTATTTTTTGACCTTCTAGAAGTATGTTCCCAGCAGGAGTGAATTGTACTTCTAGTCTGATCAACAGGAAGAGAAATTCTGGAGAAGAAAATGTTTAATTACTGCAGATAAACTTCTAAGAGCTAGACAGTCGTTTCCTGTGATTACCATTATAAAGCAAATTAAAGGAACATTTGTTTTAGACAAATTATGGTACAAAGTGAAAGGTCATCACAAGCATTTTCCTCTCACTTCTGAGTTCTTGGATTAACTTATGCTGCTTTAATGACCTCTTCTCTGCCCTCAATGCAAAATGCTCTGAATAAGTAGTCCTGTTCAGAGCGCTTAGCCAGAGACTATATGAAAGAATGCAGAATACTTGAGCACAAGTAATATATATGAAAAATTGATGCAGTAGACATTTAAAAAAATAGAAGTGGATAATTTACTTTTTGGAAACTAATAACTAAAATGTGTGAAATCATGAAGGAAATTAATATGAAGATATAAAGTCAATAAAATGTAGATAATATTAAACAGACAAGTGCAAAAAGGATCCTGAAAGTCTAGTCCATGATGACCATTAACTTTGTTAATGCAGAGTTTAAATGATTTACTGTTTATTCTGGCCCTTTTTAGAATGCCAAGTGACACAGAATCAAATTCATGAGACCCAGGGTGGGCAGTCCAGGCCCATTCCCCAGTGACTTTGATGGAGTGCCATCATGGAGCGGGTAGCTGGTGGTGGTTATCTGGAGGATGGAGCTACTTGTGCTCTGTTTCTCTGGACTGACAGGTGGAAGAATTAACTGGAGCAGTTTACTGCAACATGACTGTAAATTAAGGAAACTGGGATTACTACCCACCTCTCCATGGCAGTGAAGTGATGACGAACCTGACCCCGTGTTCAATAAAAGGAAAGAGGAGTAGGTGATCTTTCAAAGATCCAGGGTGCCTTCCTTCTCCAGTAGATCACTGGACTGGGCCTTCTTGCTGTGGAAACTGTTGGCAGAGGCAGAGTTTAATGAAAGATTAGTAAGTAGTGTGACAGATCAGAGTGTAAAATAGCATAAAAGGACTTTAAAACTTAGTGGTGGAGCAATGTCATGTATTCTAAAAGACCGCACAAAGTGTACCCTGTGCAGCCCGTGCACAGCAACTCAGGGTTCATTGCAGGAGCAGCACCTTTGTTCTCAGACAGATTTTGGAAGTCCTGTGTTACATTCAATGCACTGATCCCTCCTACTCCTCATTGACCAGGATTCTGGTTTTCTCACCTTAAGAATGCCTATGGAAATGGCATGCTCGCCTCACAGTTAGCTTTTGGCCTTAACGTCAACAACCTTACTGAAAAAAAAAAAAAAAAAAAAAAAAAAAAAAAAAAAAAAAANAAAAAAAAAAAAAAAAAAAAAAAAAAAAAAAAAAACAAGAAGTGACAGAGTTATATTTCTCTCCCTGTTTCCCCTCCAAGGTCTTCAGGAAATGAAAGTGAGAGTATCATTGGTTAAAGTACTAACTGATAACTGGGTGGCATGTTGCAACATTTTTGTAACACTTGTAGCATTGTCGTATTTACAACATTTACAACAAGTGTTGCAAGGTTGAGAAAAATGACTAATAGGTAATTCTGTGATGTGAATGATCAAAACATCAGTAATCAGTTTTCTTTATAGAAAAATGAGGGTTCTGAGCAGGGAAGAATATACATTAGCGAAAGAGAACCTACAAAGCTGTGCTGAGAAGCTAAACAACACTTAAAAGACAAAATGAAAAGAACATTTAGAACAGAGATTGTCTAATTAAATTTTCATAGAGATTTAGAGATCAAACTAAGTGAAAAGTTCATTCTCACCTTATCTTTGTCAGGTTTGTGCTTAGATGTAGTTCCCAGTATACTATAAGCTTTATTTCCAACCTGACCGCAAGTGAGTGCCTCTTCTTTAACCAGTTCTTTTGATTTTTACCCAAGATTAATTATGCCACAGTACACTGTAGGTCATTATAAATCTTGCTGTGCACATACCGGTGTCCTCCAAATTGGTCTTATGGGCATTTATGCTGACTTTTGCCAACGCACTTGTCCCATTTCTATCATCAGTGTATTTTTTAATCTAGTCTCCATTTTACCTTTGAAGTTAGTGTTAGTTATGTAGAGTTAATTTAAAGGTCTAATTGTCATTGGGTTGTGCATTTGACAGAAATATTTAACTGTCAGTAAAGAGATAGCAAACTGATAACACTTCAGTTGACAGTGACACTTTAAAAAGTTTCAAAACAGTGGACGAAATGCTATTTGTGGTCAGAGTAAATAAGGTCAGGTGAAAGGATGTAGTGCCAAAGCCTTTACTGGAAGAAGATATAAGAGCAATTACTAATTGCTTTGATATTCACTTTCAATGAGGGAACAGATTGCCAATTATCACCACAAGAGCAGCGCCATAGCTGCCGTGAAAAGAGGGAACCTCGTGTATATTGCATTCCGCAGCAAAGCAGCAGGCAGCTTGGGTAGGAAATGCAAATTCTGAGGTGGAGCTGGACCACACGGTCAGGAGAGCTGTATAGGAGAGATAACAAAATTGCAGATTAATTTTAAGAATGAAGGCTTTATGGTTCTGGTTTTAAAATGGATGTAATCTCATCTGGGTTCCTGCTGCCATCAGAAGGGCGGCTGTGGCCGCCCGCCACCTCTGCCGCCTTAGCGCCGCTTCTCGCAGCTGGGAGGGCTCCCTGCGTGCCCCCACGTGCCCACCTCTGGCGGCCGCCTTCCACGGGCCTGCTCTGGGCCGGTGYGTGGGGTGGGGGGACAGTGGGACTCCTGTTCATGCTTTTTTCTCAGTTTCACCAGATGGGTTACTGATCTGAATCCAAGAGATCCTTTCCTTCACCCTGGGGATTTTGCATGTGTGTAACAAYATGACCAATGAATAGATGTCGGAAATGTTTCCTCTCTTCCTTATTGCCTTGGGKTTTTTTATTTTATTTAATACTATTTATTTATTTATTTACTCACAAGGCAGTTTTGGTTGGCCACATGCTGAGTCTCTCAYTCATATAGCAAGAGTGCTCAGCATTTAGCAAGAGTGCTCTGGCAGATAGGTTTRGCTTATGAATTCATTTTCTTAATGTTCCAGCATCCACATCGTGGCTTTTTGCCTGACAAGAGGGAGATTTTCAAAAAAAAATAATAACAAAAAATAAGCACATTATAACCCAGCAGGAATGATTCTGGCAAAGTTGCATCTTAATGCARGAACTACATAGTAAGAGGCTTTTTAGGTCAGTCTAATTGAGCTCTAGGGTTGGCTTTTTTTTTTTTTTTTTTTTTTTTTTTTTTTTTTTTTTTTTTTTTTTTTTTTTTTTTTTTTTTTTTTTTTTTTTTTTTTTTTTTTTTTAAGGCTATTTTTCACTGAACTATGGCATTTAAACCATTTGATTGGCATCACAGAGAATTAGCTGATGAAAAAGGAGCACAACAGTTGTCAAACTGGAGCAATGGGCATCTGGGGGTGTGTGTTTTGTCCAAGTAGAATGATCCTCCAGGAGGAGTCAAATATTCAAAGAAATCACTGTGTAAGATAGATTTTGGGGTGTGCATTTTAGGGAAGCTTGCTGCTGCTATGTGGGAGAGTTCAAGCTCCTACTAAATTAAAGGACCTGCAGTGACCAGGCTGGAGAGATGTTGCAAGTTTTTATAATGCCCAGGAGAAAAGGAGGCCATTATCCTCACAGGGAGTCTCCTAAGTGTGCGGTCGTCGTTGTTCTGCCAGGCAAAGAAACCGTATAGAATAGGACTAATTAAGGGTTTTCAATGTTTAAGGAGATTTGCAAAGGATTTTACTGATTTATAGGCTCTTTCTCTTACTCAGCAAGTCATTAGTCTTTTGCTCACACTAGCAAACACGAGAACCTCCCACCAAAAGCTGTGCCTCCAGCGATTTCTGCTGCAGCCAGGCGCTGCTACGTGGCTTGTTTCCACAAATCAGTGGATGGATTTCTCAGTTTTCCACATACTAGCTGAAATCTGTCTGGAAAAACAGAAAACCTGCCCCCTTTTCAGTGCTGCTGACAGGATAAGCAGCCCAGAAACAATTGCCAGTTCGATCATAATGTTATCAGAAGGCATCAGGAGAGTCTAGGTGACTTCAGGCCCCAGCACTCAGGAAAGCAGACACACAYGAAGCCGTCAGCTGCGCCTCAACGCGCTTACAGTTTAAAAGACATATTTTAAAATAAGTTACTTGCAGAGAATCTTTTTGTTTTGATAACACCACATCCTCTTCAGCTTTGCACATATAAAACATACAGTGTCTCAATACGTTTTTTTTTTAATTATTTGTTGTGCTCTTTAAGTCAAATACAGTGGACCGTGTCAGGTGTGAGCGTGCCAGATTTCTTTCCAATATCTTTCTTCTGTATTTATAGATACACAAAATGGCACAAAATGTCATAACAAATGAGTCACGGCCTCTACTGGGACTATTTGGATATGAATAGTAAATAACACATTTCAAGAGTCAGATAGTTTTTCATTTTCATTAAAATAAGTATGTTCAGATTTGTTTTAATGGGGATTGAGGGTGGTGATACAAGACATTCTAAAACCTTTACTTGGTTGAATGGATTACTCTAGCTCTTTTTCTTCCAGGGAAAAATCCTATTCTTCAGAGTGTAGAAAGAATATGAAAAAAAATCACAGAAATGTTGAAATAAGCCTGCAGGTTGTTTTTATTATAATTACTGTAAATCTTGCATATGTTTGTTTAATCAATCCTGTAAAATATTTAGAAGTGTTTTTCATTTCTTCGTTGCTCATTCTCTAAAATGTCTGAAATTAAATAAAAAAATGATCAAGGCATTTTTCCCTTAGCTGGTTCCAGCAAACAGGCTTGTTTAGTCTGAGATTTGAAAGACTTTCTGCCCATCTGTTTTCTTTTTGGTCTTTGACGTTTTACCCACTGAGATTAAATGATCGAAGAGATAACATCTGCACCGCGTCCAAACCTGGATTACACTGTGCGGGAGACAAACATGGGAAATTTTGTGGAATAAACTTTTGAAAAAGATCTGCAACAGAAGAAACTAAGTGCATGTATGCAGTAAATACATGGAATCATCACTTGTCCTCTGGGTTTAATTACACTGGCATACAATGAAACACTTGACAGAAGAAAGAGGCAGAGGGGAGGTTGTTTATTCAAGATTCTGCATTTTGCTAACACAGAGCAGCCTCAGCTCGCCTATAGTGCTAGTTTCCTGCCTTGTGAACTGAAAAAAAAAAAAGGCGGGCATGGGGGAAGGAAATTAGAGACAATTCCAGTTTATAAAGTAATAACTAGAAGGAGCGCCACGACTTGTCCTTTCATAGCTACAAAGATGGCACTCTTAAATGGCAGCCTCTTAAAGCAGAGCTGTTAGGCACACAGGGCTTCATTTATAGTGCTCCYGCTCCTACTAAAATTAGTGACTTAGAGATCAGGGAAGTAGTCTTCCTCTGAAATCCTGTCACATGAATATTTCATGAAGCTTTCTAGACAGATGGAAGGAGAAAACAAAAACAGTCCTTGGCTAACCCAAATTTGTCTCAGATGAGAGTCACTAGGCAGTTTTCTAGAAATCTGACAAACGTGGTCTTGTCCCTTTTGTGGAGATGAAAGATCAAGCATTGAGYATACTGCTCCAGTGACAACAGGAGAATTAACTGCATTTAATATCAGGAGTCATTATTAGGAATGACTCAAAAATAAGAGTTTACTCTTGCAAAAATCTCAGCAGTAACTGCTATATGCTTCATTATTTGATTCTCTTCCACAATAGAATGAAAGATTTTTTTTTTTTTTTTCAAGTCATGGGCATGGGGAAATTCACCCACTTTCTACAAAAGTTAGTAGGACAAGTAAATAATTTGAATATCACCAGACCTTCAGACTTATGGTCAAATTCTTCCTCTGCTAGTTCAGAGYAAGAATAAGAACTTTGCGAGTATCCCAAATCTGCTTATTCACCTTTCTGTCACCATAAAATCTATGCTCAGTCTCAGAATAGTCCCTACATTGTCTCAGCCAAAACAAGTGTATTTCCTTCTAAACTTTTGCCGAGGTGATTCAACATTTTCTACCAGAGGAAGTTGTCTGTCAAAAACTTCCCAGCTCACTCCTACCCTGAGTTCCAGGAATATTTAATCTGTCACAGG
>NW_028186446.1:6840359-6857003 GCF_003343005.1 Rhea americana
AGTGACATAAATCATACCTAAGTAACTCATGTACTGCTTTGGCGGGTATGCATTTTGTTCTGTAGAGACAAAAATAAACACAGAGGATGTTACTGAAAATGGAGGAATAGTTGCATTAAAATATACAAAGTACTACAGAGCAAGCAGACAAAAGAGGGATTGTTTAATAGATGAAATTGTTGAAATAATTTAAATGTTGAAATAGTTCTCTCAGTATCTTGGATGATCTAGAAATTTTCTGTTTAAGATTGATTAAGCACATAAAACTCTGCATTGTGCTCTCCCCCATCCAACTGGGAAACATCTGGCTTTGAGATATTAGAGATCATAACTGTGCTAATAAAGAGAAGATTCTGAGAGCAGTGAGGATTATTTAACATTTGTCTTTGCAAAGGATGTAAATTGTCTCTTCTTAATGATGTTTCAGCTTCTACAATTTACAGAAAAGAAAGTTTGAATAGATAAGAAGCAAGAAAGTTTATTACAGAGAGACGGATATGCTTTGAAGTTTTTCAGCTACCAAGGACAAATTTTCAAAATTAAACCATGAGCAAAAAAAAACCTTTTACCACTAAATACTGGAAACTTTCTAAATGTTACAGACTGCTGAGGCCATCTCAGGGCAATTAGAATAATTTTGCATTGTGTAAATTCAAGCTGGGACATAGTCAAACTGATCTCAGGAAGTCAGCAGTCTCCTTGAAGGTTTGAGAAATTATTTTCTGCTAACACTTTACCTGTAGTCTTYATAGACATTTTTTATCCATGCTTCAATACAGTTGCTCTGTTATGATCTGTCTTAGGACTAATATGAACTTATCTCTTGGTGCAAATGTTCTTTATGTAAATTGTAGAATGGAGAACGGAGAGCTTTTATATCATTTTATTGCTTAATGCTTCATAATACGGAACAAAGATTTTATATTGCRTTTTGGAGATGCTGCTATAATGAAAGGGATAAGAAGGCAAATAAATACATCTTAAACAGTTTTGATAATTTACAAAAGGACAAAGGATATCAATGTTTGCTGCAATGACCTTTGCAAACTAACAAGTTGTTGTGAAATTATTTTAAGGTTCCTGTTAAAAGTCAAGCATATTTTCATCTTCTTTTTTCCTTTGTGGATTCTGGCAAGGGAAGTTTTGTGCAAGTAAAATGTTGCCATTTTTCTTCCAAGACATCTTTAGCATTTGGAGATGAAAGAATTCTTTAGGCAGAAATTCATTGACTTGTCATCATTTCAAAATATTCTCAAATATTCTACCATAATTCCAAATGTTTCTGGGGAAATTTTCTGAAGCTTAATCCAGTATTGTGMATTAACATGGCACATATTTGTGATGGCTTAAATAACATGTTCTCAGCATCACTACTCAATGCAACAAGTTGTACCAATTATTATTGTTRTACAGCATTGTAACTTTTTGTAAAGCAGTAATTGTCTAAAGAAAAGTTACATTTGCAAACCTATTTGAAATGATTTTGTCTGTTTAAATGCAATGGTAATGACTTGGTATAACTCAAATATCATGCACTTACCAATAAATCTAGTATTACGGCACTATTTCAGCAATTATGCACAATTTTTGCTTGCAATACAATTCACTTGGTAATGTACATGGCAATGAAAAGATACTTTTGCTGATCTTGCATGTTTGCATTTAGGACACTGAGAGAAGAGCTTCCAAACAAGAATTTTACCAYTCTATTGTGTGGAAAATATTCATCGATGCACCTGATGCTGGAGCTATGCCTCAWGTCATTACATCTAGCTACGAGGTAAATGAAATCGGTATCATTTTTCCCGTGAACATTTCCTGTGAATGTGTCACTGTAGAGACCATGAGCCTGCTTACATCTTAGAATATACAAATCCAAGTGACAAAAGGTCTCATTTTCTCAGGAAGAGCAAGAAATGATCACAGCATTGTGAGAAATTGCACAATCAGAATCAAAAAAAAAAAAAAAAAAAAAAAAAAAATAAAAAAAAAAAAAAAAAAAAAAAAAAAAAAAAAAAAAAGGCTCCCAAAATAAGAAGCAGGAAGCTTCTTTATGATATGCTTATCATAAGTATATCTTAATGCATATCTTAAAGATTATCTTTATGATAACTTTATGATAAGCATCTTTATGATACTTATTTATGATACTTCTTTATCTTTATGATAGCACCTACAATTCAGAAGCAGGAGAAGTGACCTGAAGTGGGAGAGGAACAGAGGAAACACTTTTGGGAGACCACAGTCTGCAACACAGGAAAGGAGATGAACTATTACAGAGAAAAAGAAAGTGACCTTCAGCTAATTRAGAAAGTTGATTAGACCCAACTTTATCAGTACTTTTCAAACTACTGATTATGTCTGTATTCTTCTTTCCTTTCCACTTCTTTTTTGAYGTTTTCAGAGTAGCTGGTGCTTTAGAGTCATTAATTGGTAAGTTTTAGCTCCATACTAGGCTGAAAATTGTATTGTGGTGAAACCACATTTGCGCTTTCTGTGACATGTAGTCCAGTACTAGTGTGTGCGCATTTCAAAATGAAGTGCCTTCACTAAATAACTAAAAGTGACATTAGCTCAGTCCCAAAGGGTTTGCCAACCAATGGCTGATTGGTAGTGTCCTCCCATGGCCAGCAGCTGAGAATTAAATGGAGAGATTTGATTAGATTTGATTGGATTCAATGGATTTAGGGACTGAGTAGAGAATTGAGRAAAGGACTTATTGAGGATGTTTAATAAAGAGTAGGATGAAGAGAAAAGGGTGACTGATAGGGCTGCTATCTTGACAGAAGAGCGTTTTCTTATATTAGCACTTAGTACACTGAAAGGAGTTAATCCTGGTGCAGGTCAGTGGTTGTATGCATACGCAGAGCCTTCAGAAAGTAATTAAATACATTGCGTACTACACAAACTCTAGACTGTATACAGGGCAGCATAGAAGATGCATAGATAAGAGTCTGAGAAGGACATGAAAGGATGGTGGCACGATATGCTTTAGCTTTGCTATTTTTGATCATGCATATATCAGAACTGAATTAGCACATTTACCTTGACAATTTTTAAGGTTTCTCCTGAACAGATAAGCACAAYGTGTGTTTTTATTGTTCATACTCTGTTGTAGATGTCATGTTTGCAACACGGTTGTTCAAACCCCTCACCCTTCTTCCCTTGAATTATACAGTGCCAAAAAAAAATTATACCTCTAAAAATCTAGATTTATTATACATGTTTGAAGCTCCCACCTGGGGGAATTTTCTATCAGACATCTCAAAGAAGTTCTATTTGTTCTGCCTAGTTTAGCTTTTTTCTACTTTGTGGATAAAATGAAAGGACTTTTCTTTTAAAAGCAATTTTCTCAACTCCTCTATAAAAGTCAAAATCAGTGGTTTTAATGATTCCCTTGGCAACTGGCTCCTCAGGCAACAATGAAGCAATTAAATAAGACTAATACATTCATCTGATRACTTCTGATAGCAAGTCATTTTCAGAATTCCTTATATATTTTCCTTATATTCCTTATATTTTTTAAGAGCATGGGGCTTTAGTTGTTGAGAAAAAGGCAGAAATATTTGTATGTGTATGAGAGAGAGAGAGAACTGATTTGCCTGCAAGCTACAATATATGTCTCAAAATATATACAAGGAAATTCCTTGTAATAGTGCTGTTACAACCATCATCTCCAAAACAAAATGAGAGCAAGGAACTAAACCTAATTAAAATGATTGGATGTTCAGTAAACATCCCATTTGCAAAAATTAAATTTATTATAATATAAAATGGAAGTGCCACAATCAAAGTTTTCAGAAGTAATTTGGATACTTCTGGTTTTTGGGCACCCAACTTGGAGCATCTCCATCTTAAAGGAATTCATTAAGGATGGAGTCATAGAATCCTGGCTGCTCTACCCCTAAACTGAATGACACTTATTAAAAGACTAATTAAAAAAAAAAAAAAAAAAAAAAAAGTAAAGAAGACTTGAAATCCACATTCTTGAACCTGCCAATTGCACTGTCTTTGTTGTTAAAAGAAGAAGAGATGTAGATGTGTGCACCAGAAAACAGAACTGTGGTTGCAGAGACCTGATACTATACATCTGTGGATTCAAGAGCTATTATTTGACGTAGAYGTGGAATTAGCCTGCTTTATTTCTTGTGGTATAGTTTAGACATTTTTCCTGAATTACAGAAGTTAGAGTGCAGAGAAATCTCAGTTAAAATAGTGTTTCAGTAATAACAGCTCTAAGAATAAATWTATATATGCAGAACAAATATAATTTGTGCTTATGAAATAGTACTTCCATTATTAGAGATAGATGCATGTTATGTAGCAAAATGCTGATAATAAAATGTTTGCCTACCTATCTTTTGAAATTGTATGTATACACAGTCGTTTCAGTAAAAAAATACTGTGTGGATTGGTAAGGATGGTTTTCCATCATAAAAATAAAGWTAATTTTATTGAATGCAAAACTCATATGAAGAAGTTTCATCTCTTGCCTACAACTTTCATATAATAAAACAGTTRGTGATTGAATCTGGTATATCAATAATGTCYGCCTATCTAAATGACCTTCACTATTGTTTCCCAGCCCAGTATTTTTTCCTCATCTTCAATCTCAATAAGCAATGATKTTATATGTCTTCTGGTTAATTGCCTGAAGTTATTTATCATTTTCTAGCCAAGAATCTAGCCCTTCAGAATGCAACGAGATAATGATTTCCAATTAAGAGTTAATTTATTACTACAGTAAAAAATATCTGTATTATTCATTCAGTTTTAAAAATTTTTTCATTTGTATTTACACTTTCTTAAAGTGCTAAGTCAGATACTTGACAGAATACCAAGAAAATATAGTTTATTTTTATTAAATAAATACTGAATAACATCCCAAAAAATAGCGAGTAATATTATCTTGTGCAGACGACTTAAAAGTGTACCCATTTATCCAAAGGCTGTCTGATGCCCTAGATTTCCATTAACTTAAAACACATGATGTTTCATAAATTCCTAATCCCTCCAAGCATTTAAACCTCTCTCCAGCAGAAGATAATAACCAGGTGAAACACAAACTAAGAAAATCCTCCTGTACTACAGTGTCCAGGCACTACGATGTTAACTGGGTATTGAAAAGTAAAAGCAGAATTTTTGGAAAGATACAAATATGAGACCTCTGCGAAGATGGGCTTTCCAGGGCATTATAAATTGTGAAGAGGAGGCAACCATGGCCTTAAAAGAGTAGCTTGCCGCAACTTTTTGGTTCTATGTCACTAAGCTTCCTGGGAATACTCCCTGGCCAGGGGAGATCCCGAGCCTCCCAGAGTTACATCTCTGTATGTTAGCCCACTGTCTCAAACGGCTGTCCAGCATGAATCATGACGATGATTGCCTTCACCTCCAGCACAGATGCAGGTGGGCAGGAATCACGTAATTTGCCAAAAACGACTTACACAGGATTATCCAGAACATCTAAGGAGTGTGAAAAAACGCAAAGCCCTTATTTCATTATGTCAAGGAATAAACAATGCAGRTAAATGATTATTCAGACTGAAATGGTAAAGAAAATCTGAGATTCAAAAATCCCTGATATAAATAAGAACTATTTTACTGAYGATTTTTATTACATCTTATTCTGAAAAGCTTTAAAAAACAGAAATATTTATTCATCCCTGTTGCTGGTTGCTCCTTTCTGTTACTGCTGTGCATAGTGAAAATTAGTGATGACAGCTTTTATTTCCATGTTTGGATTTCAAATACTGCGGAGGAGTATTTGTTTATTTAAAACTACTTGTTATCTTTGCATTGTTGAAGGTGGCAGGGTGGGAAAAGAAATAATTTTGTTGTTCTTGATGTCATGGTGATAGGCACTGCAATTTCCTCAGGGAGTTCTGTAAAAACTATAAAGGTTCTTTTAATGCCACGCAAGGGAAAATTTGAGCCTTTCAAAAGCTGTACAAGATAAGAAACTGAGAAGTAATGTGTTCAGGATTTTACTTTTCTCTAAACCTGATTTACTATGATTGATTTCTGCAAGGCATTGTTCTCGAGAAATTATCTTCAGTCTTTTTTCTGGAGATTATTCTGTCTCCATAGGCAAACGCCAGCTACATGTTGTAAGCAGCAGTACACACAAGTAGGTCCGCAGGGGCTTCTGCTTCGGTTCATGAGTGCGATACAACGGGCAGGTTTCAGGAAGAATGCCTGAGCAGGGAGCAGTATGAAAGGTTCGGAGACCGAGTCCATGGACGAAAGTGCTTTTAGTAAGTATTTTGGGAAGATGTGTGCATGTCAGGGTGTATTCCCATGTGCCCTTGAAGGCATCAGGTTAAGTATGTATGAGAAACAGACCAAGGAGGAAGTGTCAACGTATCCTAAAGGTACTAAAGAAGCAGAAAGAAAGAGGAGTTTTAGACAGAAGCTGCTGCCTGGTACAATTCTGGTGTTGAGACAAGGAAAATAGGATTTGGCAGGTTGAGACCTTCAGTGCAAAGAATGCAAGACTTTGTACTTTCGTATAAATAAATGGAATTCCAGTGAGGATAACTGACCTAATTACCAATTGCTCTTTCAAATTGAAATAGTGCACAGAGTGACTACACCTAACCAGATTAAAAAAAAAAAAAATCATTTATTTTTCTATACAAAATTCATTTAGGTCTGATTTAAGTGGGCAAATATTAGTGTTGTATATCTATAACCTCACACATTCAACATCTATGTAAAGAGGAAAATGCATATTCTACCTATGTCTAGTGGTGCCAGTTACATGCAAGGCACAGGCTGCTATTTGAGACTAAATTTAAAAATTATAGGAAACATTTCTGGAAACTTATGCCACTAGTGGTTCATGGTACTACTACAGATAGACATATTTAATGTAGGCAAAATTAAATTCCTCATGAATACACCAAGTCTAAACAGTGCCTTAAGAAATTCCCTTAAAAATCATTATTCTCATACCTTTCGTTAGGATTGCTTTATTCAAAGTTACTGATCTGCTTATGACACAGTTTACAGTCTCCTCAAAATATGAGGGAAACCTGCTAAACATTCCTAGATACGCACTGTGCTTTGTTTTGCAAGACGAATGGTTAAAGTMATTATAAAGTTTTATTTGTAGAGGTTACGAGCAAGGATCATGGCATGTCAGTAAACACCTGRATTAAATTTGATGCTTCAGTGGTACTAAGCCTGGTACTAAGAGTGCTCYGCATAGCAGATGTTGAGCACACGGGAGTACCTTCACAAGTTGCATCACACTGTCAGCTCCAGAAGGCCTATCCTTAAGAGGGCCCTTAGAAAAAGGTTTTCTCRGTTTGTTAACCTAAAGGCTTTGTGYTGCTTTTGTTTTTCTTTTTAAACATGGTCTACCATAATTAGTATACGTGAATTGCAATGTTTTCTAGATGGCTCYCTGATTGAGTTGGGGACCCTGTTAGTTCTCCCCATGACCCGTCAGAGATAAAGGATTTGTTTACTGTAAATTGCTCACCACTCACTCCTATGCACCATCTGCCACAGTTACCCACAAAGAGCTACATTTCTAATAATAGCTCTTCTAACTTAAGAAAAATAAAGCAAAATGTCTTGTATACATCCCTGGATTATAWTTGCAGTTTTAATCTTCCTACTTATCGCACCTTTACATGTTAAGCTATGAATTAGTGTCAATAAATCCATTTGTTTTTAGATATGCAAACTTTTTGTGTAATAGTCAAAGTTTTACATCATCAAAGAAAGCAAGGAGAATGGTGCCAATTTTCTTCTAAATCTGCATCAGATAAACTTATCAATATATTTAGATTTCATTAGCAAATTACTCTAATACCTTATAATARCTTTTTTCCTTGCCCTATCAATGAGGTCTTATTTTAGGAATACGGAAATATATTAACAGAGAGAAAAGCACTAGATRCAGTAAAAAAATTTAATGCCTGTATCTTGGCTCCATAAAACTAGATATCTGTCCCTGGAGTTGAATCCAGACTGAGGTACGTGGGAAGAGTTAAGAATGGGAGCTGAAATGGGAACAACCATCCTATAACTAGCAAATAAGGAAGATTGCAAGGAAGGGAAAGGGAATATCTGAATTCCTATTTGTTTCTGTGAAACCTAGGCTCTAACTCAGAGTTGCCTGAGTGCACTTAGGCTGTCTGTCTAAAGTTGTTTATATAAGATAGGCTCCTACCAGCATTCTTCAAAAACATAAACAAAACTCTCATGAATAGTCTTGTATTTTTATTTAAAATGTATCTGCAAGAGGAAGAGCTGCTCCCAACTTATATTACAGCCAAATTCAGGTATTCATGGCTATTCTTATTGCCTAATACCAAGATTACTAATGAGTGGCAAACAGCAGCAATGTTGTTGGGTGCTGCATTGGCAATGACTCTGGCTTTATACTGGGATGCCCCTCATCTTTAAGTAGTTTTAATGTCATCGTTGTTGGAAATATCACCATTTGGGAGATCCTTGCTAGACCTGAAGTGRAAAGTTTGTGTTCAGACTCTTCACTGACTCATCAAAACTAGATCTCCAGCTTCTTAGTGAATGTGGTAGCTGCAGGGCTAGGCCAAGCGTGGGCACTTTCCGCTCTCTCTTTCGAACTTGAGGCACCACTGCAAAGAATGTGAGGAACAAACAGGCTGGTGAGAAACAACATAAGACAACAGGCCTTACACCAAGTGGTTAAGATGTTACCCCAAATGGATGCAATAATTGCAACTAGAGACTGTTTTGCATGTTTCTGATATATAATTATCTCTTAGTAAAAGGTTAAAATCCTCTTAGGTATTTTAGTCATAAGTCTTCAAAATAGCAAAAGCAAAATAGTTTTCATTGGTTTGTGACTGTAAAATGTTTTGTGATGCTTGGCTACTTGTGCGTTTCATTCCATATTTGCTGTTCATCTTGCCCTATGGGTTAAAATCATCTAATCAAGTCATTAAATGACTTTGCAGGGTGTCCAATGGGCACCTGCTTTTAAAGGCTCACTAAATGATAAATTTATTGGATTTAGCACCTTCAAACCAGTTGCTGGTTTGAACTCCATCTTTCACTACTCTAGTTATGTCTGAACRCTATAGAATATTTAAATAGTAGATAATTTTATATATCAGTGTAATGCAATTCTTACTCATAGTCAGTAGGTGTTACCTGAAGGGGCTGAAGAACCCTGAATTTCTTGCAATCTAGATGAAGCAGAGAAAATTATTTCACTTTTTTTTATTTACTTAATTTTCATGYCAATATTTATTGTATCTCAGTTGAAGAATAGCTTAAGTAGACAACTGCAGTAAAGTAGCCAAGCCATTCCCGTTTCAAACTGAGCGCCTGTTTCTCAAGGTTTTTWAGCTTTGGGCAGTCTTCTGACTGGCTTAATACTACGTATGTTTTACCAGAAAGTTCTACAGCTTCATAAATGGAATATTTATGAATATTTAAAATTTATAAATGATTCCCAGTCTTCTCCAGATTTTTGTTCCAGATTTAAGTCTGAAATTGATTATTTAAAATCTCAAAGAAYTAAAGCAGTTTTACATAATTTTTTTTTCAAACTCTACACTCCTGCCAAATTTCCTAGTACTCTTCTGGAAAGTCTTTTGACATTTGGGGTTCTTCAGTTCACCAGGAGTATTTCCTTCATTTATTCCATTGGTCTTTTTGMTTCATATTGTCTGGGACCAAAAAGGTTCAAAGATGAAACTGTTTCATGGCCTTGACAGTGAAGTTATTCTGAATACTAGGATATCACGTGGGAAGAGCCCTTTGGGGGATGGAGATCTTACCATGATTTTTCAAAGGACATTTTCTCCAAGAAATAAATGGTTTTTGTTGTTGCACTGTCTGTAAAGTATCTTTGGAGCCAGAAATATACTGGTTAATTTTTCTAAGTGTTTTGCAAACTTTGAGAAGATGATTAGAGAGTATCATTACTTTGGATTAGCTTTAATACTTCTTTATAGATAGGGAAGTTTCTCTGAATGAAAAGATTCAGAAGGAATTTATTTTAAATAGCAGCTTTTGAAAATGTTCTATTGTAGAATCATAGAATAAGTAAGGTTGGAAGGGACCTCTGGAAGTCATCTAGTCCAACCTYSCTGCTCAACAGGGTAGAAGAGACTCTAAATTGTGAGGCACAATTTAGATGGATGACTACATCCTGCCAAATTTGGTGGTRCTCAGAACAGAATTTGCATGAAACCTGAGGCCCATCACAGTGATAAGTCAGCTCTCCAGGTTGCCCCAGACCTTTGAGATCTGACCCTCCATTAGTCTGAGTTGGTCCTTGGAGCTATGCCTGGGGGCTGTGCCCAGAGTGACAAACTGCAAACCTCAAAGAGAACTGTGAGCTTATAAGTAAAGAACCACCACCTGATTGCAGAGATATTTGTGGTTGCACTTGCAAAGCAATTATGAGTGGACAAGGAGAAATGGTTGTCCATAACCAATTAGTTCTTTTCTTCTGTCAGTTTGTACTGGAAAAAAAGAGTATTGTTTTGCATGAAGACATCTATCTCAGGTGTTTTACTCTCTGCGATGAGAGGAATTAAAAAAAAATGTGTAAGTAGTTATATAAAGAAAAAAACAAACAAGCTTTCCTTCTATGCCCTATTCGATCTTCCCTAAATAATTCTAAAACTGTGATTCCTTTGAGTTTGAAAGTTGCACATATGGAGCAAGCAGATGTAGGTCATGCTTTATACTCCTAAAAAAATAAACCTAAATCTGCAAGTGGAAGGCTATGCCCRTACAGAACAAGAACTAACTTCCCAATTCTCAGGTGAGCTCAGCCAGACTCCTCTCCTGTTGTCTTGATTGAATTTGTTCCTAACAAATTAATTTTGACTTGATTTCCTCCCTTATTACCCTTTCTAATTGACTTGTTTACTATGGATTGGGAAAAACTAATTCTGGATGACTTAAAACTTAACTGATTGGGATCTGAATTAAAAATAAAAAAACACACAAAAGCAAAAATAAATAAAATTATCTATTATGCCTAGCTTGTGCAAATAAAATCATTCTGAATTTAATAGCAAGTGAAAATGTATGGACTAGGATCTGGTCCAGTATTCTTGTGAATTCTCATTTTTTTGCTAATTATATTAAAAATTAAAATACAATTTTATTTCATTTCTTRCTTCTATGATTGTCAATTATGTGATTTCCTGGTTATGTTGCTAGGTTTGTTTGTTTGTTTGTAGATAGTATGAGTGACCTGCAAAGGTTTATACTTTTATTTTAATTTTTAATAGTGGAGAGCTATTGATGAGCGACAACCTGTAGGACAAATCTTTAAGGCTTTTGTCGTTGCAAGTTTGTGTTCTTAGTTTAAATGTACATGGAAGACAAAAACTCTAATTATTTAATAATGGTCTTATCTCTAGAACAGTAGAATTCAATAACAAAGATCAACCCCCCCCCAATTCAATAACAAGAGTGTCCTTATAACCACTATCCTAATTTTTTTGTAGTGCATTTATTGCATCCCGTAACRATTTATGAGGGAACAGAAATAGTAGGATGGACTCCTTTGGTGACTTGACACTACATCATTTCATCGTATGACAGAAATTTCTGAAATATCAGGCTTATGCTGCAGTCTTACATTGGAGGAAATAATAGAAAACATAAGTAATTGCCATATCACTTGGTACAGATTCAGCAGAGAAAAGAAAATGAGGGCTCATCTGCACTCCCTAAAGATGTCATCATAATTCATGCTAGAGAAAATAGTTTAAACCATAAAACACAACATTGCATAAATTTCTCAAAATTTTTGGTACCATTAACTATTGTTGTTGTGGCTATGATATGATCTACCATGATTCTGTGAATCAATCCTTTCTTGGTATCCTTAATGCCAAGAATTTAGCAAGATTCAGTGACATGGGTGYGCCCCAAATCCTTCTGCCAAACTGCATAGTGTATAGAAAAAAAGGAAAATCTTTTCTAAATTTGTGTTTTGTCATGCTTTGATTTTGTAGACTATCCTCTCCCTCTCAAGTTAATGAGGAGCWCCCTTCCTCCCTTCTCTGCTCCACTCATTATCTTCTCGGCTGCTTCTGTTCCCATGAGAGCTCAGGGTTTCCTGGGAGCTACAGGGCTTTTCTCAGCGCTCTGATCATTGCAGAGGGAAGCTCTGGTTCATGCTTGCTGGAGTCCACTTGCTCCTAATCATCATGCCAGTTCTCTAAACTATTTCTTTGCAATTGGGAAGTAAACACTCTCCAGAGCACAAATTTCTTCCAGGGTGGCCTTGCTCACTTCTGTCTCCGTGCAACTCTCTAAGTTCGCAGGTTTCAGCCTTATTACCATCATCTCCAGCACCAGGCAGACTTAATCATGAAACAAAATTTGTTTTGTGGGTCTAAGGGTCTCACTATTCATTATAAGTTTGGAAAGAAACGGTTGCAGGGAAGCTAATAGAAAACATAGTTTCAGCTCTCTAGGTGCTTAACTTCTCACTAAAGCCACTAGAGCTTGTCCAGCTGCCCACTTTCCCTGCTTTCTTGTGCATGTGTGTATGTGTTTATATAAAGCCCTTCCTCCTTTCAGCCTTCATTTGAAAATCTGAATTGCTTTTTCACCTACCCTCCACTGTATGTTGGGCTGACACTTGTATTTTACTAACAATATACAATGATTCTTTCCCAAGAAAACATCTGGGAGATCATTACCATTCGTTTAATTTCATTTTAAGAGCAATTTCTTAAAAAGTTGTGTATAGTTATTGCCATCATGATTACATGAGAATGTTATGATTTGTTTATCTTGAAACAGTTGTTATAAATGAGATCCTTTTTTTCATTACATTATTTGCAGTAATCAAACATGAAAAGTAAAACAGACAGATAGCTTTAAAATACATGGCATTAGGGACAAATATTAACTATTCTTCTTTGTTTTACCAGCTTCAAGAAGGAAAAACTAATTTTCTTTCAAAGAAAATGCAGTATACAGATTCCTCCAAAGAATGTGTGGTTTTTATTATGCTATTCACTTGATTTATTATTCACAAAGAACCTTTGAACAGAAGCTGGCCAACATATAAGCCAAAATACTGACTTTAAAGAGATTCTTTGGCCGTAATTCTTACTGCCCTGTGCAAATCAACAGGGAATATGAAAGCTTRTTAAATTTAGTGTTTTGAAAGTTAAATCTGATAAAAGTAGACTTWCCAAAACATATTTTGCAAAGTAAAATGAAGCATTTCATTGATATTTAATATTCTTTCTCTTCTAAGTTGTAGAGAAATACATGCTGCTCAAGGTGTTGTGTGTTTTCAACATTTATATCTTCTAATTGCATTTTAGTTGAAAATAAGAGTTAACAAAAATATTAGGTCCAATTTCTGTTTTCCCCAATACAGTGATTTTATTTTAATTTGGCTTAATGTAGTGACTGCCAAAGGATGGTAATTAGACTTGCTAGAAAGATGCAGTATCAAGAGGGAAAATGGCCTTCTCAAAAAAACTCTGAGACAGATTTAGGGAGGCTGCAGACTTTTCTTAGACCTTAAAGGCATCCTTCTGTCTCCTAGGGTAGGTCAATTGCTCTTTATTACCTCGGCCTTCCTACCTTAAGTAAGGATAATATGCTGCTGTATTTTGAAGCTTATGAAATAAGTGCCTACACACTTTTGGAGGCCTTGGATGGAATATACTGTATTTGAACAATATTCTCTTCTGCTGTTTGTAGATGATGGTTGTATCATCAGAAACAGATTGATGGCCTACATACTGAGTTCTCCATTACATTTTTTGTAAGAATTTGTTTTTCCAATGTGTTTATAGAAAAGAAAGTTCTGATAGCCAGATTTATTTTGTTTCAAAATTGCAGAATTTCTCTTACCCTTATTTTAATCAAAAAAAAATTTTGTTTTTTCTGCTGAACCCCTCACTAAGTAGATAGTAAAGAGGAGGATTTTGCTTCTTCCAGGGCTATGTGCTGTTTCTCTCAAGAATTCAGTCAGTCGCAACTGGCATCGGATCTCTGGGGGATAGAAATTGTACCAATGGCAGCCAAATTAGCAGCCTCACAGTGAACGTGTGGTTCTAGGCACAGTCAGGAATGCAGCTTTTTGTAGTCAAACCTTGCATCAAGGAAGTCCTTAGAGGTATTGAGAAGACAGTTGTCTTCCTCGTTATGTTTTTCTTTCTATATGCTTTTTGTACAGCAGGAGGTTTAAAACTGTCATAGTTAATAGGGTAGCAGGTTAATAGCTACTTTGGGAAGTGGAAGTGCACATGATTAGGCAATTTCATTTTTCATTTTGAAATATCTTTTTCTTCTTGCTTCTGAAAGAGGAGGTGGAAATTATGCTTGCTTTTAACTGAAATTAGTTTGTGTAACTGGTTAGGTTTTGGTTATTTGAGCATCTAACAGCTAAGATATAGTTCTGTTGCCCTAAGCAGAAGTCAGAGAGGTGGTAGCAGATGGTGAGAAGAGACAAAAAATGCTCTGAGGCTACTTGTCACCACTAGCAAGAAGTTTAGTTGAAGAGAATAGGAGTTGTTGGGCTCAAATGGTAGCTRTAACAGGGAAATTAGAGAAAGACTCATTTTAAAAATGCA
This sequence comes from Rhea americana, assembly GCF_003343005.1. NCBI lineage: Eukaryota > Metazoa > Chordata > Aves > Rheiformes > Rheidae > Rhea > Rhea americana. The sequence continues at coordinate 6,854,933 of NW_028186446.1, forward strand.
CATTTTTGAGAGTAGAAGCAATCCCAGCTGCTAATAGTTTGGTGTGAAATTCTTTTCCTTCCCTTAGAAATAACACCATGAAGGGAAGGAAAATTCTTTATAAAGGAAATATAAGAGATCATCAAAACTTTACTGAGAGTTCTGTGTTTCCCCCCTCTCATTAGCCCCCCATGTGTACAAACTCATACCACATCTTAGAGCATGATATTCTGAAAAAATCGCTATTCCCCCTGCTATTTTTAGGAAAATGTCCTCCAGGCCACCTGAAATCTAGCAGACATTTAAGACTAAAGAAAAGTCAGAAAAATCTCCAAAGATTGATTCACTACTATTTTAAAATAYTTTAAAATCATATTTTTAATTTCTTTTTTTCTTTTTAGGCAAGCTTTGCATGAATCTAGTGTGCATGGAGTAGGTGATTCTGGTGTCCTGAGCCCCTCTGTTGTTCCAGTGAAGATTGCACTTCTTYTCACATTCAACATCTGAAAAACTAWATAGGACAGGGAAATAGAGAAGAACAGAAAGGCAGCCCCTCCTAATAAACTCAGAGCTCTGTTACTAATCCAGTCTCTGGCAGATTTACCCTTGTTTRCCTCAGGCTATGATTAGAGGTTAGATATATGGATCAGGAGGAATGTGGCATGGGAGGTAAGGAAACAGGTAAGCTAATAGCATATTAGAAAAAATAGGGGAATATTTCACTCTGTCAGAAGAATGAACTGAAGAGTCTGTTTGCTGTTTTGTTATTCCTGTGTTGTATTGCTGTAGTTTTTCCTCATAAAGCAGAAAAACAAAGTTAAAATAAATGATGGATCACGAACATCTTGGGGGGGGAAATAGATCCCAAGGGAACTGTCTGCCTCTCCTGGGACTACTACACTGTTCGGTAGAAAAAGGCGAAGTAAAGGAGTTTGTTGTACAGCTGTTCAAAGATTTTCCTTCCAGAAGAAATGAAGGACAACACCCCTATGACTGAAGGAATACACCGTCTGCTAGCCCAGCATCTGCCTTCTGGCAGAATCCCCAGGACCTCAACCTTCAGAAACCAAAATATCTGAGAGAGAGAGATAGCATTCTCCACTYAGTAAGAGAGCAAGCGTATTTGAATGATAACTAAACTTTCCTTTTACAGTTCATATAACATAGCTATCCTGTACCAAGGGAAAGGACAGAGCTTCTCAAAATAAAGCAAATGGTGCATGAACAGAAAGTAAAATATGCCATGTCATTTCTACCCAAAGCTAGGAATGTACCATTCTTTGCTACACAGTGTGATTCAATTTGTTCATCTACCCTGGAAGACCAGCTAAAATGTGTAAAATATAAAAGAAGYAAAATTAGTGTCTTGGAGTCCTTCTCTTTCAGAAGTGCCACAAAAATAAATGATTCTTCGTAGTCATTCAACTGAGTGTCAGTTGGAAAGGTYTGATGCAGTATCTCTATGTTATACAAAGCAGTGATATATCTATTATTCAAAAAACTAGTATTTGATGCCATAGTTAAGTTAAAACTAATAAAATGTAATACGCAACCATGAAGCTTTTTGTTAGTGAATGTATGATTCGGTGTACACATGGTCCAGAGGACAGTCAATTCCAGTTTTTTTTTCTCCATATAGTATCACTGTCAYGATAATCTGCACACTGGAGAGTATTGTTTAAGAAAAAATAAATTTGATCATACTTATTATTAAATTATAGATACCACTAAGTACTCAATTTGTTATGTGCAACAAAGGAGGGAAGGTATCATTAACCAGAAAAGTATGTGTTAAACAGAAACAAACCCTTTTCTCTTTCCCAGGAAATAGCTTGGAATTGATTGGAAAATAGATAGTAGGCAGGTGGGAGGTGTATCATTACCTAACATGCAATTTTATAAGTGTCAAACATAGACAACTATCCTACAATACACTGCCTAGCTCATATATTACCCCCAAATGAGTGTCTACCTGCCAGCCAATGTATGTCCCAAGTATCTGCACTGGTGTCTTTTGTAAATGCTTGCAGCTCATCATAAATAATGGGGAAGTGAAATAACTACTAATGACTACAAACTCATGATAATCCAT
>NW_028186446.1:6857113-6987244 GCF_003343005.1 Rhea americana
ATGATATTACTATGAAGACCAGAGCTTTTCACCAAAGTCTTGACTTGACTAAGAGAAGTTGATTACATTCATGGATAAATCATTCTAGCTCAAATGGACATCTAAATGATGCTGATACAACATAGAACTTCTTTATCAGATATATAGAAAACTGCATTTCAAAGCTTAATTGAAGAGAAAAAGGATTCCTGGAACTCTATTGTCTGCATTGAAACACAGATGAATTTTATATATTTAAATTAGTTTAAGGAATGCAGAGAGGGATTGCATGAATCATTGCYGTACCCTTATAATTTCTATTTTATATTTCCTGCAATTCTGAGGAAAATTAAAGAAAATAATTTTTCACAATTACTGATTGACTGTATCTGAAGACCCCATGGATAAATGGTCTCTCGACTGCTTATTTTTGGTGGAATCACGTGGCCTAATCATCCTCAGAGCTGAGATCTGAGTCGTTCCTCCAGATCATGTTAGTGATACTGGCCTGACTCAGTTTTGGCATTTACAGAATGCCTCTCTCAGCCAGCATGAGGTTTGCAGTGACACAGCACTGGTGTCCTTAAAATCAGGTCCAAAATTTTTAACATATAACAACAAAACAGGACTGTTTGGAAGCATATTTATCTGTTTATCCTTTATCATATTTATCCAGCATTTATAAGGCTGCTGTAGCACAGCTAAATCTATCTTTAGACTGGAAGATGCAAACTGCAGTTGTTTGCACCACTGATTCCTTTAAAACATTATATGTGACGGGCTTTCTGCTGGAGTATCAATCTTACCCTAGATTTCTTTTACGGGGTTGTCTCTGAGGCCCTAAGTCTCAGACTTATCTTCAGAAAGAGAAAAAGCTAGTCAAACAGATAGAGCYATCCAGATGGCTTCTTCTTTATTGATGACCTAGCTCCTATAGCATAATGCCTCCGCTGCCGTTGGTGAGGAAAAAAAAAAAAAAAAAAGATTTTCAAATGTACCTAAGCGAAGGGTCCATGTGTCATCTGCAGATGTTTTACAATCAAGTTAATGTTAGCTGACATCCATGATAGTTCCTAAGTCACTTTGAAAATGAAAAAAAATCTAATTTGCTAACTGTTTTTAATATTTAAATACTTGTCTAACATTTTTCTCTACATTCTTTCTGTCTTCCAGTGTCCTTCAAAATCTCTGTTGAGCTGGGCTTAATATTTCACAAAACATGGCAGTGGTGAAAACATGACAGTGCACTGTTCATCACTAGCAGTTCATTAGCAAGAAATACTAACGAAAACATTAAGACATTTTTTCTTCTTCAGTACAAATTGAAGGGCTTTCAGCCTAATGCTTGTCACAGCCCCTTCAACAAGATCAGCCAAATCAAAGTGTCTGGACACACACTTCTTTATTCAGTAGGGAAATTTAATTGGTATTTAATCTGATTTTTTGCTTGAAGAAAGAGAGGTTTTCCACAAAACATGTGGGTTTTCCTCAATGCTATTGCAAGTGTTAGGATTTTTTTTCTTTCACTTTAATATGAACAGTTCTATTCCCCTCTTTCCAGATACTGATTTTCTCATCCTTTTTAGATGTGAGATCCTTTTCAGCATTTGAGAAGTCGTTACTGTTCTGTATGAACCATTAAGGTCTCACTTGAATCACAGAATTTATGGAAGTGTGGTGGGTAAAGTATTCCGCTAAAGGCTTCTCTAAAACTCCTGGTTTCCATGATTTAAGAACAGTTTTTATTTATTTGTTTGTTTGTTTTGTTTTCTTTTTGTGTTTTCTGCTGGAGGGATTTTACATCCCTTCTCATTTAGGAGTACAAGCCAAGAGAAACACTCATACTTTTATATGTGACTAATGTAAAACTCATAAAACAGCCAGCCTAACTTCTTATGTGAAATGAAAAAAAGGTCATTTTCCTACTTATGCTTAGTCTTTCCAGTGTTCCTGAAATAATTACTGAATTAATCTACTTTAAATAGTTTCATGTATTTATGTGCCTGACTATGGATTTAAGTGTTCCATAATATAACTGTAACACATTAATATAAATGACATGCCTTTTCTGCAAGTGAATATATCTTAAAGTAGTAGCAAAGTGAAACACACTTCCTAATGTTTTAATATAGCCTTTCTTAATAGATATCACATGTAACTACATTGTCAGTTTGRAGCGATGTAGCAGTCCTGCGAGCATTTTGGAACTTCTGTTTTATTAACTACCTGGGCTTGTTTGCATTCATTGCCTTTTTGCAACAGAATAATAAAACTGGAAGAGGGAAAAAATGGGAGATGAGCCGGTCTGGCCCATTGCTTTCTCAAAGCCTAGTGTATGCTGCTCTCTAGTGGAGCTTCTACTGTAGGTACCAACACTGCATAAGGATGTTGACTTTCTGGCTGATTTACTTTGTTGGAAAATTACTAAGGGGTATTCAGTGCATATGTTGTAGCAGTTTTTTCATTCAAACTCTGTCTTATAAGTGACAATCTTTCTTGTATTGTACTTATTGTGTTTTTTTTAATTTGTCAATATTCCCATGTGTATAAATATCTGTGAGAGACACAGYTCTGTGTGCTGCTTTCAAAATTATCACAGATGCATATTGTTTTGYAAAAATTGTACAGTTGTTAGTATTGGAAATCTGCATTTTCTTCTCTTTAGGTGACTTTGAAATGTATCTGTAGTTCTGAGATATATCCAGTTGACATTTAATCAGTCCCAGCAAGAAAACTGTGATTTTAAAAAAAGGAAAAAAGCGTYGAGGAGATGTGTTCTCCAAATTATGTTTTCTAAAATCTTAGCACATGTATTATGAAAATGGGTGCTGAGTGAATTTTTTAGACGAACATCACAAAATAAACCACTCTTCAGATAATTAACGGAAGTGGTCTAATCCCATCCTTACAGACCCCACAGAGAAGCAAAGAGCTCCACAAGCAGAAGAACTTCTGACTCCAGGTTTCCTGAGTGAGATTCTGTGGTTTCCTAAGAATACGTATGTTTGGGTTTATATGGCAGCTGTTCCTTTTTTAGGGGCACCTCTCCACTTTGCTACATGTCTTCATTGTAAGACATAAGTATCTGAGGCTGCTATTAGATGTGGTCAAAACTGTTATTTGCAATTGAGAAAGAACAATTTACCTTTATTTACTTGGAAAGCATAAGATAGATCTAGCTGTATATGCACATACACTGTATCTGTCTTACAGCTTGTTTCATCAAGTAAAATCCTAAACTAATTTATAGGCAACCAAATAAACTGCTCCATTCTAATTCACCCTGAGGGTTTCTACTGCAAACTTTGTACTTGATCTGTTTCTGAAATGCTCCTTGAGTTCATTGATATAACACATACACAGCAAAATGCTTGACTAGAGAGAAACACTCATTCCCTGATAAAAATTCTTACTGCCACCTCTGATGAAAACAAAATATCTCCTTAGTCAGAGTACTTATCCCTGTGAGCATCAACAGTTCTGAGGATAAGTTATGTAAGAGTATCACAACCATTAAAACTGTAGAGGCACTTTTAAGGAGGCTGAATTTACTCTTGCAAAGTAAGCCGCATCCGATAAGTTCAGGTAGGAACTAGGCATTTGGTGCACTCTAACCCATGGAGAAGTATAGTCTTTTTTTCAAAAGAGAGTCCGTGACTTGTCCTGGAGGTATCTTTAGTGCAGTCTATGCATCCGTGAGGAACTGCTGCAATGGCGAATGCAGGCTTTAGCTCCCTACACACTGGCTCCTCTGTGTAGACAAGCCTTGTCTTCTCCTGCTTGTAGACAGGATATTCTCTGGTAAAAAGAGGGAGGCTAAAGAATCAAGTCATAATCAGTGTGCTTTTGTGAGTCCTGTGACACAGTGAGAGAGTTACAAAGGAAAAGCAAGTAGATTTTGAGTGTACAATATTTCAGGAGAGATTGGGAGAGGGCGTTTTTACGATATCCTATTATGTCTCCTCTTTAGAGAGAGGCTAAGCCAGTGCCAGAGGAATAGATTCCCGAAGTGCTATTTGTTCACAGGATGGATAGGAGCTGACAAGCAGACCATCAGAACGGCTTCTTTGTCCTTGGAGCTCCAGGTGGCTTAACAGTGTAGAGAAGTTACGTGTTTTTACTGAAATGWCTGTTCATTCCTTTTTTGATGGCTTTTCAGCACTTTTCAGCATATTTTCAAGGGCTTTTAAATGGGGGGGGAAGGAAAAGATGAAGCAGTGTGGGAGTGTGGAAGGGGGGGAAATGGAGGAGAAGGCAAAACTGCGTATATGCATAATATGGAGAGATTCTCTCTTGCTATATCCAGAAGAGTAAGTGCCTGGAGAAGGCTCAGAGGTAGAAGTAGTACTCATGCAACACTGATAAGAATCATGGCAGATTTAGAAAAAGCTGRAATTAACTTCTCTAGCAGCAGGATTGATATGGCTATATTGAATTTTGTTTTCTTAAAGAGTATTTTGGGATATATATAKAGCAATAATTAAATTATGCTTGAGAGTCTTATAGGAAAATTTTTATGTAACATTTTGCTGTTTTCAGGGTTTWCTGAACTGTCAGAAAGCTCAGAMCTTTTTGATAGGTAAAGACAGTWTCATAATTTCCTAATACAGAGTGCATTATTAGCTTCCTATATTATATTATTAGCATAATAGCACTACTAGTATTCCTGACTGCAATCTACTTCACTTTATGTAATTTTAAAAATTACTATTAAAGGAAGAAGAAAAATTCTTTTGGATCTGATTCTGACCAGGTTGTAGAGATGTAAATGCAGACGAGTARCCACTTATATGAAAATTATTCTTACTGTTAATGCTGGCATTGAAGATTTTATTTATTTATTTTATTTCAGATTTCAAATTATATCAGATTGAAGAAAACAAAATGCTTGCCCCCAAGGTCACTAGAGGAATTCACTAACGGACCCTTATTTCTTAATATMAGTAAGCAAATGTGATGGATGGTGTGATATCTGTGTGGTGGTGCTAGCATGAAATGGACTTTTTAGTAATCGTAGAATGAATTGAATTGGAAAAGACCTCAAGAGGTGTTTTTGTCCAAGCTCCCTCCCTGCTCAAAGCAGAGCAGGTTGCTCTGGCGCTTGTCCGGCTGAACTCGGACTCTCTCCATAGGCGGAGATGCTGCAGCCTTGCTGGGCTGCCTGCTCCAGCGCTTGACCACTTGATGAATTTGTTTCTCTCCTGAAGCCCAGCTGGAATTTCCCTTAGGGCAGCCTGCGCATGTGATCCCTTGCCTTTTGCTGCCTGTGCCTCTGAGAAGAGATTGGTGCCATCTTCTCACTGAAACCAACTCTCCTAGCTCCTTTACACTTCAGCACCACAATCTTGCCTACCAGTTCCCTGAACAAGTTGAAATCTGCTTTCTTGAGRTCAAGGGTTTCAAATTTTGCTATTTGCCTTCCTCACTTTCCTCATGATCCCAAATTCCACCATTTCATGGTCCCTGCTATTAAGACTGCCATTGACTATCACAGTTCTAGCCAGTTATKAGGAGTAGCAGGTCCAGCACAGCATCTTGTTTAATTGCTCCTCCAGCACTTGCATTAAAAATTTCACTTCAGTGAAAAAACTTAACAAAAGGTTTAAGATTATSGTGATATTCACTTGAACATATGACAAGAATAATGTAGAGGTAAGTTAGATATACAGAGTTCTTGATTTTGTAGGAAATGGGAAAGTATTTGGGGTAGAAGGTAATAGGATTTGGACATACAGCACAAGTTGAGGAAAATTKCTGATTTTAAATTCCAGTACAATTCTTGAAGCTTTTTCTTCTAGATCTCTTCCCTTGCCTCCTCCCCCAATACCACCCATAAATCAGTATCGTAAAGAAAATTACTTACCGTATTTATTTTAGGAGAGAAAATGTAACTCTAGATGTTTTCAAACTGAAAATTTCCCTGGGGTAGGGAAAAACAGTTCCTCCCCATGGGACAGATAAACATCTAGCTAATTCAAGATTTTAAAAATTCTTTTTCTCCAATGCTTGACACAGGGGTCAATTTGAGGCCATGGGGGCTTGAATGAGACAGGAAGGGAGATATCTTTTTTCTCCCTAAATATAATGGTGTGTATATATAAAACAAAAGTTGGAGAACAAATACTTTAATTTAAATGTAAGTGTATTGGAAACAGATGAAGCGGAGCARTAACAATAAATAAGGGCAAAGACAGAAGAGGAAAACAAGATACATTTAGTTATGTTGCTTTTTGTGCTAGGCAAAGGTGRTACAATACTTTTAGTGTGAGAATTGGGCGGGATAACTGACATGGTAAGAATATTTCCAGKCCTTAGTCCTTTCTTCCACTTGTTTAAAGAACTGCTTGGCAGTGCAAGTGACCGTCCCTAATACTCTTCATCAATAGCGTAAACTGTGCTGTGCTTTGTCCCATTTCTGCAGAAAATTGCCTTCTACCTTATGTTGGACTAAACTCTTAGTAGGTGTGCTAATCTGATATCTAGAAGGATATAYGTGTGTATATTTATGTATGTATGTGTATATGTATGTATGTATATATTTATATGTATGTATGTGTGTGTATATACATATATATGTTGTTGATTCACATGTCACTGTTCCTAGGAGTGCTGGAGCAGCAGCAAAGCAGCACAAAGGGCTGGAGGGAAGCAGCAATTCAGATAGCTAAAGCCAGGGAAAACATTGGCAGAGCAGGGAATTGCCAGATGCACTGTACAAAATASGGCAATGCTGTATTCAAAGACATGTAAATGAGACCAGGAAGATTTTTAGTCCCGGATGGGACCTCTCCAATACTGTAATCTGTGACTCTAAACCTCTACATTGCCTTCATTTTATTTCTGCTTTTGTTACCATGAAAGTATCTTGAAAGACATTGCGTAATATGTATCAAAGTACTTTTTTTTTTGTATTTCTAGGAATATGTTAATTTGCCATGTTATATTTTATAGAGTAAAATGGAACGAATAGAATAGAATAGAAAATACAGCAGTTTTTACCTCTGTTTAAAGAAACAGAGTCCCTCAATTTGAGAAATTTGGCAGGAGTGCCACCTTGTGGAAATAGAGGCACCTGGCACATTAGCAAGTAGCACAGCCTCCAGCGTTTATCGTATGGCCTCTCCTGCATATTTCTCCTTTGTAAAAGGCTGATCTGTGATTATTTTACTAATAGCATTTCCTGTCACTGTAGAYGATTTTCCTTGAGGCAATGGCACATCGGTTATACCAAAAACTGACAATATTTTAAAAGTGACAAGATTTGTTTAATGTCAGATTCTGATTTTGCTAGAAAAAAACAAAGATATTTTGCAAAATCAACCCTCTTGTTATAAATTTTCTAGCTGATACCTACATACATTTCTTTTTTTTTTCCTTCTGTGATTTCTTTTTTTTTCTGCATCTTATCTGCTATAGTTAGCATCGTAGCATTGTCATCTTACCATTGCTGAGGCTATTTCTAATGCAATAMGGGGATGTTAGCTTCCCTATCTTGGAGAAATAACATTTTCTAAGTCATGAAAGTATGGCAAACATAGCTTCTCGCTTTCTCTCGGGCTTGGGGAGAACGATTTTGTGGTTGGGTGGGGAGGGCTGGTCAGACTGGAGGAGTCCCTCTGTGAGGAAAACAAGTAGAATATCATTTTATCCTCCCCAAAACAGTCATTGCCCCAGATACGATGGTGGATACAGGGGAAGTATTTTCCTGCATAACCAAAGTGTTTTCATAATGGAAACCTCAATATTATTCAGATACTGAGGCCCTGCAACTTCAAAACCAAATTCTGGGCTATTTTCTTAGCCCCCATATTTATTTCAGTTCTCATTTTTCACCTTTTTCCCTTCTCAAAACGCAGAAGCTCACAGGAGCTAGAGTCTGATGGGCTTTGTCTCTCCAGTTTATTACCTACTGCCGAATACTTTTCTCTCTCCCTATTTAAGCCAATTGCTCGTGGCARTGGCAGTGCTGCTAGGCATAACTAGCTTGGCAAAGTTTATCTTAGCAGCTATTTACTGTAATTTGTGAGGGAGATTGGAGACACTTCAGTTGTTTGACAGCTGCTTTGCAGTCAATCAAAAGTGGAGCAGTAATTTAATTCCACGGTGTCCCCTGCAGAGAAGCCTTTGAAAAAGCGGTCTTATAAAAAGAGAATAGCATGGAGAGCAGAASGAAGCAGTGATCAGGACAGGCAGTTTGATTGTGTGGTTTCTCTCTTGTTAGGCATGCATTCAGTACAGGAGAGTTGCTACCCGTATGCTATTGAGGAAGGCATTGGAGATAGCAGTTGTGGTGCTGCRGTGATGCCAGCATGAAGAAAAAGTAACGAAAACTCCAAAGAGTTGTGAATTTCATGTGCAAAAACATGGCAAGACGTAGWTTTCCAGGTAAGTTATCAAAATAATTTATATCAAAATAAACYTGGCAAAAGGCAGGTTTAAAGGCTGCCCAGACCTCTTAGGAAATGTTTCCTTCCAGAGCTGCTAACAGAGCCAGTAGTCACTTTACAAGTCACCAGCTTTTCCAAGAGACGGAAGAGGGTATGTGGCTTCTTGTTCTTGCTTTTTAATTTGGTGCACAAGAGGCTTCTGAATGAATCCAGCCTGCTCATTGCGGGCCTCCGCTCTGAGTTACTCTCTGCTTAACATGGGTAGTGAGAAGCGATGATACTTTGCTTGATAGCAATTGCAATTTTATTTCTGAGAGAGATATTATTTAATTCATAAGACAAGAGAAAGCTGACTGTTCAGGCAGGCAGAGCTCCTCACTGATAATATGAATAAAATGAAAAATGATCTTCCTGTCACTCCAGCAAATGACTAGCAGCCTTCCCAAAGGAGCAGGAAGGGTGCAGCTACTTTTGCAGGCCARGTAGAGGAGTGGAACATTGGACTACCACTTACAGACGCCTCCCTATTGCACCTTACTCTGTAAAAGTGAAAATCTGGCTGCTACAACTAGATATTTAAAAGCTAAATATTCAGTGCTTTCATTTGCACCTCTGATTAAGCTTTTTTTTTTAGACTATCGCTTTTTTTCAGCAGTAAAGATTCTTTGCACTTCATCTAACATCTTTGATGTCCCACTTTGATTCAGAGAAATTGAAGTTGGWTATTGAGATTTGAAAAGGTGCTATTCTTATTAAATGACAAAGTTTTTCTAGTTCAGTTTGTTCAGTGATAGGTCTCTTTTTGGCTAATTGGTCTTGTGCAAAAGTAAAAGTGGCTAGTAGACTTCATAAACATGATAGGAAAAATATGCCCCTAATTCCTTTTAGTGTTCTAGTAAGCTTTTCTGAAGTTTCTCCTTTCTTCTTTTTTAGAGCTGTAAACATTAGAAAGAGGCTTTATTAAATTGCTTTTACTTCACACTGCAGGGAGCTTTAATGAAAGAAAAGAAAATGTTTGAAACTGTTGTGCCTTTGTTCTTTATATACRGAAAGAACATAGAGAATTCGATCAATCATATTTTAATAATTGGGCTTATTAACTTCACAGTAATAAAAAAGGCTTAGCTACCTATTTACCTGTAGTATTCAAGTACCTTCTGCATTGTAAAAGGGGTGCACTAGCAGGGCTTCTGTCAACTGTTTAAACGGATCCTAAGAAATTTCATATTTTAGGTACTTGAAGAAGCACATAGAAGTAAAAATACCTTATTGTCMAAATGTCCACCAGTAGTATAGAATACCTTATATATAAGGTCTAAGAGGTGATTTACACATTTCCTTTAGATAAGGTCTTGCAGATTCTTAGATATCACAGTGATATCTGGAAGAATACCTGCATATCTCAGAGTACCTGAGTCAGTAACAGTATCCTCTGGAGCTCCTCTGTGGACTTGAGGGATCCACCTGTAGTAATGATGAATGGTGACTATGACATCTTCTCCAGCTGGAGAACAAAGAACAYGGCACAACTTGCATGCGTGGAGTGCATGGTCTTCTCCCTTCCTTCTACTTTCACTTCCACTACCACCATGACGACCAGRAAAAAAGATTCTTTAAGAAGCAAAATGCTTTGTCCATATTGCCATGCAGTGACTGTACTCTGCCTCTGCTTATGCCTGGCCTTGCCTGGGAGAGTACTGATCACACGGGGTAAGCCAGCCTTGCCGTTCGGTGCACGGCCACTTCACTTTACAAGGTAGCATGAATGTATGCTGTATATAACTGGTGTACCTTTTCTGTATGAATGAGCAGGAGAACAAAGATATTCACTGCATATGTTTTTAGAGTCAGAGAGGGTTTGTTTCATGCTTTCTAYGACTTTTAAAAATTACAACTAAGAGTGGTGTGAAATCAGACATAGTAGATCTTTATGACCTTGATTTTAAGGCCTGTTTCTCCCCTCACAAATGAAATAAATGCTTCAATTATTGCCTTCTGAATTCAACAGTTGTCAAGATATCATAGAACTCTTAGTGGAGTCTGCGCTGTAATTACAAATGATAATGCGAAATTCTCTGATATTACCTCTGGGAGGASGGTCGTGTTTTTTGGACCAGTCTGTCCATGGTCTGTACATAGTCTGGTTTCCTGCTGCTTTGTGTTGTTCCTTTTTGAACAATTATCAGTGCTGCACAAGAAGGACATACAGTTTTGAGAGCCTCTGTGTCAGACTCTGTGTTTGACTGGTTTCCTTGCCGCTGTTGCGGAATCTTCTGCAACTATTGCAACTCATAGTATGGTATTCACCGGAGCCAGAACTCGTAGTGCATGTTGTAAGATGGAAGCAGATATTGTGAGCAAGTTGATTGTACGTTGCTTCATTTTTCGTATCATATATCAACTGATCTCCTGCAGTATCTAAGCTCTTCCCTACCTATTCTTTTGGTAATTTCTGTATCATTTTTCACTTTTTCTTTTTAATGAAACAGAAGTATTCTGCAATAATTACTGACTTTAGAGGTAGAAGGTTTTGTAAAGTTTCTATGGTTACCCTAGTGTCTTGTCTGCTAGTTTAATAGGAGTCAGGCTGAACAGGGAGTTCTTTTCATCCTTAATTCAGTGAGTAAAGCTGGCATCTTTTTCACCTTTTGAGTCACTAGCTATTATGTGTTTCCAGGATATTTATACTGCTGCTCCAGACCTCTGCTGAGCTAATAAGTGAAAATGTTTTCCCCTAATGTTTTTACCCTTTTCCTACCTATATGATATCTTATAAATTGCTCCAATGTTGTGACTACAGTTTTATCTTCTGCAAGCTTCTGTAGTTATTCTCCATATCACTTGGGTTTAGATCCCTGTGTACCCAATTGTTATTTCTTTGCCCTCTGCTCACCCAAATACAGGGGAATTCCATGTGAACAATTTAAAACAAGTATCTTTATTTATCGTGTTATCATTTATCATGTTTACCAAAGCCATTGTTGTTAAAGGGAGTTGTGTGTTGCTAACATCTACTCTTGCTTATTAGGTCCCAAGAAATGGTCAGATAAAAGTGTCAGGAGCTTGCAAGGTCTAAGCAGAAAGACAAAAAAAATATATATATATTGGAGAGAAAAATGCATATTCCCCTTAAGGCTCATCCTTATGAATCAAAGACCCATTGGAAGAGAAGTACCACTGCTGGAATGGTGTTTTAATATATCTACAATATTTTAGGAAACATTGCCCCATCACTCTTGTTTCTAAAACATTTCAGAACTTCCTGCATAATCTGGAATTAATATTGGAATTAGGAGATARGATTTAGCCTAGAATAATTAGGAGATGATAGGATTTTTTATGTTGTAGACCACCAGCGTTAAAGCCATAGAACTATAGCTACATAGTAATATAAAAATCCATCAAGCTTGAAGCCTTGTTTTAGAGAATGTTTTAATGTAAGCACTTGGTAATTTATTTTAAAGTTACAGACAAGATGACACTGAATCAGTTTCATTTCCAACATATATTTTCCTGATTTTGTTAATGGATTTTGTTAGGAATAGGAGAAATTGCTGATGAATATAATCCATACTGAATCCATACAACAACTGCATTTTAGGAATTTTCATAATAAATTACCATATTTTCTATTTACCTTTGATGTGGAGTTATAATTTGTGAACAGACGGGGCATAAAAGAGTTTGAGGGTTAATAGAAGAAGATGAGCTCTCTTCTTTCATCATTGTAATGTGATGTCTGCCCTCTGTTATTTGAGGCAAGGCTGATGATTATTTGAAACAATTTTTTCTTTCTTTTGTCAGATCATTGCCTTTTGTTGGTTGGGCTTATCCTTTTAACAAAAACTAGGCATTGMTTTTACTGCAAATCACTGGTGTGATTCTGTGTCCTTAACTTACTGATAAGTGATTATTGACTGTAAGCCAGAGGCCAATCCTACTAAGATACTAAAATCTAAAAGGCATTTAAATCAGTAGTAAGTATCACTTATCACATTTGATATCACTTATCACAACAAATTAAGCAACAAAACCATTGCTTAATTAAGCAATGAAACAAAATGCAGGTTAGAAACTATTGATATTGAACCTTGATAAACTCATGTTTTTCTGGAATATCAAATTAAGCCAATAGGTAGGTTCACTGATTATGTGGTATCTGCTGCCTAGGAATATGTGAAACTAATTACTAAAAGAGTAGTGGCTCCACTGAAATATTTATTTCAAGGACTAGAAGGCTCTTGCATTACTAAATGATATTCCAGCCTCAGCTATGAGGTGGCGAGGTATCTGCAGAAGAGTTATGATAGTACCGATTACTAGCTGACAACATAAATAACATTGTCCTCCATAGACTACTGCTTTGAGGAGGATTTCCCCCAAATCTTCAGACAAATTCTGGCCCTATCCTTGCTTTTGTAAGGTATTTTGGATGTAGCTAAAGATGTTGGAATGTATTTCCCCAGAAGGGAGATAGAATGAATAAAAATTGCAGGAAGGAGGTAGAACAAAAAAATGAAAAAAAAAAAATCCTCAGAGTAATTAAGAGGAAGACATTATGGAGAAATCCCAGACCCCAGTCAGGAGCACGTCTGCATAGTGAAAAAAAGGGCTTGGAACTGTCCCCTCATGGAGCTGGCACAGCCACAACTGGCCAGCAGTTGCTCCAGCCAAGTCTCTGGGGATGAACAAGGATAAAAGCAACAAGGCAGTATATTTAGAATCTCTAAAATTTAGATGTTGAACCAGGGTATGTAACAGAAGGTACTGTTTTTTGGGTCCTGGGTGAAGAAGGATACTCAGGGATGGCTTGCTCTGAGAAGCCATATTATGTGRGCCTATTCTGTATGATTCAGATTTTATTTAATCTTAAGGTACTATTTACTTTGAACTGAGGACAAAAGCATGAGAATCAATATTCCTGAAGAGGGTTCTGGAAAAGTCACACAGGCTGCTGTTGCAGGTGTTCTAGGGGTGAAAACAAACCTTGCATTTTAACATTTTGTCTTGAAGTATTATAGTACTTTTCTGTGAAGGAGTTAAAAACCAGAAACAATCCCCAAGCATTTGCTATTGCAAGATCATGAAGTAAATATTTGCTTTTCCAGAGAAGTCATTCATCATTAGCTACATCATCTTCTACTGAAGTCTAAAGCAAATTCACATTGCTTTCTCAGATTGGAAAATCATTTCTCTATGGTTGGAAAACTAACAACATGTTGACTGAATTTGTTAGCATACTTATTAATGCATCAGACTCTCCATCTCAGAAGTCTCACATATGTTTGTTATAAAACCACTGTACAGTGTGTGAAATAGCCCATCATAATTATAACCTAGAAAATGTCAGGAAAGTGAAGCTAATCCAAATGGCTACTATTAAGTCATCTAACATGGCAGCATATGCCATGGAATAAAATCATTTGGATGCAGATTGGCAACAAGGGAAATATTATGTGATCAGATTGTGCCATTCCCCCCCCCCCTTTTTTAGCCAACAAATTAGAAGCTTATTTGAAAAGTCAGCTTAAATTGATATACTGATGTGGTGATGCCAACCTGGGCTGCATTTGATTCTCAGCAAGCAAATTTTACCAATCTGAAGCCCAAAATCTTTGGTGATGCAAAGCAGTCATTTCACAATCTTATTTCATTTTGGTACCTAAAAATCTATAGCTTAGAAGTTAATATCTCTGAGTTGAGTTTTCTTTATATTTTAAGTGCACATTATAAGTGGTGAATAAATATGCTTCTATTAGACAAGAAGTGCAGGAGAGAGGCAGATCATTCCAGGCAATTGAAAATTTGGCAACTGATCAAATGTAAAGGCTGTGTGGACTCACACTCCAAGTGAGCAATTGATAAATGATGCGTAACATTTGAAAAACAAAAATTTGGGCAATTTACAACTTTGATCCTTCATTCTTCTGTTGCCCAATTGTACCCTGGGCTAGATATGTATCTGCTTTTTGGTGTGGGGCTCTTGCTGTCTCCTCTGCAGCACTCTGTCTGACTGCACTTGGCACTGTGGTTAACAAGGTTCTTCRGGCTTATGGATTCAAGGATTCATTTTTCACAACTTCTTAGATCTTTTTTCTTGCTTTGATACCAAGCTCATGTCTAAAGAAATGTGCTGTAGAAATGAGGAAAATGACAGTGTGATGATACTACATGATATACCAGCTGCTGATAAGCTGTGAGGGAGGAAGCCTTTACTGGGACACACGATGGCTTTGCAAATACGGAAAAGTAAATGACAACATGATTTTACTTGCTGCTCTTTAATATTTTTTCCCTTAGAGATCACTTCTAATATCTAATACTTCTAATAAGGGGATCTTTTATTTCACTTGTCTGATTAATTCATTATTTTTTATCATCATTTTGAATATTTTCCAGGCCCCAGGAGCCCATCCTGTCCTATTTCTGCATTTGAAAAAGGATGATGTTGCCCATATTCRTGCCTGGAAGTATGAAACAAAATTCATTTGTGTTATTTGTTAACCCCATTAAGTCTTACATGAATCCATTATCTTTCTCAGTATCTGAATAACATATAGTCAGTCATACATTGAGTGAAATATATACATGTCTTACAGTACCGTTAGTTATATGATCATCTGATATTTTTTTATCACAAGGTCCAATCCTCCTTCACTCCAGACAGTGGACTTCTGCAATTCACTTTYCAGCTTCTGCTTCACAATGTTCATCCCCATCTTCCTCTCTAATTTTTCTTTCACATTGTCCATATCTCCTCATAATCTTCTGCCCAATCCTTAATGCACCATGACAAAGATTACYTGGGAAGTTTAGCTTTCAAATCTTYTAAGAAGTCACTTTTGGACAAGTGGGAATTGGAGATTTTTAAAAGCTTTGTTGTCTGTTCTGATATGACAGCTTGCAGAAGAGCTGTTTCTGACATCAGAACAACCTCCTCCTCACAGTTACCTAATCTGAGCTCTCCTTCAAAATGAAGAAACAATAACATTTCTTAATAAAATCATTACTGGATTTTTTTTWAAATGAGCAAATCAACATATAATATCCAATTTTAGCTGAAGCTTTCAAAAAATTAAATTATAATAAAGATTAATGAAGCTAGAAGTAACTAACACTAGTTGTTGTAACAGTAAATATTGCACAGKCTTAATTATAGGCAGCTCTACCTGTGCTGTCACCAGCCCAGCACTCCCTAACTATGGAGACATGGATGCTTTCCCCTTACTAGCRGAATTGCTTGTCTCAGCAATTCCATTGCTATAGGCAGTTTATTTTGAATGATTCACCAGACAGGACTTCTACTACTTTCCTGGAGAGCGTGTCCTTTGGTCTTAGCAATCATGAAAATTCAAGCTGAATTGTGCCCTGATGAATTTTCAAGGCCTTTTTTTTTAGTKCATGTACTTCAGTTATATGTTTTTGCTTGCTTTATTCTCAAGGTGCATTGACCATCTGAATGTGCTGGAATTTAATTCTAATTTTATTTTACCTCATTACTGCATTCCCATTCCTTCAAAGGCTCCTTTTGAAATAGTTTTGTTCTCTCCTTCAACCCTATTATGGATAGGCACGCATATTTCAGGAACTTACTTACCTAAATATTTTTGGCTTCTAGGCTGAGGAAGAATCGTGCTCTGAGGAAAAAGTTGTCTGCTGGGAACTTTGTTTTTTTGTTGCCTCTTATGAACTTATGGCAATGGTACCCACTGTAGACCATACCTTGGATTTGCTTCTTGCTCAAGCATCCTGGAACCCTCAGAAGAACAGCAGGTGCACAGGTGACATAAGTTCAAAACAAATTGGTCCCTTTCATGGAAGAAAAAGCCATCTGTGTCTATCAGATACAGTGGCTACTGTATAACATGGTCTGGCCCACAAAAGCCTGAGCCAAATGATACTCAACTTGGAAGTGTATATGCGAGAAAAAAACACCATCTTCAATGTCATTAAAAAGTTTGCACTTTTTGTTACTCTTCAAACAATCATGACAAATTTCCTGCTGATCAATGTCATTTGCCATTGAGTTATTTCTTAAGAAGAGATGCTGTACTAGTAATTTCTTGCTTAGGCTGTCCCTGTGTTCACCAGTTCTTCAGTGAACTGTAGTTCAGGGTACTATTTAACTATTTACTATCACAAATGTAAGATGTTTTGGAATAATTCTGCTCTTCTCTTGAAGGAGATAAGCCTCACAGTACATGTTGTGGGGTTATATCTTTGATCATACTAAGTTTCTGTGTGGCTCATTGTTTTATGACATATTTTGCCTTGCTGTTATTTGTCCCCTACTATTATCTTGTAGTGTTTCACAGTGAATCCTAGTGACGTTTTATTCATTCCTGACACTTTGTTCAGAATTTCTTTTTACTCAGAACGTTACTACTTTCTTCAGTTAGCCAATGGGCTCTCCACATTTGCTCACTCAATATTTTATTTTGTCATTAGAAAGTTCTTATTAACATTTTTCCAGATCATTGCCTTGTTAAGTGCACAAGATTAGTTCATTTGGTTATCCTTGTGACACCTCATCTGCCATCTTGATCTGGATAAGAGCATTACTTATGTAAATACTTTAAATATCTCCTATGTATAATGGCCTTGTTGAATTCTTTTTTCTTTCATTACATTCTTCTCCACATAGTATCCCAAAGAGAGAAAGATAAAACTGTGCGTTCCTTAGGTGTTTTGGTTTTGGTTTTGGGTGGAGATTTAGGAGAAATAACTTTTCCCTCTTGCTATATTTGCAGGTTTACTGGTCTTTCATGATCTCTGCTATGAGAGAATAGGTGGGGACCGCAGAGTTAGCAGCAGTTCTCAGGTGCTTTCTGGTTAGCCAAAGAGGAAAGTGAAAGCATGATTATTAAATTCTTAATAGTTATTAAATGCTTAATAGTCCAATCCTCCTTTTGCTCCATCAGCTGTAGCTGAAYACATCTGATGTTTGCCCTGTCTCTGGCATCATTATCATCATATTGTCGTTTTTGTCCTCCATACGCAAATATAAAGGAGCTCCATAGATTCCTGCCTTACCAATCCGTATGCATATACGCTCAGAAATCAAAGCCTTCCTTTCTGGATCAGCCAGTAACATACCCTCTCCTGTTCTCCATCCTCTTTCTCTGTAGCTACACAGAGCTCTCCACTGCTGTTTCTGATATCTCAATCATTGAGTGGTTTATGAAGCATCTTCCAGAGAGATACATTTTAAAAATCTTTCTAGACCATCACTGTGCTTCATATATGAACATTTACTATATGCAGAATTTAAATCAACAAGAAGATACTCTTTAAAAGCCCTTCTGGTTTTAGCATAAAGACACACTTCCAAGTGGTTTTTTTTTTCTGTGTTACGCATTGGCAATCTCTCACACTCAGCCAGTCATTGTAATCTAAACAAGCTACTGCTTTCAGTAAAATAGTTCATTAAACTTGGCTTCCAGCATTCTTAATGCATGCTTTGTTTTGTTTTCTTTCTGGTCCACCTAGTTTTTACCATGTCCTGCAGATATAATAAGTATAGAACTTACTACCTCCTGTGTGATTTATGACTGAGTTTATATGTAATTTTTTTCAACTAAGAAATCATCTTGAACTACTCTGATTTCCAAGAATTGGAATAATATGGCAGCAGGCTCTCCAGATGCCACAAAGCAGTTCCAAATCCAATGCTGATACTGAAAAAGATCACTCTTCAGTCAAATTCCATTTTTTCACATAGATGCCATCTTATTATTATTTAAAAAAATTAGTTAGTTATATGTGGGAGCCTTCTATTTGTCAATTTACAATGATACCCAAAGACTTTAGGAGATGGTAGGTGCCTGCATGGTGTTGCACAGTGCTGGATAGAGGCATTCAGACTAGTTTTACACTGAGGATTGGCATATATGATCCTGGGTCCACACTGACTTGCTTTGTTGATTGTCACCGCACCAGCAGAACTAATACAAGTTATTTCAAGCTTCTAGGAACACAAACTGTTTAGATCCTCCTAGACCCATTTCCTACTTAGAGGAACTCCTCCTGCTACCCCAGCTTGCACTCTGCTGCTGACGATCCTCTTAGCAGCTAGATCAGAGGACTTTCAGGACTTGAGGGAATGCAACTCAGTCACGTGGTTGACAGTGAAATATGTACATTGATGACAGCAGGACAAAAGTATAGTTTTTTTTTTTGTTTCGTTTTGTTTTGGGGGAAGGGCTATGGAAATATGAAGAAAGGCACAGGATTGTGCAAAACATTCAACAAGAAACAATACARTGGATGAATTCTCTTCCTTGTCCTTAACCATTATATGGTAATTGATAAAAGACTGTGGGATCAACCTATTATCTGAGCCAGACATTTTGTCATCTACACCTTGAGTGGTCTTATGGTCTTAAGAGACACAGCAGTCCACAATAATTGCCCAAAACACTGAAGCATTATTGCTATCAGACTAAAATGTTGGTTTATTACTGGAGTGTCTTCTATCATCTATTATCTAAAGAGTAGCTTGTTAGCGTATATGATATATTCTTGTATATTTTTAACATTTTTGACATTTCTGTCAAGTTCATGGAAATCCATACTGTTTGATGCAAAGGCCCAGTTTTTAATCAATGTGTAGAATGGGATGGAAGATTTTTTTTGTTTTTAAGAAGCAGTGAGAATCAAAAGCTGGAAATTTGCATTCAGTGATTTTGAGGGCCTTTTTTTTTTTTTTTTTAGTACTTTCTGCTTTGTAATATAATTAGTATTTATTTAATTGTCCAGTTATTCTGCTGAAAAAAGTTCCAGGTTTATTACAGGAATGTTTCTTTCTTATATACATAATTTAATATAGTTAGTGTGGGAAATATTCAGAATGCTTTGTATGATAATTGACAGCTACTTAAGTAGGACATAAAAGCATTATACTATGTAAATAAAATAATGTTAAAATGCTATTATTCATATTATCTCCTTATTATCTAATATTACATAATAGCTAGCCTACAATACTAGTCTCTCTATAGTGCTATTGTAGCCTTATATATAGCCTTAAATAATAATGGAAAGCCTTACACATTATAAAAAATTTGTTAAACACAAAGACAATCTTTGGTAAGGGGTGGTCAGGCTTTTTGACTAGAGCCATGAAGTATTCTGGAGAAATACGTTTTACTGTGATTTCATTAATCCAAAGCAGCGGATGGAAATCTTATCATCTTCAGGATGACATAATTTCAAAGATAACATATTAACAGAGGTGGAGCATAGTAATCTGTAACATAAACAACATTTTGCCTCTCTGAAATTTTGAAGAGATTAGACTTTTGGCTCTCTTAGCACTATAACTGTGGCATGAGACCAGAGACCTGGTTTGACACCAGCAATTGACTTCCTGCTTGTTCTGGCAAATCTTAATTTTATGTTTCTGTAAAACTGAACAAACGACTGCTACTAATGTTTTGCTCATCAGCTAGTAAGTGGAGGCCATTTAAGGCAGAAATGTAGGGTTTAGCTCCAGCTGCTGTTTCTAATGTTGCAGAAAGCTTTTGCTGCAGTTCATTAAATCCAACTTCAGGCAGTTACAAAACTGCTGGCTAATTATTTTTTTTTCCTTTCCTTCTCTAAGCAAAACCTTGTGGCACTAGTTTCYACTCACCAAACAGAGCTGCAGAATCCTCTGTTCTTGGGGAGTGATACAGCGCTCCAAGGACAATGGTGGCAAAAAGTGCTTAAAATAGCAGCTAACACTGAATTGGTAAAAAAATTTATTTTTCTTTCAGTTTTTCAGACTAACCTGGAAGTCATGCTTTCCACAGGACATACTGGGTTTTTTTTGCCAGTGGGTTACATGGCCAGTGTGAACTAACTAGCAGCTTATGCTTTAGGGATTAATAACTAGTCTTATCAGGTCAGTGCCTGACTGAGCCTGTTTTTTGAAAAGAACAATTTCAACAAAAACTCATTCTTGTAGGAAAATCCATTAAGGGCAAGAAGAGAGAGCCTGCATGGCCTGGTCAGTCACTTAGTGATGCACATAATATGGGCTCTGGGCTCTGGTTGAAATGGAGCAGGTTTGGGCCAGAACATTMTTACTCTTCAGTTCAGAGTAGGAGGAGTGTTTTAGTCTTGTTATTCCCCAGGAAAAGAGATGAAATTAGGTACTTAATTGGATGAGTGATTTGGTGGCTGAGATTCTTGAGTGGAAATACTTGTTCCCCCTCTGGCCCTGGAGATGGGAGCTGACATCCTTGAGAAGGATCATCTCCTAGACATTTCCTATGGTCTACTTCAGGCAGCTATGCGTTTTGCTCCCAGGCTGCTGTGAAGCCATGATTAAGCAGCTAAGACTTATTACTCATTGCAGGAGAGCTTTGGTGCCATAACACAGAGCAACTTATCCCACTGGACTGCAGGGTCTTCAGCTACTCATCACAAACCCAGCAATGTGGCCAGAGCAGTTCAATTTGATACAGTCACGCACTTTTTAAGGAGATGGTTGTAGAATTTTAGGTCTTGTCATCTTTTAGAAATGCTGGAGGCAACTACTCTGGAGTATTATGTCATGCTGCAACGTACTGAGATCAGAAGAACAGGGGAGGTTGGTCCAGAGGAAAACAAACTTCCCTCTCAGTGGCCAGGGCAGGGCGTAGAGTGGGATCCTTTTCTGACAAAAGAAGAGATTTGAAATCTCCTCATTCCTCATTTTGTATCCTCTTAAACTGTGTTGCAGAGTAACTATGATTAACTTGCTAAATTATGCATAAATTGTAGCACAYGACATGAAGTAAATGTTATCTTTCTGTTTGTGATTATTTCTCTGCCTGGTCTTAGAGTAAGAATCATCCACAGTCCTGGCAAGTCTCTTAATTCTTAGGGAAGGAGTGGGAGAAAGGAAGAGAGCGCTATGAGAGCTCTTTGATATCATTTAACTTCCATACAGTAAAACTAGTGTATAACTGAAGAAGAAAACAACACACTGAGGGTAGGAAGAATAATCTTTACCCTTTGTTTCCTTTGCGACTTCTTTTACCTGCAAGACCTCAAATTTCTGAGATATATTGTTCTGGCTTAATATGCAATCAGAAATTATAGTAATCATATTAAGGTGTTAAGGAAGTAGGAAGTGCAATATGAAGCCTAAAGAATTGCCTAAAGAATTATGTGTCGATTATGCTGGTTAAAAAATCAAACTGAGTCCTCATAATTTCTTTCCTTTTGTGTAACATACATACTCTATTTTTAAGTTACAGGTATAGCTTATAGAAAAAGTAACAGAAGAACAGATCATCCACGTGTTTAGAGTAATACGCAGAAATAATGCAAACACACATCCTCTTGCCATGGAATTCTCACAGAGACGGAGATTTTGGTTGACCTCTTTGGTTGATTTACTCTTTAGGACTTCACAAGCAGATGACCACTCCAAGCCAGTCCAACAAGCTCTTCTCCCAGAATTCTTGGAAGAATACTAGATACTGAGCAAAGTTGTGTTAGTCATTGTTTATTAGCATATCACAGTCAGGTTTCCAAAGAGGGAGTTCTCCATTCTGGTAAAACTGCACACACAGAAGAGACAGCCCTTACTTTGAATTTACAACCAAATTAACACAAAACAAGTATAACAAGGGAGCAGTAGAGAAAGGTTTAATGTAAAAGCAATAGAAAGAGGTGATTGAACCTGAAGTATGCAGAATTAGCTGTCTTGAAGGTTTCCACATACATTTCTGCACTTTTGGTTGAATGATGAGATGAAACAAAGGAGTCTGGTCTCTAAATCACATTTTAAGTATGCATATTTTTGCATTCGTGGCAAGCCTTGAAATATCTGTAAGTTGTCACTTGGTAACTATTGTTGTCTTAAGCGTGAGTAGCCACATAAAAATAGAATTAAGGCTATGACAGTAATCAGTGCAAATCAGAAAAGTTCTAGGTAAGGATGAAACCTGCCATCTGCTCCAAGACACAACAGGGGTATAGGAAGAAAGTTAAGAGAATCAGGTCTAGGGTACAGAAGCAAGATATAATATGGTACTTGCACCCTTACTTTTTTTTTTTCTGTATGTATTTGATATTCTTTCTGTGAGTTCAGGTAGTGTAAATTAGTTTGGGATGAGTTTTGGGGTTTTCTTTGGGGGCTTTCTGAGGCAGTACATTAAACATTATCTGTTAATACTGGACAGTCCACAAATGGTGAATATGCATCCCCAGAACAGTTAACTAAATTCTAATCATGGCTTCAAATTATATTTCTGTTTGCATATATGCATCTCAAGGAATAGTGCTGCTGAGAATTCATAGATGAGGCTGAAGTCACAGATTGATGCGTACAGGTAGGCATTTTGTTTGTTTTTATTATTGTTAAGAAAAGGGAAAAAATAGACTTTTTATCCCCTTATCCAAACTTCACGTCATTATTTACCCCATATGCTCTTAGATGATGATTGTAAACATTAGTGTGCCAAAAAATAACTTTGTCTTCACAGCTCAGATGATTAATTTAAAATCTGTGAGACTGCATTGCTTCTGTAAAGTACCTTGAAAATAATTTCAATGACATGACTGAAAAAGATTTCTAAGAAGTGGTTTAATAGCATGATCATTACTCTAGTTATTATAGCTACAGGTTTAGGGAAAGATGATCCCCATAATGGTCACCACTCAAACTTCACTGAAACTGCTTACAAGCTGTTTGGAAAAGGGGGTTCAATCAGACTAACATCTATTACTAGCATTTGTGCACTCACTCTGTAGTACTTTCTGCAGAAAACACTCCTATTTTTGCTAAAGGGAAACCCCCTCATTTTACTGTCAAAAGACACCCTAATGAGATGAAGACTATGAAAAATATAGTAACCTTCAGATTGAAAAATACTTCAGGGACAGGTAGGAAGGCCATTTCAAGCACGTGAAAATAAACTGTATTAAATATTGACAGTCAAATAGCCAGAAATAGAAAAGTATTAGCAGCTGCTAACCAGAAACCATTCTCCATTTCTCAGCAAAAGCCAAGACAGCTGAATGCTTGAGGAAGCAATGATGAGGCAACATGATGGCAGCCTGCCTCCGCACTGGGATCATAACAAACATCTTCCAAGACCTCAAGCCAAGTGTGTGCCACCTACTCTTTGACACCTCTTTTAAGCAGTGCTGCAATACTGAATCTGACAGCAAGTGATGCTCAGAAGAGACATCAAATGATTGCCTTGAGTGTCTTTAGTTATAAATGTAAGAGCACTTGTGACCAAACTCTTCCTCTTACCCTCCAAAGTAAATTGAATTATTGGTGTGGCAGAAATATCTAATATACCAGTTTGTTGGTCAACAAGTTATCTAAATAGCTTAGTTTTGGCTAGAAACATGATTTCAAGCAGTTATTGATAAGAAACTGAATGAATCATATCTAGCACCAATTTTGTTTGTCAAGGAGATGAATGATCTGCCTGCAAGTAATCTCAAGACTATTCAGATGCAGCAATATGACACATCTGACTTCAAAAGACAACAGTGTCAGAAAGCAGGAGCAAGCTAAGCATAGGCTTTTGGAAGCTGTAAGTAGTTGCCACAAGGACTGTAGTATTTAAACTAGCAGCTCCACATCCATCCAGTGGTGCTAAGCTTCCCTCTCAACACATTATGAAAAAAGCATTTTATTGAATGGCCAACCGTTAGCACAGAAGACAATGCCAGAACATCTATAAATAATTCATCATAAAATCATAGATAAAATTTAGATCGGAAGGGATCTAGGGAAGTCAAACCTCCTAGGAAAACCAAGGCAGCCTTTGACATTGGATCAGGTTGCTCTGGTGTTGAACTCAAGACTCTCCATATGCAGAGATGTTGCAGCCTTGCTGGGCTGCCTGCTCCAGCGCTTGACCACTCACTTGACAAATTTGTTTCTCTC
The DNA here is from genome assembly GCF_003343005.1 of Rhea americana. Taxonomy (NCBI): domain Eukaryota; kingdom Metazoa; phylum Chordata; class Aves; order Rheiformes; family Rheidae; genus Rhea; species Rhea americana. The sequence goes on from NW_028186446.1 coordinate 6,881,360, forward strand.
CTGAAGCCCAGCTGGAATTTCCCTTAGGGCAGCCTGCGCTTGTGGCCCCTTGTTCTTTGGCTGCCTGTGCCTCTGAGAAGAGATTGGTGCCATCTTCTCCAGACCCTCCCTCCACGTTTGGCAGTGAAGGACTGCAATTATGTCCCCCTCCTAGTTGTCTTTTCTCCAGGCTGAACCAGCTTGAACCTTGTGGCCAAATTGTGATTAGTGATGCCAGACAATTTCTGAATAGCTGCTCAAGCTCCTCACTGTTTCGGCTGAATAACTGTGTAGTGTTCATACTACRAAACTTTACATTACCAGGAGGTTAAAATATCTACATGGCCTCTGACCTTCTTTTGAGTTACCTCTGTATTTATCTCCTTTCATTACACTTATATTAGTAGAACACAATTTTTCAGTACATTTTCTAATAAAGAAGGCATTTTCCAGTCTTTAAGCCATTAAGTCTTTCAACTAACRCTGAAGTCCTAATATTAGGGATTTTTTTTCACTGAATTAGCATACAATAGATAATTCTTTTCCATGGAGTTTTAAAGGGAATTTTAATTTTCATCTTTCAAGTATTTTTTTTACCGCTTGTAGAATTCTGCTAGTATTGAAGAATACTAAAACAACTGGGATGTAAATGACAATTTTATTGGGTATATTTGCATATTTGAGAGGTTGAAGGGCAGATTTTATTCTCTGCCCCTTTTTGTATAGGAACAGATTCAGCTTCATGGAAATCAACAGCTGTCTTTTAGCGAAACTGAGATCTACCCCCTATCCTCAACAAATGGTTTGTTGTTCCTGACCTAAAAATGGTAATTAAGGAAGAGAATCTGTTTTACAATTTATTTATTAAATTATTTATACATCGAGTAAATATGCACTGATAACTTTTATGTCAACGAGAACTGCAGGAATGGGCTTTGACAGTTACCATCACACATTTCTCAAAGAGATATATTAAATTTTTAAAAGAGTAATTTTCCTAATTTCTTTCACAAAAAGAGAGTATTTAAAGGGTGATCATATTCGAGGGACCTGGCTTTTGTTACTCTATCCAGAGCACTACACTACCTCAGCTAAAAACAGAGACATGAAATGATTTTGTGTTTATATTTATTGTCAGCAATACATCAGTTATGTAAAAATAACCCATATGAAAATGTAAGACTTGTTACATTTTCACATCACTGTATTAACTGAATAAAGCTTGGTGACAATATACACAAATTTGCAGTAGTTGTACGTAAACATTTTGTGCATTAAAAAAAGAAATATACATAATTTAAAAAATAAAAATGCATTACACAATTTACAAATTAACATTAACAAAAGAAAGGTAAACATTCCTCAGACAGCTGCCTCCTTGTTCTACAAAATAAATATTCAAGTAAATTAAGTTAGGCAAAATAAACTCTTAACTTTGGGTGAGCACAATTTACATAAAGGTAAAAAGACAGATTTCCATTTCACTCAAGGTATATTTTACAGTGATTTATACACAGAATTTTAAAATTGGTCTCTTCAGATTGTTATATTGGAAAATGGACTTTACATTTTGGCAGGAGGAAGGGAGTTTCAAAATTGGCGCTTTATACCAAATATAAACAAGCTTGTGCAGGAGCACTAAAGCTTTGAAAAGGAACTGCTCCAGGACTCAAAGCAGACACAGTCATCTAGAAACTACAGATTTAAAAAGGGAATTACAAACCACCACATCAACAGGAAAATGCCTACTTTGCTATTTTCTGCATGGTTTATTTGATCACTGGAAACGTTACTTTCACAAACTAACAATCTACAGTAGTGGCTGCTTTAGGCACTGGATTTGAAGAAGCACTCTGATTTTTAAAGCAAAAACTTTTCATTCTATACCAATACTTACCCTATTATTTATTATTGTTTCAATGCTAAAAGGCTTAATCACCTTTGCAACTTTTAGCTTTACATACTACATCAGCCCTCCTTATAGCCTAATAATCTTTTCTTGTTAAAGACAGAAGCCATTCTGGCTTCAAATTTCTGTGCACTTTGTTTTTAAAAAATGCACTCTAGATTTTAGATGCAGCATGAGTATGACATGGATGTGCACCTCCACAATTCACTGACCAGCTATAAATTGTAATACATATTAAAAGACTTGCATGGATTGCAAAGGCCAAACATTCTTAAACTTTTATCCTTTTCTTCATTTGTCACTTTTACACAGCGAGAAACAGGAGATGGTATACCTTAATAACCCTCAAGTCATGAAATTCTGACATTTAGGGCATAATAATCTTCAAGGCAAGAACTAGACAAGAGTGTCCAAGACCTGCCAGTGTAATAAATAATGATGATTTGTTACCAATGAAAGAAACCTTGTTCCCTCAACTGATATCAGTCCAACAATATTGGACAACACAGAATCAGACTTTTCAAAGTACAGAAATCATGATTTCGCCATGACATATATGATTTTTAGAAACTTTAAACTTCTCCACCTTATTTTTTCATACATCTGATCAAATAGGAATCAGCTAGGTTTTTGCTGTTTCCTACTCAAAAACTTCAAAGTTTTTTTTTCCCCTCCAGATCTTTACAGAGTGATGCCAGACTGAAGCCCCCAGCGCTGCAACACATATATGAATGAATCACTGCTGCAGTGAGGGACCATGGCACTTCACCAGCCATTGCAGAATCAAGGTATAAAGTGAGAAATTTAATCTGTATAAAAGCTTATTACTATTTTTTCCCTTTGCTTATCATTTCCATTCAGGTGAATACCACCGCAGCGGAAGAAGATCATTTTCCTTATGCTGTAACACCACACTGGTAATATAAATTAATTAGGTTAAATTAGGACCACAATCTCTCTTAACATTATGCAAAATGCACATTGATTCTAAGAATTATTTTACATGGAACAAGGTTAGATATTTTTAAGGACTGATGTAACTCACTAATGTCAATGAGAGTCTTGTCATTGATTACAGTGGATTACATTGATTACATTGGTTACAGTGGGCCAAAGTTTGCAAAAGCTACCGTTTTCTTTAATGTGCAAAAACTGGTGCTTCTTGAGCAAATATTGTGATGAATAGGCAGAAATGGTTTAGGTTATATAAAAGACCTGAGAACCTAATACTGAACTTTACATAACAATTATTTTTGAGAGGTTGCCTGATGAACTTTTGTAATTGTATTGCTTAGTAGTGGCACAGTCACTTAAATGTAGAAGCCGTTTTGCGAGAATAACTCTTCTCAGGCCATGAATCCTGTTCGTAACAGGCGGATACAACGGCAAGTCGACGCGCTTCTCGGTGGAAGCGTAACACCAACGAGCCACAAGCATGGAAGAAGTTAACAGTGAGCTTTTATACTGCCAGAGTTTTTTAAAAAAGTTACGACTATTAAAATGGCAGAAGTACTGATCTTATTCTTTACTTGCTAGTACACCCAAGAGTTGAGCAGAACAATTAAAAGTAAAGAGTCTATCCAATTATCTTAACTAGAAAAGACAAAAGGGTTCTGAGCTTTGCACTGTCAGCCACAGTGAAAATACTTTCACTAGTGAAACAAAAATAGCAAAAAGCTTTTCTTTTAGTTGAACCAACAATCAGAATACCTTTTCAGATAAATATGTCACTCAAGATTAGAGGGCAACCACTTTTTCTTTTTCTTTTTTTTTAACAAAGTTAATAAATATAAAAAATCTAGTCATAAACAGCCTTCAAAGTACAATTAGAAACCAGCAGGACAATCTATATTTGTATAGGTAGATGGGGCAAGAAACTAGACACTTGTATTACTGCCATGATATAGACTACAAATGGCCACAGTGATGAGAAACAGTGTATACAGTACACGTTGTTAGCCGATCCCATCCAAGCCCAGTCCAAACTGAACTCTACTCTCTTCAGGATTTACGACCTGTCTCCTTGACACTCCTTGCACAAGATACATCATCCTTTCTGAACAGAGGCAGTTTCTATGGCAATACTAGTTAAGTGCATATCATGCTGCACTAATATAGTGCAAAAATTTGCCTTACATGTAGCAAAAAAGATGCAGGCAACAGTTTGAGTTAGAGAAAGTAGAAACGTATTGTAACATTTACAACGGGTAGTATTTTTCCAGACAGGAATCTCTAGAAAATACTGAATTTGAGAATGCTTCCCTTCTCGATGTATAGCTGAGGCATTTACACTTTGGAGTGATAACAGAACAGAATTTTGCAAGTGAGTCATTGCCCTCTGAAATGCAGATTAACATGAGTTATCAATTGCCAAACTGTTGAATTTGCTCAGTGGGTTAATCTCAGTTAAAAGTTAATATTTTCCTAAGTACTAAAATGCTCTTTAACAAGTATATAATCTGACAGAGTAATACATATGGTTCAGCTGAGTATTTACRTTATGCTTGAATATAAAGAGTCATAGACAGCTTGGTACAAACTCTTCATGCTGAACTGATTATACTTGGTTAATGTTGCAGGGGCTTTCAAAACTACATCAGCTACAGCATTCTGGAGACGGACGTGGTGCTCATAGTTCTGTAAGATTGAGAAAAGACCGCAAATATCTCCAACTGCAGTGTCTGTCAAAGTGATTCTGCCAGAATTCTCAGTGTTGATGGTCTAAAGAAAAGCAGTAATACCTTGAATATCCTTAGGCATTATTAAATCCATCCTTATCTACGGTGCAGTTACAAAAAGGAAAAAAGTCAAAACACTTAATCCACTCCATAGCAAATCCTTGTGGCTTTGGATATGTTCTGATTTCGATCCAACAATTTAGATTCCATTTGTCACCATGGGAAGTTATATTTTACATATCTGCATCTCCATCATAAGCCAAGGTTAATGGTTTCAGTCGGTTGTTCTGCCTTCGCTGGGGCTTCTTTGGCTTTTTGCTGCAATAATAAGATAATTTGTAAATACAGCAATAAAATAGTAACATAAAAGGTATGGATTTCATTCTTAAATGAAAAACTGTTGTTTAAACTAATGCATTTGATTGTTGGTTGGGTTCAAGCTATATGCCTAAAAGCTTCACTTTTATCTGTAATTCTCTCTTTAACAACCCAAAGCAACACCAATTCAAAGCTAAATTGTTGAGAAAGGGACTGTTATGGTACTGATGTGACTGATGAAATCCTTGGCAGGAGATGGATAATCTTGCAAGATCATTTGTTTTCAGAAAAAACTAGGACCTACAGTGGAATACAGTGTATCAAAATAACAAACTTTTTTTCCTTAATTATGTAACTTCGGTCTTAACCTCTCTTGACACATCAAGGGTTTCCTCATCAGAGTTCCATCTTGGGTAGTATCCTTTTCATTAATGTATCTCATTATACTTGCTAAAATGACTAAGGTTAATTTTAGACATTATAATCAAATGGACTGTAAACAGGTTGGGGATTACATTACTCCAGCAGTATTTCCAATCCATTTCACATAATTTTAAAAAAACTACCAAAGAAAAAAGTCTATTTGCACTTTTTTTAATCTTTAGATAGAATATATACTCTTCAGTAGTACTTGTCTTCTTTTAGAGTATAAAATCAGCATTTAAATAAGTCTATGTATCCTCACCCTTGTTCAACAGGTTTCTCTCATATGTGTCACTTAGGTTGTCAAAACCTAAACCTTTGTTTCCAGAACAGTCGTTTCAGGGGCGTGCATTGGCCACAGATTCCAGTCCAAAGAATTTATGGCGTTGTCAGGCTATTARGTTTTCTTTCCCTCAAAAAAATAAAAGATTTTGTTCCTTACTTRAATAGAATTGAGATTGTGGGGAAAGTTTACTAACTCCCCCACGGCTCCCTGCCCCAATGTCTATGAAGGTAGTATAACCTGATGATTAAGGATCCTTGTTTGGGGTATGTATGATCTGTCCCRTCATTTGCATCAGAAATTCCAAATAGGACTTGAAAAACTTGAGTAAAAACATCATCAAAAGTGATGTGTTCTTGCAAAAACACCATTGCTTTCTAATGCAAGATGATTTTCAACAAAACAGTATTTCTTGTATGAAAAACATGAGAAATTTCCAGCCTTTTCTTCTTTCTGTATCTCTTCTGTATTCCTTCAAATATCATGTCTGACTTGCCTAGCCACTAAATTTCACTCTTTCCCTTCCTCTCTGCATTGTGATACGGCTGTGATGAAATTATCGTGAGATGCAGTCATTAATAGACATAAATTGAGCAAAAATAATCGATGCTCTAAGATAGCCCATATCTTTAAGAATCTTTTTTCAGCCACTAACCTGAGCTTTGGCAACAGGATGTGGAAATTTAAACATTGAAGAACTGCCTGCAGTTTCTATTGCTGCGTATGTAAATGCTTGCATTACAGTCTGTGTGTGCCTGCTTGTTTGTAAATAATTAAAGAACTCACCAGGCTAGATAGATCATAGAAACAATAAAGATGAGTAAAACAAATGCACCAGCAGCTACACCATAAACCCAGGTCTTCAGCCTCCCATCTAAAAGGAATGAATGTTAGTCAGTAGTGTTTGAGTTAGTTTGGTTGAATTATTAGTTCTAAAATAGCATAAAAAGACTTTAAAAATCCCAAATAAATGCCTTCACCAGCACCATTACAGCTTAATGGGAGAAGATACTCCTAAATAACTGCGCAGTAGCTCGTGCTTTACACGCTCTCCAGGCTTCCTGAGCAGTGAGTTCTCCCAAGGAGCCCTGCTGTGAGAGGAAYCGCACTCATTCGGGTTTTATTTTCTCTGTGCGCGTGCCCTGCTCCCCACGGAAGTCCCGACAATCCCAAAGCAGCAGAGCGCCACGGGGCAGAGGCAGCACGGCGGGACCACAGCTCCCCACGGAACGCAGCAGTGTCTCGGTTTTCGCTCGGGCGAATCGATCTGCCTCTCCTTTCCACTTCTGCTGCTCTTTACTTCTCTGTTTAGATACTTTTAGTATCTGATTTTCCTCGTTTCCTTATTTTGGGGCACAGCATTCCTGCAGTCTGAGGTCCACATTCTATTTTCCCATTTGCCTTGATCCTAGACGTACTTGCTAATCCGAGGAAAAATGAAGGAAGAGCTGCTGTGACTTTCTCTGGGGTTTTGCTCTGAACCCCCAAATAAGCATTTCATAACCTGAGACCCTCACATGTTATTTGACTCAAGCTATTTTTATTGGACTTATTTTAACATTTCTAAACTGATAATTGAAAACATTATTTTTCAAGAGGCTTATTAGCTTTTTTACACTCCCTGTCATTGAATACTTAACAAAAAACCTGAATATTTCATTTACAAGGGACTAAATTATTATTTCGTGAAGTCATTTCTTAGTCTCTTACAAAATGTCATGTTACTTTCAATACTATGCTAAGAAAACACAGCTAAATTTTTGCACTTCTGACCAAATACTTCTTGCTTCCCAAAAGATATATAGAAACAAAAATGCATTATCAGTGCAGCTGATGTTTCTACAACTCGATAATAATGCAAAATAGTTGGACTCATTTTGTTCAAATTCACCGTAGCCTTCTCTAACACTGCACAGTTAAGTTCAGGCTTTCTGTTCTCCAACAATCCAAAGTCTTGCAGTCACAGTGACAACTTGCTCAAGGTTAATTAATATAAAAACATTTTAGCTCCATTACATCAATTCACCTAATGAAACATTATCACTTGTAGCATTGAAATAACTGATCCACTAAGGATGGATAGAAGCAGCCAATTTGATGGTAAATCAGACTTCATTACTGYTAAACACATTATTGTCTTTTCTCTTTGGCTTGTTTCCACTTTTTTTTTGTCAAAGTAGAAAACTATATTAAATCATACTACCCATTTTCAGGCACTGAATTCAGGTACTCTGAATACYCTCTGGATAGCTTATTTTTCTAAATATACAAGTGAATAGGCCTCTCAAATGCAGCTCTTCTAKGTGTCTCACCTGGTTTAAATACCTTCCTTTCCAGAACTGCATTATTATTTAATGTGGAGAAAGAGTTATTTTAAACTTAGAAACTCTGAGGAATGCAATAACCATGATAGAGTAAAGGAGAATCTTTCCAATGGTTACCCAGTCCTGGAATGGAAACAATCAGTCCTTCATCTCATYTGAAGTGCAAAATGTTTGCTTGCTTCCACATTTGTTCACACATGCACTGGAAAGAGTATTAGTTCTACAAAACACCATTGTTTTTATTGTGCTGAGTTATGTTTCCTTCCTAAATAAAATTAGGAATTACTGAAAAATGGGTAAAGTTTTATAAAACCTCTCAATTGTGTCCCCCCCCTTTAAAAAAAAAAAAAAAAAAAAGGAACACAGCTGTCTTAGGTGACATGAACATCCACATTTCTGAATACTTACTTGATGGCAACTACCTGATATTTGCTTTTTGTTGGTACTGTCACTGCTACAATCTGACCTCTAGTATTTTTTGGTGGAGATAAAACTAAACAATAACATATTTGTTAAGATGCTATTTTTATAAGAAAGGAAAAGTGGAACAGCTTAATTTTCTTCTTTATTGTGGATGAATATTAACTAATTGGAGGAAAGATCATTTCATTGCAGGATTCATATATTGTATGACAGTACAAGTAACAGCAAATACTATCTAGAGCTAATGGGATCTTACATAAGTATTTCTAACCTGAACATGATTTATTTGCTTATTAAAAAGTATTTCTGTAGTTCTCAGCTTTGCAGYATTTTCAGGATTAATCATGGGAAGATAATATTTTCCATTTTTAGATTTAAAACATTCATAAAAGCTTTAGAAAGATATGAAAACTGTAAGACACTTAAAATGATCTCTAATATTTGTTAGAATATTCAGCTCAATGTGATTTAGAAGATCTGTAAGAAGAAAACCAATTGATACTATTAATCTCTTGACACTATTAACTTTTTTGTGAAAACATCCTATCTCTTTCTGTGAAATTATTTTGTTACTGAAATGTAGTTATATTTATGTCAATGCTTAATAGAATCAGGAAATATTTATTGAAATCTGATTACATGATGGACTTTATCAGTTCTTTTTAATGAGGTAACTGTCTTGTGCTATATGTCTTACCACTCCTGCACAAAAGTACTTGCTCAGCTCTAAARAACTTGGTCAGTCATAAGTGCAAAAGCTGCCTATAGTGACTTAGAGCATGCCTATGCTAAATATCACAATTATGGTTAGCTTTGTCTAACATGAATTAGTTTAAACATGGGTATGGCAGAAAAGCATTAGTGTACCTCCATCAATTGTTTCCTTGCACTTTATACCACAATTTCAAATCCCTTACAGATTTCAGTGCTACCCTTTTACTCTTCRGCTATATTATTGAGATAGCATAATGTAATATCCTGGCTTGCACCTTTGCAKTCAACTCCCTTCTAAGGTCACATTCCAAATAGATTATGTGAATTTTAACAAAAAGCAGTGAATAAAAGGAAATCTTCTTTAWTACAAGATTTCATTAAATATACTGATGGAGTAGCAGAGAAGGGTAGGTATTTACTTTTGCCTTTTTCTTTGTTTTAATCAGGGCAGACGACTGTCTTCTTAAATGAACCCTTAAAGATTTTGCCTTTTTTCCTTGGCATCACAAAAATGTAAATGCCAGCCCCTGCAGCAGTACTTAGCTTTAAAACTGCCTGCTCATTGTATGACTTCACCTGGCCCAAAAGGCTGCAGAAACCAGGTCCTTCCACGTCCTGACTGGTTACTGGAGGGCTGGGTGGGGTTCACAGCTCGACTGGTTTTCACATCTCCCTTTTTGTCCTCCATGGTGGGGATCACTACCACTGGGATGAGTGTGCACTGCTCAAGTGTGCCATTGGAGGACATGACTTCAGTGTATCCATCTTCGCAACTGCAGGTCCTAGTCTGTAGGGAACAAGTGTTTGACACTGCGTAGCAGAAAAACACAGTTTTCTATGAGCTATAAATCATAACAACATGGATGACTGGAAGAGAAGACTGTTTTAATGAGTGCTAGCCTGGAGAATACACCTCTTTGTATATTTTTATGCAGGATCTTACTGAATCAATACTGATATTTCAACATTTCATGGAAAGGCACAAAATGGTCTGAAGTTAATTTTAACAAAGTAATGACTAGTAAAATTTCTAAGAATACTATTGTTGGTGCAACATTTGTAACGTAAATAGATGCGTGAGAGGAACTCCTGGGGGTGTTTTCTGCTCCAACACAGTAGCACATACCTCACTACAGTAAGCGTGGGGTTGACTGCACGGTGGATTACATGACCTGTCAGCATCTGGTTGGCGCATCACTAAACAGCCCCCTGCAGGACAGAAAATTATATTTTGACATGGTAATACCTCACTAATGATGAAATTACTGATGTCATTACTTACTACTGTATGTCACAGATTACCATTTTATTGCTGATTTGATCTTCAGAGTGCTACTCTCATTCCAAAATGAATGAAAAAGGGTCTTAGGTATTTTCTCATAGGCACAGTAAGGATATAGTATGTATATTGATGTGCAATTTAGCAAACTAATATTTGGCAAGTGAACCTTTCATTTTTCTATTTATTTCTCCTGTGGTTTGCTCAAGACGCAGTTCAAATGTTTGGTGGCGCTGGAGGGAATAGGTTTAGATTTTCTAGGACCCTCCTTGTGACTCACATGTCAAAACTGTGGCCTCAAAGAAAAGCATATTTTTGCCCTACATCTTTGCCTGTTAAACTGAAGATACTCTAATCATTCAGTTTATGAACTGGTACTTGTTTTCTCCTGCTGTAGGCACTTTTGTTCATTTTTGTCCATTTTTACCTTTTATGAAGCCACACTTCTTGCTAGTATAAGAAAGATCTTTCAGAAAGAAAGAAGTATTCTCAGGAAAATGTACACTGAATGCTGTGATATCAGAACAGTCATTTTCAGTCCTTTTCCTTTTTATACAATTCTTGTTCTCATTGCTACAGTTTTATGTACAGCGCAGAGTTATTGTTATGGACCAACGCACACAATCAGGTTTTCACTATCATTTCAGCCAGAATGACTTTAAAATAAATTTAGAATCAATGTGAATATATCTGAGTTTCCTTCTTACAGAAGAGAAATATGCATCATATAGTTTAAGATTTATGCTGCTATAGGCCAGCTTGTCTTGCATCTCTCAGATTAATTTCACTCTTATGCTGGTGTGATATGATGATGAAATCCTGATAGCTGATGTTGGTCACAACCATAGCAGATGCAGTTAGATGCAGTTATTCTGGCTATTATGCTAGATCGAAGTGTTAACAGGATGGCTGATGAAGAACAAAGAAAACCCTGCTGGTTGCCATAAGTATTTCCCACCCCCCATAAAGTAAAATTGTTCATCCTAGCATACAAATCACATGCCTGTGAGCATCTATGTAATAAAATATCAGTCATCCAGCGAGCTGCAGAAGGAAAGAGCTGCTTCATCGCCCATGGGAAACAACACCTTCAAGTAAAAAACAGCTATTCAGCACAATAATACTATGAAAAAAAAAAAAAAAAAAAAAAAAAAAAGGAAAAGAAAAGAAAAGAAAAGAAAACCTAAAGTCCTTAAAATACCAACAGCACTTGTAATAAAACTTTGATCATGTCTAAATAAAAATATACTACTTTGGAGCCAGACATGCAGTAATAAGGCAGCAAAGAAACATGATTATCTAAGACATGGTTTGATTCTAGGTCAAATTTCCATTTAAATCAATCATATGTGTGTATCTATCAGTAGTTCTTAAATATTGTCATTTATAAGCAAAACTTAAAAAAAAAACTTGACATTGAGTTTGAAATCTAGTTCACTATTGTATACTTCACGTAGAGAATTTTTAATAGAACATTGTATTTAATGCTTTCTTTGAAAACAATCAGGAACATATTAAAAATTCAGTTTCACTCTGGATGGCGACTGACAATTATATTCTCTGGAGTTTACATTTCAAATCAGAAAGGTACTGAAGTTCTCAAATCATCTCTTAACAAATTATTAACTATATGCCTATACTTTTTGTGATAAGGTCATTTAATTAAATTAATAAACTAAGTCCTCAGAGTGAGCAAGTAATTTACCCCGTACCTAAACATTCTCTTCTCAGCTTTTACTTGCTACCATCTTGCTTTCTGATAGTTTGTTATTTGCTTTGTAATTCTCATCTTTTCCAGCCTCATCAATATTAATGCAAAGGGCTTTGCATCAAATATTTCTCTGATATTCTAAATACACTATATCTGCTGCTCCTCCTTATCTAAAACAGTCAGTTTCCATTAATATGCCTTTTTCCCCTATGTTTCATTTACCTCTATGTCTTATAAAGGCTAGATTATCACTCATATTAAATCCATTTGGAAGAGTAAACAAATCTTAAAATCAGAAAATAATTATGAGGCTTTAATAGTGCCAAAATAATGGAACTTATCATATACAAGAAGCAATTCCTTGCATCCATGTAGATATATAGAAGCATATTATGAAAAAGCTRTTAGCAATACAAAGTTGTACAATTCTCTTTCTGGGAATTTTTCACATAGCTGTATTCAGTCATACCACACAAACTATTATTTATATGTGACTGATTGTAACTTAAGAATGAATTCTACTTTTTAACATTTCAGAGCCATAATGTCCAAAATGCTATTTATTTTGAAGGCCTATAAAACCCTTAATAGATGATATATTATTATCAAAGAGGATTCTTATTTCTAGTTCTACTTACCACACACAAGCATCTGAGCTAAGCAGAAAGCAATCAAAGCGCATAGATATTGCCCTGTTGCATTTGGTATGACGATAATGGATTTTAATATTTCTTATAGCACAAGAGGACACAAAAGAGACTTTGGCCTGCCAGATATTATTTCAAAACCATGCAAAAATAATAYTATCTCAATAGATAGCAGTTAAGAAGTATTGTACTAGCAGGCCGTGAATTAGAGCCCCACTCCTGCGACTGACCTGACAGTGACTGGCATTAGGGACGTGCTTATGATCTTTGGGATTGTTGTACTCTCATGGGGGCAGATATGAAAATTATTTAAACAATGAATGTAAAAATCTCAGCCCTAACGAATCCTCGATTCTGATAAACAAATTCATATAATAATAAGATACATATGAAGATTTTCTTCAATTCAGAGACCTCAGTTCATTCTTAATTCATGCTGGTTTGTACTTCGATTTGCACCARAAATAACTACATCCAAAAACTGAATGCCTTGGACTACTCAAGTATTTTGGTAGAGGTTTATCACATTGACTTAAATGAATACTTCTACAWTAATATATTTATTAAAATCTGATATTTTGTACTTTCATGGAAGTATTTGATATACGCRTGATATTATCAACCATTACATCTCTCTGGCTCTGTGTAGGTATTGAAAAACACACAGAAAACATACACACCCTAATACATTAAAAATTTTGTTGTAGGGCTTGAAATCTGAAATTCTAAATCTAGAAGAATATGCATGACTATAGAAAAAATACACAATGCAAAACWTTCCAAGTTCAATATAGAAGATAATATTCTTTTGTTTACTTTTATCATTACATAATTCTGAATAATTCTGGAAAAGAACTGAAGCCTTTCATATGCAATAACACGATAAGCTTCTGTGTGTATATAGAARGAGTAGTTACCTGTGACATTTAAGCCATCTGACCTTTGGCACCACACCGTTCGAGAAGACCCCTTCCACGGGCTAGCCATCCACTTGTACTCATAACACTGGCCATCTGCACAGAGAGTATCGACTGTTCAAGCGATTCGGTGACAAGACTATAGGCTACCACTGTCAACCACACTCACCAGTAGTAGCAGTAATTCTGGTTCAGAAAAATGAAACATCTTTTACGGCTAAATGGGCCCCTTCCTTCACCCAGAAACTGAAGTCGGTGTACTGCACACATGCAGGCCCTGCAAGGTCTCCTGTGCTTACCAGATACACCAAATAGATTATRTATCTCCCGGACACTAATTAGCACCTTCTGCACACACTGCACATGGGGTAAGCCCAGTGCAGAAAACAGGAAAAACAGATGTCTGATAGCCTTGTAACGGTTGTGGCCCATCTGTTGTGCAAGAGTCATCTAAGAGTTAGGTTTCTTCCATGGCAGCCCTGGCCTCTGGTCACTGCTTGAGCGCATGAAGGAGTGGTTGGGTGTTTTAAGCACTTGGCCTGACCTGGATTCACATCTCAGCTCTGCTGCGTGCCACTCACTGGGATAATCAGGCAATCTTTCTGACCCGTAGTTCCCTCATTTGTAAATATTCATTTCTTTTTCCCCATGTCTGGCACAATTAGAATAGACAAAAAATGTGTGGATCAGAAATGCCTTTTCCTAAATGCTCTGTTCAGTAGTAAGTATGATGGGGGCTTTTCAATGTTGTCATGTGATTAATAGCAATTCAAAGGGAAGAAGGAAATTCAAATTTGGTTACGTATCTAGACTTGAAGGATATATATATTTTTTTTAATTAAGAAGTTATATGGAGATAAGRCAACTATTTTTTCCCAAATCATAAAATGGAATTTCATTATTAAAAAAAGATCAGCAATTCTCAAATAATTTCAACTAAAGCCAAAAAATACAATGGTTAACATTTTGTAACATTTTCAAAGTTTTTCTGTTTCATAATTCTGTTTCAAAAAAAAAAATTAAAAGCATTTGTATGCCTATGAAACCTTTTTCTCTCCAATTTCAATATTCTGAGCAGGAATAAAACAATATTAATTTTGTTCTGTGTTTTTTTTTTTTTTTTTTAATCACTCTTAACAAGAATTTTGTATTTTGGTGCTTACCATTGCACGGTCGTGTTTCCAAAGCCTGTTCCGGACAGAGGTGCTGATTCTCTAATTCTTGAACGATCACTGCCCGAGATCGGACTTGTATCCCTCCAAAGCCGAGGTCCTCACCATTAACACAGGTTAACTGGCAAAGGCTCCATTCTGACCACTCTTTCAAGTAACAGTCCCCTGTCAAGTAATAATTTTATAGTAGACAGATCACCATATATGAAGTGCATGACAGTGCATGACAGTTTCTGCATGACAGTGTCCTGGAAAAAAATGTCCAAATCCTATTTCTTAATTTTCATTCTTTAGTTCCTTTCATTTCTCATTTTAAACTTGATTTACTTTTAACAGAAGATAATATCTTTAAACCTATCTGAATATATGCATATTACATATACAATATATACATATGTCGAGCATAAAATATTTAAGAAAGGATGATCCAGAAGCCTGTTTGTTCTAAAGCTGTGTAGCATCCTGTAGCATTCCCATGTGATTACTCTCATTTTGAATTTCTGAGCAACACTACACTTTACATTTGKTTTTTTGTAAATAGTAGGGGTTTATATGCCTTAGTTTAATTTTACTTATGATCTTGATGATGATTCTTTGATCTTAGGAAGATAAAAAAAATACCTCTCTTTAAAAAGAAGATTAATTGTTGCTTATCCTCATGAAGAAGTTCTTTAAATAGAGAGTATTTTTTTTTTTWAATCTACTAGAAGAGTATATTTAAAAGAAGCTACTGTTGTAACATTCTTTGTAAGAAAGGGAAATGGAAAGATGATTAAAATGTCTACTCTGGGTACTGTGTATTAGGATAATAGGAATCTGTAGACTCTGAAGTGTAAAACAAAAAAATAAAAATTATACTAATGACATTAATTGGCATGACTGGCTAAAGAACATTTAAAGATCTGAGGCACAACACAAAGATACCATTTTGTTAAAACTGCTGTATAAAATGGGACTAGACCGCGTACAGACTCATAAATAAACCTCTTAGTTCTCATTATTTCAGTGAAAGAACTATTAAAAATTCATGTTACCTTGCATTATACTAATGACAGATATAATCAGTACTGTGTTGACCAGATGCCTGATTAATGAAGGAATTCTATTTGCCAACATTAGGAAAGCATGTGAAGAAATGAATAATTGAAGAATTGATGTATATCTAATGGGAAAGCAAGTAGTGATTTTTGGAAACATTAGCTGGAGTGTATCATTAGCACATCCCCACAGGGTAGTTATCCTTGCTGGCTAAATGTGAGATTGTTCAAGCACAGGTTGCTGTTCAGCAAAATGGTAAAATCAAGCAATAAGAAGCTATATATTTAATATTTGACTAACAAGAAAACATAATTATTAGCTATGTTATTCTTCTAATTTTCATTTARTAAGAAGAAATACATGAAGAGCGTGCAATGGAAATACTGAAATGCCACAGCTGTGTGTAATCTAAATTAAAGTTCCTATGACACTTCTAAACAAAAAGCAGTAATGAAAGCCTCTCTGTTTTCGATTATTTTTTATTTGCTGAGGCACCTTTACCTTCAGTTCAATCTGAAATGAATTGAAAAAATATTTCTGAGAAGGAAGACAGTTCCAAAAGAATAAAACACGGTGTTGATATGGAATGATAGTGGCATTAAGAACTGAAGGAGTTAATCACTACCTCTGAAAATATATCAGTAATGACTCTACTGAACAGCAGCAATAGACATGGAATTCTACAAGTAAGTGTTTAAAATGAACTAGAGGGGATTTACTGAAAATTAAGCAGCTGTTAGTGCTTGTAATCCTTCTTAGTATTGGGATCACGGAACTGATCGTCTACAACAGCTCCCTTGGATTTGGTCTACAAGGGCAATGATAAGTGCATGTCATATCTAGAGAGTTAAGGAGCTAGAAACACACACATTTTCTCAGAAATCAAGGTCTGAGTTTCATTTATAATAGCCCTTTTCACCAAACAATAAGGCTCCTTAGCTTGGTTTCCTTAGCTCCCTGTAGAAGGCATCAAGCGCTTAGGCCTTGTTAACATTAGCAATAAAGCTGCTATGTGGTCTAAGCTTAAAACAAATRTTTAGCAAGCAGAATACAAGTTTTATTTTGAAATATTTTGAGGAAAAAATACATTCTTATTAGGTATAATCTGTATAATTTCAAAACATGTATTTTTTTCAAATTGATTTACTGTTATGAAGCTGCTACTGGAAAGCAACTCTGTTGGTCATTTGACAGACTAGCCCAATAATGCATGTTCGGTGAGTGTTGCTTATCTTAGGCACTGATAATGGTAACGATACCCACACAATGTTGAAATGCAACAATATTTATTTGAATAGCTTTTTTACCTGGACAAGGGACAGTGCATGTTTCCTCAAGTACCATCTTCTTATTACCGTCTATAACTGGCTCTACTTCACCACAGAATTCTTCATCTACTACTTTGCCAACATCTTCAACGGATCCGTCAAAAACCACGCAGGAAATGTTCCTCACTCGTGTCCCCTCTCCACACTGAGCATCCTGGGGAAGGAAGAGATGCATGAATGCTGGACAGAAGAAAATGTCAGGCTTTTTTGACTACATCTTCAGTGCTTTCTTAGGCATTGAATAATGAAATGGACTTATGCAGTGTGTGTTAGTGGCTTGAAAAACTAAATCTGATTTAGGCAAAAATTAATARGAGACACAACAACGTTATCTACTTATTCATTGCAGCAGAAAGGAAAAAATGGCATTACACCCTACTTCTGAGATAAAAATACATTATGCTTGCTGCTACTGCTGTTTCTTAAAGTATGGAGTTAGACTTATGCCTTTAAATTGCAACCATGGCAGTATCTGAAGTGAAGATCTCTTCTAGGATGAGGCTGTCTTTTTTCAGCAGAAGGACCTATTCCACAGAGACTCTTTCACTGTGGGATTTCAATTTATTAGCACAGGTAATGTACAGATACCAAGGCATACCTTTATTCTTTCCTATCTCTAGGACACTGTCACATCATACTGACAAGTATGAACTCTAAGAACAAATATTTATTCAGCTTTTGCATGAGAGATATGGAAGCAAATTAGCTACACTGTTGTGCAGCAGGTATCCAAGTATATCACAGATATGCCTAGATACGCAAACATAGTAACTTCAAAGTCCTCTAAGGCTTTTACCTCTACTTTGCATTCAGACCACTGGCCATACTGCCATCGATAGCAAGGTTTTACTGGACAGGGTTTGAACTGCTCCATCTGAGAAGGACAAGGCCTCCCATCCCCCTGAAAYGGCTGATTTATGGTTCTTCTTCTGATCATTTTTCCTGTAACGAGAGATAGCAGTATAAGTAAAAACAAAGCAGAGAGACTGATTTATTCCTCAAGATGGTTCTATTTTGGTGAAAAGCTTTGTGTTTGAATAATATAATTTCACATTGACAAACTGGATGATAAAGCAGATCTGCTGGCTCATCTGTTACATGGATTCTACATTTTCTGAGTCAGAAACTTCACAATCTATCATTTGTTTGTACTGCAAGAAGTGCAGGAGGATGTCTAATTAGGATTTCAGATTGCTCCTGTAACAAAAAACATAWACAGTAATTTCCTAGTTCAGAAGCATGGAACAAAATACTCCTGAATGAGACAGTCCTGCTGAGCTGATATATTTGTGACCTCATATGGAGATTTTGACTCTTGGTTCATCTGGAGTTTGATGCTAGAAGAGCACAACATGTTTTGGTTTTCCCTGAGTTAATATCTGATTCCAGATTTCTCTGATTCCAGCAGCAACAACAGGAGCAGCTTGCAACTTTCCCTCTCTGTTTGTCCAGATAACGTTAAAGRCAGGAGATGGAGGATACTGTATTCAGGCCCAAATAAAATTAAAATACAATAGGTTTATCCAACATTGATTCTGTTCAACCAAAAGTAGCACACTATCCAGCATCACTGAGATACAGACTCTAATACWTCTATAAACTGAAAGAGGAAAATGTTTTTAGCCTTTTGATGTCTCCTGCTTCTTTCATCTTAAACTAGACATTAGACCATTGTGCTTCATTAAGAAGTCATACGATAACCAAAAGAAATTTTTTTGTGTGACAGACGTAGCAGTTAAACAGCTGCTCTAGACTTGGCATCTTGGAAGGGTTTCTGTAAAAACAAAATAGCTGTGATATTTTAATCTATAGATGAATAAGTATACGCATGAAGTCTGAAACAAAATTTATATATTAAAATTTGTAAATTGAGACTTACAACAAACTGTAAAGCATTACACAGACTTACCTACTGAACACCTGGTGATAGCTGGCCAAACCAATTCATGTCTAATTGCACATTTCAATGTGATGCATTTGGAACTGAATACTTTAATGATCATAAACACAAATCTTTTGCTGAGAGCAAGCTGCATAAGCTACAATGCAGTATAAGAACTATATCAACCTCCTAGACATCCATATCCATTGCAGTTAGTTGGAAACAAGCATAGCCTCATCAGTCTTGGCTTCAGAGCTGCTTCAATTGAGATGTCACAGGAGAAAAGAAGATTTTCTTGAAAAGTACTGGAAACAGAACCCAGCAAAGAGCTACATGGAGCAAAATTCTTATATACAAAATTTTTCTTAAACTTCAGAGTCATTTGCATGGGTGCAAGACAGCAGTGTAGCTTTGAGGTCTCTAAGTTTATTAGGTTGTTATTATTTATCATAAAATAACAATTAAACCTATTAATCAGTTATCCCAATTGCCTATTTATTAGGAAAAGGGCAACTTCAAGACTTGCATGTGAACTTACTAGAATTCATTAAAAGCACTGAAAGTTTGAAAGCTATTTCAAATTATTAAAGTTTTTTTTTCCCACTTTTACAAGTAAATACTTTGAAAGCACTGTCATTTCTCATAACCCATCTTCAAGTTTTGAAAAAAGCACAGGAACAATACTTCTTATTCAGAAAAATATCTGGTCAACAGTTCTGGCCACATACATGAACAGAAGTTGGTAAAATGAAAATCTGGCAACATATTAAAAGTCTTCAGTGGAGCTATTAGCTCCAGTCTCATCCATTATTTCCCTTAGTAAGAAGGAACTCTATATAGACTATTATGAATGTGCTGAAAGTAGAAGTCAGTTTTTGAGAGGCAATGTCAAGCACTGAATGTGAGGGGGAACTTCTTCCCTGTGACAGTGATGGAGCCCTGGAACAGGTTGCCCAGAGAGGTTGTGGAGTCTCCTTCGCTGGAGATATTCAAGGCCCTCCTGGAGGCAACCCTGTCTAACACGCTGTAGGTGACCCTGCTGTGCAGGGAGGTTGGACTAGAYGATCTCCAGAGGTCCCTCCCAACCTTACCGATTCTATGATTAGGTTGTTAGACCCTGCAGTACCAAATTATTAACTGTTATCATTAAAAAAATCATATCTCTTTTTGATGAGTCCTTGAGATGGACAGAGTTTTCAGGCATTTTGGGCTAGACCTTTCCATCTATGCACTGCCCAAGGAATACCAAGAGATGCTTATAAAAGCAAAAATCTAGGTTTCATCGGAATAAAGACTAATGCAATTAATATACTAAGTAGAGAAAATTTAAAGAAATGAAATAAAGCAGATTAGAAATATTAAGTTTTATAAAATTTACAAAATCTTATAAAATTGAGTTATAAACCTGTCCCTCTGTGCCCACTGTTTCTGTGCAGGGCTAGCTTGTGATTCCACAGGTGGTTTCAGAGTACGCCAGCAGGGTTACAGTAAACTCTGTCTCCTACCACCACAAAGAAGTTTTTCTTCCTGCCTGCCTTCCCCTGGAAGCAGTCTCCCCATTGCTGGTGGAATTTTTTGCCAAGGCCTCTGTCTCCTTCATTTCTTCTCTTAGCTCACTCTGCAGCCTAGATGCTTTTCTCACCAGGGAGAAAAGTT
Organism: Rhea americana; assembly: GCF_003343005.1. Classification (NCBI taxonomy): domain Eukaryota; kingdom Metazoa; phylum Chordata; class Aves; order Rheiformes; family Rheidae; genus Rhea; species Rhea americana. Next base: position 6,902,041 of record NW_028186446.1, read on the forward strand.
GTTTCCCAGAGAAGGAACAATTCTCCCTACAACACAATCTCACCCAGTAGCATCACTCCCTTTAAAAATTATAAAGCATAATCAGAGAACATAATATAGCAGACATTTTTACTTTATTTATATTTATGTTTCAAGCACTTCCATGAAGGGTACATCATTTTATTCTAAGCCTAATAGCTGACTGGCAATTCCATACACTGCTAACCATCAAATATCTACACTGACATATCCCAGATATAACCGTAGAACAAATAGGGTTCATACAAGGGCTTCTACCTTTATCTGTCAGAAGTCTACATCTTAATTGCTTGGTATAATCGTCACTGCAAGTCCTTATTCTGAGAAATCAATGTGCTATTTCAGTACAAACAAATAGCAGGAGTTGCTCCATAGAGTGTGCCTTTGATACACATGCTCTGATACAGATTTAATTTTAAAAATTTAGACACTGACTAAAAATAAATTTTGGAAAAATCAAATTAATGTGATTGCAGCGAAAGCAACCTCCTCCTCTGCATCTTCTTCCATGTTTGAGGACTACAGTTGTCAGTGGGTTTAACTATGCTTTAAAAAACCCTAAGCTCTAAAAGCTTAGTTGTTCTAATCTCACCATTAATTAAACTTAGGAGGAAATTGCTCACCYCTTGCTGAGAAATAAAACTGTGTCTACTGTGGTCTCCATATATCATTAATCGTATCTCACTTTGTTCCCAGAGTCAGGGACAATTTTGGGCCAAGTTCTCTTGATCTTAAATGAGTGTAATCTGAGGTATATTATTTCCATGAGGAAGGCTGATTTAGATTCCCATCATTCTTGCTAATCAAACATATTTTCTAGTTCTGCAAAACATATAGTATTGTTTTTACATAAAAAAAAGCTCAGTCTTCGAATTATGCCAGAAACATATGCTGACCTGTAAGGCCACATGTCTGTGAGCACTGAGACCAAGGGGACCAGTCAGAGAGCTGACAGTTTACAGGGCATTCCACTACACATGATGTATTCATCTGCCACGTCTTCTCCAAACCGAGCTGAAAGAAAATATGCAGTGGTCAGCATGTAACATCCAGTCGTGTCACCAGCACAGCCTATGCATTTGGAATCCGAGAGAACTAAAGATTTAAACAAACATGAAGTCATGACTAAATAAAAGGGGAAACAATCAGGACATTTAAAACCTCATTTCAGGGCTGCCTTAATGCACATGTYGATTTTTAAGTACATATTTATATCTCATTTTTGTCAATTGTTTTCTAAATCAGAGACTAAAAATTGAGGCTTTCCACTCTATAATCTTATTTTATACAGTGCGCAAAGGACAAAACAATTTAAAAGGTTCAGTGCAGTATTTTGAAAATAGCAATACATAAATACTGAACTATTGTAACAGCTGAACTTTAGTTCAAGGATGTTCCTTGGGCTAACCCATGTTGTTCCAAAACTAGTATTACTTCCTAACAAAAGGAGGGGGCTGAACATGCAATGGGTAGTCAGTTAGTTAGTCTGATGCTCTAGATGATAAGAGCTTACATGAGTTCCAGAAAGACTGGACAAGGGAATGGAAGAGAAATTTGAAGKTTAGTAAACATATAGAAACCATGTGTGGCTAACACGGTTAGAGCAGCAAGAGCTGCAAACAGTTGAGGCTAGGAAAAGAGTACATAGAAGAATTGTGTATGTTTGGTCTCTTATTTTTCCCAGGCACTTGCTTATATCTCCATTTTTTCCAATGTGRTCTTTAACTTTATTGCATATGTTAATTCTATCTGCCATCCTGTATGCAGAAACATTGGCAATTATTTGTTTTAAAAAATACAGTGAGTGTTTTCTTAAAAAACTCTGCAAGAAACAGAATCCTCTAATATCCCTCCTACAACAGCTGTGGAGTACGAGGGAATGGATCATGGACTTGAAAACAGCCAAACTCGCACCTTCTCCCAAGAATAGCTTCTCCTATGCCACTCTGCGTACAGAGCTCTTCTCGGGGTGGGAGTCAGCCTAAAAAGGTTAGGGAACCCTCGCAGGGAAGGGAGAGTTTTGTGGCCCCACTTCGAGGCAGCGGCTGTGCTCACAGCCCTTGGCTCTGACCCCGTGCAGCCTCTTCTCTGGTCTCATTAACCGACCTGCTCCAGATTTTCCCCATCCAGCTATAGAAGACAAGAGATATTCTGCCCATTACAAATGATTGTAARTGATGATCAAAAGTGATGGCATAAATACCTGCATGACAGTATTTATCCCTGCAGCCTGTACAGTTTAAAAATGAATTAAAGGCATAGGTGCCTTATAGAGTATATGATATCAGATACGAAAGAAAATCAATTCTGGCAATATGAACAGATCTTCAGCTTCCAAAGATTGTCCTCTTCACTGGCCCTCTACAGCAGACCTAGATCCCATCTRGCTGTTTCAGAATTCCTGGAGGCCACAAATATCTTTAGCTTTTTTTTTAAACCATTGGGGGATTTATCTACTTAAGGGTATTTGCTGAACTCTAATTCAAAAGCAAACTAGACATTTCCAATCTATTAACTGTAATGACTGCAAAGGTTAATGGTATAAAACCAGCAGTTAAGAYTTTAAAAGGGAAATAAAACTACTACTTCCCTTTTATTTATTTATTTCCCTTCCCTACTAAATACAAGCATGGAACAATAATTAGAAACAACATTAACATGTACTCTATAAATAAACTACCAGAAGTGCTGGAAATGACTCACCCTGGAAGACTCACCAAGTCTTAAATTTGCATTTGCAGTACCACTTATTGAGATAAATGGGGTTTTAGACCTCTGTTCTGTTTCATACATCCAAGAATAAGTTCTGGGCTTTTCTCTGCTGCACACACAACCATGCTCTTTCATGCAGGGGACACTTGACACCTTTAGATAATCTGGAATTTGGATAATTGGGAAGCTAAACAACAAGCTTCGAAGTCGCATTTAGGTCAAGTTTTACGAGCACAGGCTTGACAGGCTGCTGAATTGATCCCCTGTAATTACATAAACATGACTTTGGGGGTTTTTTGTTGTTGTTTTTGGTTTTTTTCCCAAGGGTGGCTTYTCGGCTGGACTTTGGCAGCTAGAGAAGGAAAAGTCCAGGAGAAATACTAAAGGTGAAGAGGAGAAAGGTGGAGGTCAGATTACCCACACTGATCTGCCTTTTGCAAGCCTTAGACGATGAAGTACTTCTGAAGTGGACTGGGGAAACATTTTGCAATTTTGCAAATTTTCTCATTTCAGCAGCTCCCTTATCTGAAAGAGCCTCTGCTTTGRGTGAGTAGTGGGTTCTGATTAGTAAAAGTCACGTACTAAAATTACAGCAAACGCTAACGCTGTGTCCTGTACTCCTGGTTGTACGTGGCASGGCAGCAGGATGCCAGATCAGCATTCTCTGTAAACTCTGTGATGTGGTACCCACAAAAAGCATCTAAACATGTTTATACGGATGTTAGGCACTAAAGATTAACCTCTGCTGGAGGTTAATCATGTCATCTGATCTAATACACACAAAGCTGCTGGTTTCTATGCTCTTCTGATTTGTAATTGCAGGTAAATGAATAAAATAAGCTCAAAAATACAAATATGACCAGCTTGCTTTAGGTGATTTGTTTTTCAAATAGTTAAGGAAAAGACAAGCAGAGTTCTTGTGATGTGCTRATTTCATAGAAGTAGAGACCAAGTAATCCAGCATTACTGTGCYTTGAGAGTTTGAGGGGAACTATGTTAATATAACTAGGACTTGGAAGTAAGCTCTAGCAATTGATTTATCCTGGCAGTAATCAGGATGATGGCTAGCTCCTTCAGCTGATTGACTGAAGTGAACAGGAGATCATATGCAAGGAATTAGCAAAGCAACCACTATAACACAGGGACTTRGAGGAAATTTTGTAGTATTTTTAGTATTGAACTATGCTGATACTCATACCTAGAGACAGTGATCGTCAGGAGACGGTATGAAGAGTTTTTTTACTAGGTTTTATTTTTGTTTCTTAAACAGCATATTATATAGAAATCAAAAAATTGCAATTGGAGACCTTCATTTTTTAAAGAAACCAGAGCAGGTTTAGCTATCCTGATCTCTCCTCTTTGCATGTAACAACAACAATCATAATCCTGTAAATGTATCCACATCTAATTGAAYAACACTTGTGACAGACTGATACATCTACTATCAACTTCTGTGATATCAGRTACTAGGAATTTCATTAGCTCTGTAATTACAAAATTAATTCATCTTTCTCTTATCATCAACCATTCTAACCATGCATACCTTACTTTGAACTTTATTTAATTCCTTTACAGTGGAGAAACACTGCCCTCACAACACAAAAACACAACAAAGCACCTGAGAGACCACCGCTGATTAGATTAGTGAGAAGTGCACAGCACATAGACACGTTTTGATAATTTCTTGCGTACTGTCCTCTCATGACCTGGGGAGTCAGAGTTCACTTTCACATCTTTAGAATGAAGGGACTGGGAAGCTCKGAACAGCTTGGCTTTCTTGTTAATCAGGTTAACAGATTTGACTCCTCACAGTTATTGGATCAGCCTTTGACCTTGCTGTACCACTGCTTACACATCCATAATTCATCAAGTAGTCTTGAACAGAAAGGCTGGGGAGCAGATCAGATTAGAGCTTTCTCCAGGAAGATGCATCTCTATACAGCCTACCAAATCAGAAGGGTAAATAAGACTGACTCAGGAGTTGCTGATAAAGCTAGGATCCAACTATAGTGATGTCTGTTGACTGGTAGTTTATTGCAAGTAATTTCTGAAATTCTTGTTTCTCATCTCTGTTTCCCTAATTAGCTTTCTGGTGAATGAACTTTCATTTCTTAAATAYAAGAAAGTTCACGAGGTTTTCTGCAGTGAGATTTCGTTTGTCCTAAATGTTGCGCAAATTCATTGGTCAATAATAGGAATATTTTCAGGGCTTTATGGTAGAAGAAATATATTCCCCCTTATAATCTCATAAAGTCAATTCTTTCTGTTGAAATATTTATTTGAACGGATATATATTTTATAGTATGTCTTAGTATGAATYAATCAATACTACAGTCTCTCACAAATAACCTAAGAGCCTTTTTTTTCCTTTTAATGCACTAAACCGTTAAMTTCAGAGAAGCTTGTTGGCAAGTGGACAGATCTTGAGTTCYTCCCTGAGCCATAAATTGTCAAATTATCAGATTTGATTATAATCTCAAGAGGYGTGTGGAGGAACTTGACACAAAAGTCAGCTTCAGCTGAAACTTCATGCTTTTGCTAAGAATCTATGGATTCAGAAATCTAGGATGTTGGAGGGAGTTGGAGAGGCAWAAGTAGCTTGGACACACACTAAAAAAAACACTGTCCAAGGCAAGTGATGGTTTCCTGACTCCCTCCACTTCTGACAAGTCTCTTTTCTCTATAGGCACATTCTGAAGAGCAGCTACTAGCCAGCAAGGTCCCTTAGAAAACCTACTGGTGACAAAGCYGCTATGGAGGGCACTCCACCTTAGTCCTCCATTGGTGACTCTGTTTTTGATGTTGAGGGACCCAGCRGTGGTCGAACGGTAGCCAAAATAAATTCAGTTACTTTCTGTCAGAAATGGGTATAGCATCACTCTTAATGCAATATTCATTTTTTTCCCCCATTTTTCTTCATATTACTATCTGCATGAAAACACTGAAACAGACCCACAAAGTGCCAGAAAAATAGTGCTGTCATGTTTGAACAGTTAATTTGAAGATTTACAAAATAGCTCTTAAAATTTAAGGTGTCCCATCTGTTGAAGATTACTTCTCCATATATATTTGTTTCATTAATACATCATTCTTACTGCACATTTCCTCACACTAGCTTTGGTATCTTCTGTGTAGCACAGCTGGAGACACGAAGTTTGCATTCAGCCCAGCTGCAGAATAGCATGTGACAAATATTTTCCAACACATTGAGCAAATGATTGATACTGGCAGCTGTCCAAGGCTCTACACAGAAGTTGTACCAAATTAGAATTATGATTAGTATTCTGATTGATTAAAATTTATTACCTTTATTCTACCTTATTAATTATTGTTTCTAAATCATTTCCTTCAGGACGTAAYAATTAGCATTCCTTCATGGAAGCATTTAACAGTAACCAAAAGAAATTTTATTTAAAAAAAATCTCTGATGATGACACAGCTCATTTCAGAGGTACTTAACAATCCATGAATAAGGCTGAGAAACATCTGGTGAAGGTGGGCTACACACAGGATAGATTAGTTGGCTCAGGAGTAATAAGCACCTTTAGAAAGGAGCTTACTCACAGGTACCCACTCACCTCTTCACAGTACTTCAGGTCAACTGATTTGCCATCACTGCGAACACAATCTAGCATTCGTGTTTTGATACCATTACCACAGACAGCCTTCTCGCTGAGCTGACATGTGCTCCAGTCTGGAAACAAGAAAATCATTAGGAATGGCAAGCACTTTAGATAACAATCTTAATGATCCAATCTCACATTAATTCTAATTCTGATAGCCTAAAATAATCCTCACAAGCAACTTTAATGCATGCAAAGGTTCATGGAGTCCATCTGCTACATGTTTTTGGAAATAGCTACAGATAGTGCAATGTTAGTGTCAGTGACTTGATGACTTCCTGAAAAGTCCATATTTGGTTTTACCTGCATGGATTTTGAGTAAATCACAAAMAGATCATAGAAATAAATTTCCTGGAGTTACAGAAGGCAAAATAAATCCAGGTTGCAAAGTTTCCAACAWTATTTTATCTGAATCAAATAGCTTGAATCAGTCTTCATTACAAACCGCACAGCTCACTGCATAAGAACAGAAAGCAAAAAAATCTGTTCTTTAAAGTGAATGGAAGAGTTACAGTCCTTSCCTCTCTCCTACCCACTATATATACACACACAAACCCCTCACCTGGGAAACAACAGCAAAATAAGAGTTTTTTTTGCCAACTATGCTAGGCAAGAATAAGGTATGGCTGTATGGCACTTCTACTGAATCAGCAATGATCTCTAGACCAAGACAACTTCTAACTAGGTGAAATCTATCCAACTATCTGAAATGCATTCTTTTATGCATCTACTAAATGTCAAAAGAAGTAGTGTTCTTGTAAGTGCATTATAACATTACAAAATACCTGTCACGTTGTAATCATAGTGGTAGCAATTTTTGTTCAAGGTGCAGGGCTCTGTCTCAGTGGCAGCAGGACAAGACTTTCCATCATCTGGCTGTCTCAAAGACTCTGCTGACCTTTCACGGACATTACTTCCATTGCATGGCTTGAAATGGAAATCAGAAATAGCTAGCTTTGATACTTTGKTACCCTGATACTTTTTCACACAGTACTATAACAGTCTTTAAGTAACCTCTTCACAGAATGCAAGTGTAAAATAATGGCTCCATGTTGTTGCTTAAGAGAAACTATTTCTTGTTTATTCAGAAAAAAATTAGTCTGTTGTTTCTCCTTCGTAACACCAAAGATGAAATATCCTCTGATTACTTGAAAAATACATGGATATTTTCCTAACTAATTCATATTTCAGTAACAGTGCTTTGAAATTATTGCACTTATAAACTGGATGTTCAGATGCTGACTCTGCAAATGGTGTACCATAGTGCACCAGAGTCAGAGTACTTAGAAGTCTTGCAAAACTTTTTCATGTTTGGACTTGAAAAAAGTTTTGTAATTTTTAGTTTGGGCTTTTTTGGCATTTCTCTTTGAGAGGAGACCCAGAACTGTCTTTATATGCTTAATCTTTATCTACAGCCTTTTACTCTTTAGAAGATACTACCATTTTTAGTACAATGACTAGACTGCTACAGGAAGGCCCCTGGCTACACTGAAAGCTGGGCTCCCTAGCCACTGACAAAACTAGTCCACCCAGAACCTACTCCACAGTGAAGAATGACCACTGGTGAAATTTATTTATTTGTTTGTTTTATAGGAGGCACTTTCACAAAACAATTTCATTTTATGAAAAATATTGGCACACTTTATTTGCAACTAGTTATCAATGATCATGAAGATGACAGTAAATGCAAAGATTGACATGTGCATCCCACTGCTTGCTCAGCATCTTTCCACAATAATTCATGAATATATATATATATATATATATGTATATATATATATATATTCCTAAAATTGTACATGTTACCCTGAAATACACTCCTTACCAAAGAACATCGAGACCATGGTCCCCATTCAGACACGACACAGTCTTCAGGACACGGTAATGTGCATTTTCTAGCACCAAGTGGCATCTCTTCAGGATCACACAGATAGTCCTCTACAGTGTCAGAAGGACCATCCACGGTGTTTAGCATGCACCTGGAAAAAAGGACTGCACATAAACTGCATTTGTCGTGGATTTTGCACAGTATCTGTGTTCTACAGTATTCTGATGAATACACTTACACTTTTTGTCAGCAAGTAATAACTGTCAAATAATTGCAGAAAAAGAACTAAGTATTGATACAGAATAACCAAGAAGATAAACCAAAAATAACCTCCTATTTTACAGACGACAGCTATGAAAAGAAACGAAGCTGAAATGCAGAATTTATATATTCATTACTGCTGACTTGCTGAGAACTTCCARGCAAGTGATCTACTTGACACTAACTCACCAGTAAGCCTTCATTACACGAGTCCTCAATACACATGTGATCTGTATGATCCTACTGATAATTTAAATTAAGCCTTTTCTATGGTAAAGTCCTATTCACACAGATGCTTTTTAACTATCATTATATGAAATGATAATAAGCTGGAGGCCCAGTCAAGATCAGAACTTGAGCATGCTCTGTTTTGTAGCACTGGAAAAGATGACAATCCTGATCCCACAGTATTYCCAGTCCAAATTAAACTAATGTTAACTTATCCCTCCCACCTATCAGCAGAAGACTGACTAGCACATGACTAGAATCATTCAAATTAAAGATGTTTGCATTTGTTTTCCAGAMCGAAACTCCACTCAATTACATTATTTTCTTTACACTCAGAGAGCTTATATTGTTAGTCTAAACTAATTCTTGAAAAACATTTTATGAAATATATTTTCTTCTACAGTGAATATGAGATTCTGCATCTTCATGTATCTCCTTTGTGGAATTAGTATTCTAATGGCATTATGTGACAATAAATGGAAAGTTAGCTTTTCTAGTCCCAAAGGGCTGAAATAATTTTCTTTCTTTACCTTTGATGGTAGTGCTAAAGTCTATTTTTCAACATAAGCACTGATTAATTCTGTTTTATATTGAAAGCTTTTTTATTTATTTATTTTTTTTTTTTAAGAGAATTCTTACTAGGAATCTAATTGCTATTCTGTGAGAAGAGTTGTGCATAGATTTTTCTAACACTGGTCAAGCAAAAATTAAGACTGAGATCTTGAAGTAAGTATTTACACTGAAGAAACAGTGCAATTGTGAAGAAAGTCATAGAATCATAGAATCAGTAAGGTTGGAAGCGACCTCTGGAGATCATCTAGTCCAACCTCCCTGCTCAGCAGGGTCACCTAGAGCGTGTTAGACAGGGTTGCATCCAGGAGGGCCTTGAGGATCTCCAGAGAAGGAGACTCCACCACCTCTCTGGGCAACCTGTTCCAGTGCTCCGTCACTCTCACAGTGAAGAAATTCCCCCTCACGTTCAGGAAAGTCTTGTAAAGTACAGCTGTTCCTAAGCACTTGTGGCTAAATGTTCTCTTTATTGATACTGGGTCCTTCAAACTGAATTCAAATTATGTTTTTGTATTATTCAAATTTATAATCTCAATGGGTGTTGCTGTGTACTTAGCCCCAGAAAATAACACATCTTCAACTGCTTTATCTGCTATGTATCACAACATGTGAGACAAATTTTAATTAGCCCTTGATTAGAACTTTAAGTTGATGAGCATACAAGATACTTGGATCAGGTTCAATAAACAGATGATGTCTGGACTCTCTTATTTCATTTCATTCACTTTTGCTACTCTTTCCTGTAATAAGGGCTATTATTAATCCTGACTGTATATGTTCTTAGAAGGTTTTTGAAAAAAAGTGTAAAAGTGTACTTATAAAAACACTTGTAAAAAGYGTAAAAAAAATCACTTCATATAGAAAGAGGCCCATTTTGTCTTTCAGAAAAGTCATAAAAATGTGTTACAGAATTTGTATTAGTATAAAAATATAATATAATATAGTAGAGCTATACTACATTTGCTGAAGTTATGCAGACTTATACTAGRCAAAGTTCTGGTCCAACATAGCATGGCTAGACTTATGCTATACAWGAAATAAAATTATACAGAATTAAATATAAACATGATTTGCAGTGAAGGTTCTTCTCTAAACTTGGGGAGAACCAATGCTGTTTTACCTGACTTTTCTGGTTTGAACACCTTCTCCACAATTCTCTTTTAAGTCCACATTGGTCACTTTGCAGACGCTCCAGGGCTCAGTAACCCATATATGCTGACTGCAGTCACTGTGGCATGGGACTACCTCGTAGACCTGGAATCCACATCGACTGTCAGTTTTGTTGCATACAAATAAGATAAACATGCAACAGTGATCATGCTGAGATACAACCAAAAGTATTGCTACTGCTCTTTTTGATAAGAGTAACCAATGACAATTTGATGTATATAAAAGTTGCTGATGAAGTGGTTGAAGCAATAATACAGATAAAGTATTTGATGCAAAACTATAGGAATAAAAAAATAATAATAATAAAAAAAMCCCAGAAGCTGAGAAATCTAATGCGAGATTCTCTTCTTCTCTCTATCACTAAGCCCTTGCCATATGTTTCCACTGGTATTATCACCATGACTGACATTCAAAATCTTTACCTTGAGCTAAGTGTCTGATATACATCTTGGAAAAATGTTCCAAAAACTATACTTCTGTACTTCAAATCTCCCCTCAACTATTCCATCCTACTGTTATTAGTCATGGGGTTTTTGGTATTTCTAAAGAGAGGTGAACTCAGTGTAAATTATACTAACATATATTGCTTCATTTTTAATTGTGGATACTTAAAATCAGTCTAATATATTTTGCATATTGGCATTATTATCAGGCTTAGATTTGAAATACTGTTTTATATAGTTACTTATACAGTGTTCAYACATTTCTTTAAGACAGATTACAAAAAAGGGCAGACAATGTAATCAGGAAGCACATGTTAAGGTTATCTCTCTATTTTAGAAACTCTTACCTGAGCCTGAAGAAAGTATTTTCATGAACCCCAAAGAAAAGCCAAAGATAAAAAGAAAGAATGATTAGAGTGAAGCATAGGTATTTAAATGGCATTCATTCAGTTTTTATTAAAAATAATATTCTGCAACTTCTGCCTAGCAAAAGGTATCAAATTTTTCCTCTTGCACCTCTCTCACTATCATGAGGCATTCTTTGTGAGAAGTTTGCCCTTAGAAGAAAACAAAGTTTATAAAACACATACAGTGAGAAGTGACTGTAAATTAACCTCCTTCTCAGATATCTCCTGGCACATGATAAACAATTTTCCTTCTTTGCCTATTACGAGCAGCGATTCTTCACTAAGTGGGGAGTCCAGCTTCCCTGTGATGAGAGAAAATCCTGTTTTTGGAGAGGATTTTGGAGTTCTCTATTAGTTAAAAGTGTTTTGATAGTACTATGTGCAATAGGTGCAAGGGAAGAAAAGCAATGGGCAGTTCTCATCCTTCCAAAGTTCTTATCTTTCACTGATTATGTTAATTATGCATAAATTACTTAAAGCTGATTGTCTCAAAAATATTTTATACCAGCTAACTTGATACATCATTCTGAGTATCTGGTTAGCAACTGATATTTAAAGGGAATCTAAAACACAGTAGAAAAAGAGGGYTGATGGTTTGGTATTTTATCAGTTAACCTGCAAAAAAAGACCCCCCTTTACCCTGAACAATGACAATGGAGCGAATCTGACAGATCACAGTGCAGCTCATCAGCCCAGGAACAGCAAATCCAGCGTAGTCAGGGCATTTTGGCCTTCTTTGAGTGGCATAAGCATTAAGTTAGATGTGAAGATGGGTGGTATAAACTCATTCTGAGCAACGAACTGGACTTCCTGCACAGCCTGCAGTCACATGGGACATGGCATGCACATTTATCCTTGTCCAGGATTTCCAAAATGAGAACAGGGAGGCTATAATTTAGGGGAATCTATCTATATGGCTCACTGGTTGGCATCAAAAGAAATATATAAAACCTCCACACTGAACAGTTTTTCCAATAACAGGAAAATGGGATAGCTTGCAAGAAAGCCAAAGCAAAACTCTGTATGGTATTGTATTTGTTTGGAGATCTCTTGATACTGCTGGCATGTTCTGCAACTACAATTGCAGGCCATTATAGTTGAGCACAACAAAGATTTAATTTCTAGCTAGGTAGAAACAAATAATGCCTGGAGCCAATCAAGACAGGGATGCTCTTATTTATCTAACAATCTTTCATTAGCTTCTTCAATTAAAATCCTCTGAAGATCATTAATGCGATTTTACAAYAAATGAGATTCTAGTATTATGAACTGCAAACTCGCGTTGTAGCAGCAAAAGTATATTTATTTTTCCAATTATCCAGATGAAAAAGAGAACAACTCTTTGAAGTTAATGTCAACAAAGTTCCTCTCTTACAGTATTCAAAATCTTGCCATTTGCATGCGATTTTCGTTGTGAATTTTATGTGTATACACATCTACCAATGGAAAAGTGGAGCTATGATAGTCAAGTAAAAGGACACAACTTTTAGCCAGAAAGATGATAACTTAGAATGGGAAGAATGAGAAAAACAGTTTATGAGGTGATTAAAATTATGGMTTCTTACTTTTAGGCTTGTATGAGCTATTTAGAAATCATTTACATTGAAAGTACCATCTGTGACTGAAACAGGCACACGTTCGTGGTTGGAGTGCGGTCACTCCTGGCTCGGCTGAGTGAAAGAAAGTGACTTCCGATGTGCCTTGATTCCCACGGGCTTCCTGCTTGTTTGAAGCTGTGATGACTTTTAGCTCAGGGTAGTGGGTTGTGAGCAGGGGGCGTTCGGCGGCTGTGAGGCTGGGGAGCCCCCAGCGCACACTGTCCACGGGCGAACGGAGGAAGGGCCAAGAACAGGCCGGATGGGACATCCAGCACCCACCGAATTCGGTACCCCTCCAAAGCACAGGCCGTCATACACATCAGCCCTAACAGATGCCGAGCAACCTGCTCTTCAACTCCACCAACATCTTAATCACTTCATTCTAATGTTTCACTGTCCTTCCCATTAGAAAGTTTCCCTAAGGCTTAACCAAATCTGCTCGCAGCAGTCTAAGCCTACTGCTTCTTACCAAATCCACAACGGCCATGGAAAATAGACTATTTCCTCCTTCTTTGCAACAGCCTTTTATAAACATGCTAGCACACTGTTTGCATGCTCCCTCCTGTTATCCCATCCATGGGCTAGACAATATCTTGCAGTCTTTCAGACTCAGGTCACACTTTCCAGCTCTCTGATTAAAACACAGCCCCTCTCTAATCGTCTCCCACACACTTGAGGGCACCAAAGAGCCATTAAGTTCTGCATGTGTGTAAACAGGCATATATTATACAGAGAGGGGTATTAAATAAAGAAGTAAAACCAATTATATTTAATAGTTGAAATAAATGTTCTGAAGTATCAGTAATGACTAGGTTTTCCAGCTGACTGAATGGTGGATCAGATTTAGATTAATTAATCCACAGCTCATGCTCATTGTCACATAGTAGGTTTCTTTGATTTCTTAAGTACTTACAGTGAGTGTATTTAAGATTTTTTATATTCCTATCTCATCTGTAGAGCTCCCTTCTCATGAAGTACTGTATTTCAATTTAATTTTTAAAGTAATTACATATTTGATGATTTTTTTTTTTATTACTACTGTTACTTGGCAAATGCTATATAGCATTGCAACAAATGGAATTCTAGTCAAAGTACCAGTAGAGGGCAATGGTACTGCATAGAAGAGGCCAGCGGACCCCTAGTGAAATCACCTTTGGTACAGAAAAAGAAGTTATTATGTACCACATGAACATTAAAGAAGGAAAAAAAATGTTTAAACTATAATTTGGTCCTATTGAAACACATTCTTCCTAATTTAAAGCAGTTTTACATGCTGACCCAAATCCAACAACCCTCTTTCTAGTTTGCGTTTTGTTAAAGTAGATTATAAACTTAGTTTATTAGCTGCAGTTTAACACTTATTATTTTCTAAATTAGAACTAATTACATTCTCTAAGTAGAAAATTAGATCAACAAGCTATTTCACTCTGTGCTAGCAATATGTCAATAGGATAATATTAAGTACATGCACTTTATTCAAATGTAAATTGACAGCCCTTTTTTCCCCCTACCTTTGAATATTCTCTACAGAGAAGACTATGCGGTCGTTTAACATGCCTCTGTAGAGTAAATTAAATTCAACTCTAATATAAATATAAATCAGCTCTAAAGAGTGCACGTTAATTGAAAAGGTAGGTTTTCTTTCTAGAACTCTCCAAGGAAACCAAAAGGCTACTGACAAGCCTGGGAGGCAAAACAGGCATTGCATAAACTTTTGCTGACAGGTTTCTTCTTTTCACAGTTGTCTCTTTACATCCACTTCCTGATTTGCTGGCACTTTTTAAGACAAGTTGGGCTGATTTTTTGGACCTTAAGAAAGGGTCTGGACCCTAAGAAAGGCATTGGCAAGTACCAGGCGCAGCCGGAAGCCTGGTATATTTAAAACACTGGTGCTGGGCTACATCTGTTTTAGCGAACGGTGCTGCTACCCCAACCAGAGCTGCGTGGTGAAGCAGACTCCGGGTCCACGCCTGGCATGAGCTTCAGGGGGTTGATCTGGACTAGCGCCACGTTTGGTGCYGCAGACTAAACGCTCATTAGCGGTCAGAGCCCTTGCAGCGCGTGCTCCGGTTTAGTCCCGTTTGCGGAGCGTCGGGTTTGAGCGCCCAGACCGCCCCGCACGGGCAAAGCGAGCGGGGCTCGCGGGAACAACCGGGGGACCCGCTCCAGCGGCACGCTCCTGGTTACACCGCGGGCACATCGCACACGGCAAGCTCTGGCTGCACTCCTGCACAGTAAGGTGCTCTGGGACAACACTCTGTCAGTGCTCAGGAAGTTTTTATTTGTTTTCTGATCTAAGATTGTTGGGGGAATGACACATAATCTTACCAGCTTGGGCATCTATAACAAGACACATTCTACCCATTTTAAGAKAAGATCTTCAGAAACATGTGGTCTTCACAGTTTCATGTAAAAATGTTTTATTCTGTTCAATTTACAATTCACGTAATGTGCTAAGCTCCCACAGATGATTAAGTAACATAGGCAGATCCTACTTTCATTGGGGAAGTTTAAGCCAACATATACTCCTTCTCCCACCTGCATCTGCCTGCAATGCACATTTTCTATACCAAGAAATAATACAGTTAAACAGGTGGGTTATTTGAGGTGTTGAAAAGACTGTATCAATAATGTAAATATAAACAAAATTACCTGATTGACGTGATCTAACTTAGGACAGGGTCTTCCACCGTTGTAGGGTTTTTCACGGAGCCATTTAGACCGAACCTTTACYCCGCTTCCACAGGATTTACTACAGCGTGACCAGTTGGACCATTCACTGAGTTTGCAGTCCGAGGGACACGGAATAATACAGGCTTCCTCGATATAACCTGAGCGAATGAAAAAAAAAAAAAAAAAAAAAAAAAAGGGAAATCGCTTCAGCATGTCACTCTGCCACTTCTCCCTAAAGCTCTCATCTGCTTCATTTAGATTGTCCAAAGTTTGACTTGACAGGGCTGTGTGAATAAAGAGATTTCTTCATCATTAGGGCTAAATTAAATTCTGCTGAAAATTGACACAGATAACCAGAGACTTTGTTAAGAGTAACAGCTGAGCATCCGCAGTATTATCTGATTAGGATTCACACTCGCCAGATTTCAGCATTCCAACTTTCTGACAGCTCGAATGTAATTGACACTAACCCATCTCTTGTCACATCATTCTTATGCTGCAGAAACATTTTTTTTCAAAGAAAAAGGTTTAATTAAAAGCCCCTCCATAATTTTATCAAGTCAGTCAACTGTGGTTATACATCAAAAAATCTAACTGAATCAAAAGAGAGGCTTCTTAGCAGCCTGGACCGAGGGAACTTAACACCTTGTGACCTTTCAGAGGTTAGAAAGAGAGAGTGCTTTGCCACATTAATGATCTGCCGATTAACCACCATCTGCCCTCAGCAGCGCACTGAATAATTGCACTGAATGGAAAAGCAGATGTTTCGTTTGGATAAGTCATGGGTCCTGAGAGGTTGGAAAGGGGTAGGACATGGTCTGCAGGGAGTAACAAGAAGCTTCAATTCACTGAATAAGTGAAAATGTCTTTCTTTCAAAAGCGACATATGCCATGGCTTTACAATGTGTGTCATTTATGTCAATATTTATAGCAGAAGCTATAAAATGTCAAATAAAAAGCCTGCTTTTGCCACATTTTTACTTCAACCAAACCTATATGAACTCTCCTCTCCCCTTTCCTTCTCCTAAAAAAGATACGAAACTGTGCTGTGTCAGACCTACAAAATATTTACTGTTTGCAAATGTTGACTTTAAAGACAAAAAAAGTACCTTGCTGTCTATAAAGTAGTGAAGTAAAATATTTGATGGATACCATTCTAAAATTAATACCTATGTGAGTAAGATCATTCTTAAATGAACGGCACAGCTTAGTATTCTTGGTTTAAAATGGGTTTCTTACGTATCATGGTATTTTTTGTCTTTGTCACTGCATGTTCAAAGCAATTGCTGTCATTTTCCTCAGCTCTGACGTTAGCAGCTTTATGTTTTCAATTTGTGCACGAATTCTAAGGAAAACTGTTCTGTCTCTTCTGAAAGCAAACAGTACCAAAGAATCACATGTAATGTAAAGAATCAAAACACTTAAAAGATTTTAATTTTGTATACTATTTCTAGCTCCTTCCATCAGTTTGCTTTAAAGACATAGAACTTTAGGGGGTTTTTTAACCATACACTTACAATAGGAGTATTTTACCTCTAAATTCAGATGATGGTTTTATTCCATATTGCTCTCTTATGTTTGTAAGTGTTAAACAGCTAAATAAACATACAGAGCACATCCTGAATTTGAGCACTGCAGAACTATTCTTCACCAAACCTATTTTCTTTCAATGGTTAAAACTATTAGATAGAATTATGATCATGTTTACTAAGTATTTCTTGCCATTTTACTGATCAGCTCAATGAAAGTGTATGAAAAAGTACACTCTGCTAGACAAAATATATTTCTGAAGCTCCTATCAATGCCCATCATAGATTGCCCTGCRGTAGTACATGCAAGATTGATTATATTTCACCTTACTTAACATCTCTACATTAGTCTTAGACAGATGTACCTGATTTCAAAGCCTCATCCTACACTGAACTCTGACTGCACAAATATCWAACTATATATTTGCACCAGAAATGAGTTTTCAACAAGCCCTTTTAGGCACACTACAAAGCTGTACACCCATACAATTAAGAAATTACTGAATTAAAATTCAGTAACTATAGCAAAACAGTTAAGAGAAACAATACCTCTCCAAACAATAAGATAAAATAAAYATTTAGTAAGATTCATTGCTTGATAAAAGTGTCTGAAGATTTTACAACTCTTTATGAAAACGCTTGACATCCTGAAATGCTGCATTTCCTTTCACATAACTTCTAATTAGTTTTTTACTTGAGAAACTTATCCACTTTAATGCAGTTATGTCATCTAGTATTTGATAAATTTCTTCCTCTGTAATTAATGTCTGGAAGAAACAAATTCAAGTTGATTTAAATCAATTGTACACCTTTAATTAGAYAAGTTAAATAAGTGGAGGCTGATTCAGGAAGACTTTATTTTAAGTATCTTCCATAAACATCTGAGCTATTTTAACTTTGTCTTAATTCATCTCAAAGGGATCTTCTCAATCTGCCTCAGCCATAAAGAAGGTCTTCTCTAGGATTTCACATTTTGGGACCTAGAAAACTAGGCAGTGGAACACTTCCTGGCGTACCAAAAGCAGCCTGCGTGGGACATACTCAACTAATCAGGTTGCCAAATTAATACTCATTTTGCTTTATTTTGCTCTCTGCTGATCCAAAATACAGCAATACATTTTTTTTGAGATAATGAGAATGTTAGCCAAAAAGGTTAGCCAGATTTTTAGAATCTTGCAAGCAGACACGGTATCAGATCAATTATACTCAAGTCAGATGTAATATTTTAATTACACTGAACTGTAGTCCAAGTGACTCCATAAAATGTCAAATGAATACATACCACCATGTTCATATAATCTAAGAAATATCCACGTCTGAGTCAGTCAYTACAACTGCTTTAGCACAGAATGCAATAAAACCCAAACAGCATCTTAATATAGATATAGGAAGCCCTCAYATTTGTTGTCAAGAGAAATGAAAGATAAGTATAAAAGACTCCTAATCATTGGTACAAAGATGAATAAAAAAAATAGATGAAGAACATGAACAGATTAAAGGGATCTAGAAGGGAGTTTCTCAGCTTCCAAGCATTCTTCAAACAGAAGAGAAAGAAATGAGTGAAGTTAGTTTTCATGGCAAAGAGACAAAAGTGGAAAGAACAGAGAGGACACAATATAAAAGAGGCACTGACAAGGAACTGAGGAAAGAGGAAGATAGACAGGGGGAGGGAAGAGGAAAATAAATGGCTCAGAACACAGAGTCATAAGAATCGCAGAGATACATACTGCAGAGGGAAAGAAAACAAAGAAAGAAGGAAAAAAGAAATAGCAATCTTGCCAAATGCAGTATCTTCACAAAGCACAAACGGGCCRCAATGCCCTAAAGACGTACTCGGATATCTCCTGACCAAACACTGAAAAGAGAATGAAGAATGCTCTCTCAGTTAAAAATAAGAGACCAAGGAAAGAAATAAAAAGACTCTGCTATGAGTTGGATTCTGCAAGTAATTAATGTGTAGAATGAAAATGACAAGTCCCCAGTTATAGCTGAGATTAAAATGCTTTTGGCACATTCATTCTTTGGTATCTTTTCTTCCTCTCAACAACCTCACTATTTCAGCTTCACTCCACAGTCAATTTAGTGGTTAGCTATGCCACTGGGCTCCCCTGAAATGAAAGCAGAAGTGGACTTCAAATTGCTTGCAGATATTTCTCTGGCTAAGAAAGAAGGCTGAATTAAATAAATTACCTGTTGTAAATGACTTATTGCACTCAATTTACTGCCCTTCTAATGACACTTTTCAACAAATGCTTCTCTGAAGCATGTCATCACCTCATACACATTTCTGTAAGCCTGATGTCAACATATGGTTTTAGGATGATTAAGGACAACAAGTGCCAGAGATCCACAGCAATCATTACTCAAAAATAATGAAAAAAATAAGTTTATATGCATTTTTTGCTTGTTTTTTGTTATATTTCAGGTGCTTATATTTGCATTTTTTTCCATGCTGTAAACATTTCAGTAAGTGAGAAGAGAATAAACTGTGATAGGTAATTTTCACATAGAAAAATTACATGCCAACAGGGCTAGTGATGTAGATACATAGTTTCTGACATGAACAGGACATGAATGAGGCTTTTTCCCTGTTTTCAGTTGCGTTTCCACTTCTGATCTAATCATCTTTGAAATGGCGTCCCTTATGTTAGAAACTGCAAAAGCTTAAAGTAGCAGTCAGTCTGTCCCCAAATAACCTCAAAGCTAAAGAGGGGCTCCAGTGGTGGAACATCACGCAATTATACCACACACATACAGAGAGGGACGCTCAAGAGAGGAAACCCTGGGATACTCTGGTACACAGCACCCTCCCTACACAGTCCAGAAGGGTATTGGAAAGAGACGGCCTATTCGGTTTCCCAGTGCAGTGGTCCATCCCACATCGCTTATTCCAGCTCCTATCAGCTGAACTCCACAGGCTGGTGAAATGGACAGTTGTCTACCAGGAACTAGAATATGACTACAATATCATTAAAGTTTTATTATTGAACCACAATTTATCAAATAGTTTTCAGTTACAAAGAGTATGAACTGAACTCAGTATTGAAAGGGAAAGCTTTACTGCCTCGTCATCAATTGGCTCTAAAATCTGGTCTACTAGAACAACATCATTAATGGATGTGATGGATAATTTATAATGGAGGGCTCAATTTACACTTCACACTTTGTCTAGTGAAAAACAAGTTAAGATACAAGCATATGGATATAAGATTCCCCCTTTTCATCCTCARACTACATCTATAATGTATAAGAAAAGACCCATTACTTGAGTTGTAGGGTGCAAACATAAATAACATCTTAAGAAGTGTTTATGTGAACTCTCTTGTCTTTAAGAGTGACAGAATTGTGCTCTTTCTCTCATGTAGGAAGTGTCACGTTATCTTTCTAAAAAACTGCAATGTCAGAATGGTTTATGGCATTTAATACAGATTCTTTTCAAAGAAATACAAACTTCTTGAGTCTCATCTTCCAAGAAGACAACGAAAAATACAACTTTCACATGTTACTGAAGATATATATAACTTTTGAGGCTAGTTATATTTCTACCTAGCTGTGGAATGATGGATTGAACTCCAGTATGACTTTCTTTTTATTTTCAGGATTACCTTTCAAAGTCTCAAAACCTGAGAGCAATTGCTAATGATTAACCATCTTCTGCATCAGCAGTCCTGTCTCTTGTGAACTAAACAGAAGCTTCTTACTGTCTCTGAGTTGATGAATGCCTTCCTTATGACTGACATACTATTGACAGAGCAGATATGGTGGTACCATAATGTAGAGGCTTATTCTAGTACTGAATAAGATGGTACTGGTGATAAAATGTGACAGATAGCATATTTCCAAGAGGAAACAGAATACAAGTATGAAATCCTACATATAAAAAAAATCTTAGCAAAGATGCAAGATATAAAACAGCAAAGTATTCGAATAGTAATAATAATTGGGAACCTAAATCTACTACCACACTAGATTAGATTTTTTTTTTTTTAATGGAAAATATATTCATTTTACGATTATATTTGACAGCAAGTCTCAATTTAATTTTTATGCTCTGTTATTTTTGTTGATAGATTTGCATTGCCTCAGGTTAGAATACTTAAAATGAAAAAGATTTTTAAAAGTCCCCGTAAGAGTGGACACAGCAGGTTCTAACTGGCATCTTAGACCATGTAGCCACTTTTATAACCTTTGCGATTTTACTATGAGACATATAAGCAATTAGATACAAAATTCCTCGATTCACACAGATACTCCCAGCTTCTGTTGTAAAAGTATTCACTGATACACAGATACTTCACTCTAATCCCCTGCATAAGCCTTGTAGCCATGGAGAACTTTGTAAAGTCAGCGCAAATCAATGCACCTCATTTAATTAATGCTAAAAAGTGAAATAATCTCACACTAATAAGGCAGCAGACAAACTATCCTGGACTAGTTGACTGTGCCTAAGGTCTTAACAGTAAACTGACATGAATTAAGAAGGGTAATATGACCTATATAAAAATATTACAGATGTCTGCCATGCTGTTATATTTACCTTCYCTACACACACACACATAGACACACTCAGCCACCTCTCCACTTATCTGGATCATAATTGCTATATGATGGAGAGAATCTAAATATTGTAAGTATTATAGTGATATATGTGACAGTGGCCTGCTTTTGATTTTGCTGTCATGAAGATACCAAGATACATCTTAAAGGGACCATGAAGAAACTGTATTTCAATGTTCTTTTAACAAAGATGCTAAAACAGATTGTTGGCAGACACACGTCATTATCCACATATACTAGTGAGGACAGGGATAATGCTATGAAAAACAACTGCTGCTCTTCTAATGGAAAAAATAATCTGAGTGTCAAATGAACTGTAGATTTTTGTATTTCTCCAGTAAAATTACCTATGTAGTACTGAAAGAAAGCTRGAAACAGGGAAATGGCAATTAATGTGTCTTCCATTGTGGCAAATGAATAAAAAGCAGGTCACTTAACATTTTAGCTGGCGTGGCCGCACCTGCTGACATTATCAGCTGTTAGCCCCTGTTCATACGCCACAGAACTGGTATGACTGAAAAATAACAAAAACAGAGTATTTCAAGTAGTTGCTGAATGGTGCTCTCTTCTATCATTAGATTTAGCTCAAACATATTGAAATGAGATGTTGAAATAATAGATATATCTAACACTGAAAATAGAGATAAAAAAAGAAAATAAAAGAATACCTTGTTACTCTGCAGCTGAAAGTTAGCTCTATTTTCAGCTGTTAGTTCAGGGTTTTTTTGAAGCACCTTTTAAGGAACAGAAAACTAAGGACCTTGTTTGGAAGGACTCTGCCTCCTCAGTATACCTGAAATCATCTCTTAAACTTGYAGTGTCTACAGATTTATTTAACTGTATTTTGCCTCTCCTTGCTTCAGAGTTATTTTCTACTCCTGAGTTTTTGAAACCTATTTATACTCGGGACTTTATGACTGCTCCCAAACTTTCAGCGAGTATCACAGGAATCCTCTTATGGGTCTACTAATTTAGGAGTCTGCTTTATGTCGCACCYGTCCATTTAGCTCCTCAGTGTCTGTGAAGTGTTAGTCAACTCTTCTCGAATCTACTGAAAATGAGATGTGTCAAGTAGTAAAAAGAGATCTGAAGTACTAATTCTTCTGAAATATTAATTCTTCTGCTCTGTTTATTGCTTCTTTCCTGAGGAAGTCAACTGAATTTTGATTATAAACATATAAATTTTCACAAAACAAACAGCTAAGAATGTTTTGGCACTGCAGAGCACATCTGTCTTCTGATTCTACCCACTCAAAACGGCATGACTTCCAACACAAACCTATTCACAGCTTCATAAATTTCCAAGGTAGTATTTACATAAAATCGTTGACAGTCTCACAATCTGAATTTCCTGTGGCATTTTAGTGTATCACATGATATATTAATAGCATTAGGGGGTCTCTAATTTGTTCCTCTTGTCAAATGTAGGGGATATTATCACAGGTGAAGAAATACAATTATCCCCTTGTCAGATTTCATGATTTCACAGTGCCATGACAACAAAAATTCAAGCAAAAGTTGAGCACAGACAGAGGATACATCTTCCTTAAATACTGACCTTGATATCTYGTTTCCTAGTCAAAGCTAATTTGCACAACATTGCAATTTTCACAGTTTGCAATTATATCTCATAAAATTGCAATATAATTGCAATTAAATACTATACTATTTGAAAAAGAACTAACAGACTCACAAGAACTAACAATAAAGCAAATTTCTGAAGAAAACACATCACATAGCCTAAACTGACTCTTTTTCTTTGGATCAGTTACAAAATTAGTGAAAAATTCAGTGCTGTCATTTCTATAGGGAAATAAGCAACTCTTAGAATTTTCAAGAATATCCCAAGCAGGCTTGAATTATGAGTCCTGTCAGGTTTAGCTAGAAAAGCTAAAAGGAGATTGATGGGAAGCTAGAAGGCACTTTTATTTGCTAGCAGGTGGGGTAACCACTGGGTTACCACAGAAGTCCCTTGCTGATTTGGCATAATACAGCTTTTACATTTGTTCTTAAAGACAAAAGTAAACAGCACACTGAAATCTAGAGACAATGCCAAACTGAAAACTGCCATATACCAAAGGCATGAAAACAACAACAAAAAATATCATAAATACTGGCAAGATATAAAATAAGATTTAACTGGTAAAACACCAGCTCACACATGTAGAGAAAAATAAATCATTGGAATATTATGCATGAATACAAAATAGATACTCAGAAAAGACAGCAAAAATAACCTCAGACCAGACTGAAACATTTAATTCATCTGTTAYAGCCCCTTTGTAACTGCAAAACTATGCTAAATCTGGGAAAATGTTAATGCTGAAGGTAGACAATAAATCCGGTGAGCCTTAAAAATTATCTGTACTATGTGTGTGCACAACACTTATCAATAATAGATGCTTGTTCTAGAAGAGCTAGTGAAAAAGAAACCATAATTTTAGTGACATATTCTTTAGTATCAAAGTCAGTTTAGATATCTGACCACCCCCTCTTATGGGGTACACTTGAAATTCTTGTCAAACAATTCTAAGGTGCACAAGGAAAGCAGGATCAGTCCTACTGCAATTCCAAGCTGCACCTGCCAATGCCTGCACCAAGATAAAGATACTCTCCCCCTGAAATGGAACTGATGAGAAAACACACATAGATGCCTGATGTGCTAGCAAAAAAAATGCAATGAAATTTGGGGGGGGGGAGAGGGAATCAAAGAAACAGAAACCTTAGTAAATTGACTTACAGAAAAAGAAATAAAGTAATAGATAGATAAATAAATAAATAAGGATTCAGGCTTCCCAATCAAAAATAAATATAGTAATGGTTCACAAATATTTCCAGTATTCAAAGAGAGCAAAAAGAGACCTCAATTCCGTGAGAAAATTGGGGTGAAATTGTAGCAAGAAAAACAAAACAAAGCAATGCTATTATTTTGGCAATTATATATAAAAATACAGCAATGATGTATTTTGGGAAGATTGTCTCTGGAGCCTACTAGTGCTAATGGCATATAAATGGTAGCTCTCAGTTTAGTAGGTATAATAACAACATTCTGTCAGTAGCTTTGCACTGATTTTTTATTCACTGTGATCACTGTGAGTGTAGGGGACATTCATTGATAATCCATTAGACTGGAAATTACTTCTTCTGGGATAACTATCATGAAGAGTTGTAACARGACAAACAAAGACAGTTGATAATATGCTTTTTCCATTTTTTATTCCTCTTTTATTTCTCTGATACTTTGTTATACAATTCCTTATTTATTTATTTATTTTATTTTGAWAGCTTTGGCTTAAGGTATTTGCTACTACTAAGCTTACTGAAGAAAAGAACACATTRAGTTCCAATTGTTTTATAATTAATAAGAAATACACTTGAATATGGGCATCAATCACTGCTGCAACAAGGAAAGCATGCAGTAAAGGCAGGACACGGTGTGCTCTGCAGAAAGAGATCAAACCACGAATGCGTCGGGGGGAGCCTGGGTTCTGTAATATCTCAAAAAAATTCCACATTCCTCTGCAATGTCGTTTGGTGGCTGCAAGAGACAAGCATCTCAACGCTATCGTTTCATGCTGCATGTTGAATTAGTAACATTTTACCTCTCTTTAAGAAGTTAGAGCAAAATGGGAAGCAGATACTCAGATGACTTCCCATTTTGTAAAACTGTGGCAAGCACTGATTTCTCAAAGCGCACTACTAACGCTTGAAGGCTGCTAAATCCAGCCCTGTTCTAGGCAACACAACAGTTCTCACCTTTTTCTGCTAGTTACCTCAAGTAGCACGTTCCCTGCCATGTACAGCACCTATGATTTGCTTTCAGATAGACAATTTCTGCTTCCCTCACATGTTATTGTCCCTTTGCTGTTGACACAAAACCTGACAGTCCCTACTCCTTGAAGGCAATGACGACTGGTATTAGGCCATTAGTCCCTCCGGCTTTGCAAGGATTTCAGTTCTTCTGTTATTTTCCACTTTACATTGACCAGGGTCTCTCTAGGCTCAATATTGCTTCTAACATGGAGTGGGTCTGGCGTTCTTGGTTTTACTTAATAAATTAAACAAACAAGCAAACAAACAAAAAAAGCGCACAAATCTGAGAAAACCATAGGCAAAAATGAAAACTGACCACCAGTTACTGCCTGGCTACTGGCAATGGTCACAAGTGAAACACACTGTTGAAAAGTAACCTCCCTGCCCGGAGAAACAGGAAATTAGTAAGTCTCTTTTCTACTGTTTTCTAATGATGATTYCCTGAACAATTAGGATTATTTCACATCTCTTTTTCAGCTTTCCTCACTATCTTTCTGGGGAGCTTTCTAATCCCCCTCAGGCCCAGGCAGATCTGTGTGTATACAGCCGCTGACATTGGAGTAGCTGGATTTTTTGGTACAGCAAATGTGGCAAATGTCCAGGTCAGGTCAAAAAAGTGCAGTATGTGCTTTCTCTCTCACCTCTTTAGAATATACAAAAGGACAAAAATAGGCAATTGGCTTAATTCTCTGCAGATGTCAATAGCCAGTGCAAGCAGCTGAGAATAAAACTAAGGAACATTAGAAGTATTCAGAGCTGAAAAGGAAAGGGTTTTCCTGTCCCATGACAGTTTACAGTTTTGGTATTTTTCAGTCATTCCAAAGTGAAACAGATARTAATCTAGAAAAATAATCCAATGTTGTTATTCAATTTTAGTTATAAGAATTTCAGTTGTTTAGTATTTATCTTTCAGTAAAAATTACCAAAAAAAAGTTTTGAATAAAAATAATCATGGAAGAAAATTCATCACACATTTATCTTCCAGCTCTGCTTTGAGATACTGAACTCAATGATCACCTTTCCATCTAACCACAAGGATATGCACGGTCTGGCTTGATGCATTCCGTTTACAATTTATCATAAGCAAAGTTCAAAATGGGAATTACTGGTGTTAATTAAAATTCCCATCAGTCATTCAACTTTTTTGATTAGCTATTTTAATTTAATCTAAGTAAATAAATGACATTTCTAATATCTTAGTTTATAAATTAAAATACATATACAAATTAAACAAGTTGACTATTTAATGGCATGAGACTAAACTCCAGCTCTTTATATCAATAACTCAGATATACAATTTTGCTCTGCATGCAGGAAAACAAATGAATACAAAAGATTTGGTAATGTACGTTAGCATATTTCTGGCTCAGTGAAGCCAGAAAGTTCCAGTTCTGGTCCTAATGCTATAGATACATCCACTTAATGCTATAGATACATCCACTTTAGGAGGGAGAACATTTTTGAAGAAAATTGTCCCCTCCAAGAGCACTGTGGATACAAAGACCGTAAAGTCTTTAAAAAGTCTAACTTTACCCATGACACTGAGAATTACACCTAGGCAGAAAAGTGTTGTGTGCTGTTGAATTCAGATTAATATGTATATTTTAAAGTGCTGAAGAGGAAAGGGGAAAGATAAGGCTATTTAAGGAAATTAAAGCTACCTGAAGACTCTATTTCAAGGAAATCAYTTCATTCTTTGCAAAAGGTCACAGCAGCCTGTGCTGTCCCTTTTTGTTTTTTGAGGCTTTGAACTTCCTAAATAACTTAATTCTCCAATGCATAGGTACAGTTATCAGGAAGAATGACAAGATTTGACTTTTCCATAAAACAAATACCTAGCTGGTAATTTACCATCATTTTACTTTTAAATATTGCACTGTACCAATCAGTAAAAATAAACTTTAYTTTGTATGTCTGAAGAATCTTACTTTTTAGATGTGTATAAAATGTGTGCTGGGTTTGAAGATATCTTGGGATAAAAAGCAGCCTGAGCAATAAACACTAATCTGCTAATTCTGCCTGTATGGATAGGTTATATGGAATAATGCAGGTAAGTAAAGAGATGAAAGAAAAGAGGTTTCTAAATACCATGACTGTTGCACCGTGATGTTTCCACAAGTCGACTGTTTTGATCGTAGCATGCCATGGCCTGGTAGCGGTAGCCTTGTCCACATTCTTTAATGTCTCCTTGTACTTTCATGCCCAGTAAGACTTCCACTTTTCCCTCTGGTAATATACAGTCCGACCAGTTCCCCACGGGTTGAGCACTGTATTTGTCACATGGACAAAACTGATTCTCAATCAGAGGATATAGCTGAGAGTTTTTGCATTTATCCCTTTTCTTACTTTTTCCTAGAAAGAAGAGAGAATTATTTTAGAAAGTTTGATTCAGTTTATATCCTACTCCTTCCCCAAATTCATTTAGTCATCAGTAATTTCAAAATAAAACCTCCAAAGGACACAAAGCTAATGCCAAAGTTTGCAAACACACGTGCTTGAAAATAAATACACATGCCTAAAAGTAGTTACATTAACCTTTATTCAATCAGTTAGATTAATAACTTGAATTTCTAAGATAATGAATGCCTACAGTTTGCACAGAGGCAACATATTTTAAGACAAAGCCACATATTTATGTTTAATTCAGATAAAAGAGCTTAGGGAATCCAGTTTGAAAATGTCAGCAGTTAAAAAAAATATACTATTTACCCTTTATTTCCTCATCAGTGTACATTCAGTCCACTAAATAATGTCTCACATATAGATAAAACTTTCTCAAATTAAAGAAAATTGCTGCAGGAAGTAACATGCATCTTTCTTATAGTAGCACATTCTTTCAAAATGTCAAAATCCTTTAATTTCATTACATGTTACTATATCATTTGTTAATAATTACTATTAGTTCCCTTTAATGGAATAAGCTGCTCCAGTAAATTTTTGTTTCTTTTCAAGTATCTTCTAGCAACTTGCTTCCCTTCCCCATCCGGAGTCTGCTCACCTCCTATCCAACAATCTTCTCTTTGGTAAAATTTGCTCTAATTTTCTTCCTAGGTATATTTCCCTATCATACAACTCTGGTATGATTGTAGGAGTCTTTGCAAAAATTGTTTTTACAAAGTTTGTTACTTAGATGAGACTATAAATGAATATTCTGCACTATTTTTCTTGCTTTTCAAAACAAAACCCCAGACACAATTTTGCAGCACCCTTAGGACAGTGCTGATGTTCACTACTGTCTGAGGTATAAATAGAAGCAWGGTACTTCATGAAGAAAATTTTCTCTTTCTTTTGATAGCACAACTGCATACTAAAAATATACCTCTCTTCCTCCTCATCTTTTCCCTACAAATAATTATGTATTCACCTTATGCGGTAGCCTGGATAACACGCTGTAACCCGGAACATACCATAGGAAAAATCGGAGTCTTAACAAGTTTGACAGAGCAGCTTAACTCAGCCCAGGGCAGCACCTCAAAGCATTAATACGGCGGCAAGAGGCAAGACTCTTCTTGTTTTGTTTTTTAAAACAAAAAAAAAATTGTTAGGGATTTTTCTTTTTTTTCCTGTGGAAGCAAACCTGCCATAAAGTTCACTGGTATTACAAGAGAGCCGCAGTGAGCCTTCCTGAAGGTTATGAATTATTCAGTGTTCCCGTACTGATTAACGGGGGGATGGCGCRGGGGATAGGGCTTGCATCCTTTCGCGCTCCTCCTGACGCCGCTAACGGGCACCCCCTCTGCTAGCTTTCCTCCACAACAGACTACACCGACTAATTGGCAAATAGTGCTGCGGCAGAGGCCAACTCTCACTTTCAAGGTTTCACTTATAATTTAGGAACAAAGCGTGGTTTTTTCTTCTCCTTTCCTGCAGAACAAATAAAGCAGCAGATTGAAACCAAAAAAAGCAGAAGAAAGTATGTGTTTCAAAAAGAGAGGGATGGCAATCGCGTGGAACAAAGAAAAGCTTGTGGTAAAGATTAGTGCAGCTTTGGAAAAACCTTTTATTTTGTTAACAAATAGCAATGGAAAAAACTCCCAAAGTTTCAAGGGACGGTCCTACCTTGGAGATTAAGTATAAGAATATCACAAGACAGAAAAATACTACCCGATGAAGTGAATAGCCACCCCCAAAAGTGCATACTTAGGTTAAGAAATAAGGCAGAAAATGAACCCAAGGAAGTTCACACCGGGATCGGAGCTGCTGGATGAAGGCACAAAGAAGAACTGAGAGAATGAATGTTCAGGCAGGGAAAAGATTCACTTAATCATACACATACCATTCAAGGTTTTGCAGTTAAAAAGTCAAAGTAAACCACAGCTCAAAACTGAAAATGACAATTTATAGCGAGAGGCTAAAAAGCAGTCAAGTGCTGCGGTAATTCCAAGGCACCCAAATGCCACCCAAGAGGGGACTCTGGGCACAGCCATGAAGACTTCATACAAAAGGAGAAAGTGGAATGTAAGGAAGAACACTTGATCCAGTTAAGGAGATGTGATTGCTGATTAGTCTGCCACCAAAAGTAGGAAAAAAAAAAAAAAAAAAAAAGAAAAGAAAAGAAAAGAAGCTTTTCACAAGGTTTGCAAATTCCTATTAGAAGCTCCAGGGATATTTCAACGACGTGTTTTTCCCCAATTACTGCTCAGTATAAAAAACAAAAGCAAAGAAAATAGAACCAAAATCTGACACTATACCAAGGGCAAAGATACATCAAAATGGTTTTGAGCCAAAGAAATCTTATTGCATATCTCTATTCCAGGCAAGATTTTGACAATGTATGTGAACTCTYGGTGATTCCACAGTCAAAGGATTATGAACTGTGTTAATGCAATCAGGAGAAAGGAGATGAAAGACCCTCATTAAATTACTCCTCTGCTTCTGTAAAGAAGAGCCATAATTGGGATGTAGCTGCAGCTTATTTTGTTTCTACTGTATATTACTAATACTTTGTATTGCCTAATATGGGCATACTTAACAGACAATAAGTGGGTCGACAGCTTAGATGCTTAGAGTCAGAAATTGTTACTGCTTCAGTTTGCTAGGAACACACATTCAAATTTTATGAATGGCTTTCTGAAAAACGAGGGGCTTCCAATGCCTGGGCAATGACAAGTCAAGTTCTGAAAGCATCTCTGCATATCAAAAGCTAACAATTGACTCTTCATTAGCAACTGACACTCTAATTAAATTAATTACAAAGCTCTTCATTACACAAAACCCTCAATGGCATCCTCAATGAATATGGAGCTTTTTCCCCRCAAAGAAGAGTTCAGTCTGGTGAAAGAACACCCGTAAGACGTAGCTTGTTTATGGAATCATTGAGGAAGCAAAACAAATTGCAAATCTGCCCCCTAAATCCTTAGCTGAGAAAACACATACAAATCAAGCAAAGTTCGAATAGCTAACAGATGCTGTCACTACTTTATTTTTCTTGACCTGGTTTCCAAATCTAGAAGTAGTTTCTCATCTTAACAGAATTAAACTTATTTGTTTGTGACTCAAAGTAATTTTAAAAGTGATGTGRCAAATTTCAAGAGACTTCTGTGGGACCTTCAAGGTCTGTGGGGTTTTATACCATCAAGCTAATCAGCTAGTGTCTRTGAGTTATGTTTTCTTTAATGTTCACTAGATTCTGGAAGACCTGACTGCAAACTAGCAGATAAATAAAATCAAAGCAAAAAAATATATATATATWTTTGAAAAATAGTTTTGGTATTCCAAGCTGTAACTCAGAGAAATTGCTTAAGTGAAGGTCTGACTCTTATTTTATATATGCTATACGCTTAGCATRAATGGGCAGCCTTAGAACATAACACTGTACAAATAAATAGTAGACTAAAGATTACTAAGTAGACTTTCTAACCTCATTGTGCATGGAAGCAGGCTACAGAATAAACAAGCTATGAAAACCAATTGAGTGTTTTTTGGAGAAAGAATAATGGAGGGACTCAACAAATGTGCAGGTAAAGATTTTGTTTTCTCCTAACACTCTGCATCAGACTGTTGGTTAATCATGCTGCTTTAAATGTTTCATTACAGATAATGTTGACTTACCTGTCAGGAAAAGAAACAGGCTACTTTGTACTTTACTGTGTGTTGTCACTTTGGAAGAAACACTAGCCTCATATGCTCTTCTCTTCAGACATTAACATGGGATCTTTCTTTCCCTATGATCAAGAGTCTGACACTTATGCCACGAGTTTGCTGAGATTTTTTCTTGCCCCCATCAACACTATATAGAGCTTGACAGTGACAACTGGTCTGATTTCCACCCTGATGGCAAATGCTTGTCTGCTTGTCATAAGGGAACCTCAGAACAACATGTTTTAATCAAAAAAGTAGCAACAATTAGTAAAAGAGTTTCTCACTACCCTTACCAACAAGAGTGCGTTTTCTGGTCCTGACTCCTCCGCAGTCCCCATTACAGGGAGAAAACTTTGACCAGTTTGTAAACTGGCAGTCGTCTTGGCAAGGAATCTGGCACGTCTGTGTTAACGACGGTAACGGGCCAGCATATTTAAGGCACTCACTGATGTCAGCCTGTCCTCCATCTTGTCTGCGACAAGTAATTGCTGGAAGCAAAAAAGGATGGAGTTAAATTCAGCAGGTATTCATAAATGTTCCTATTCAATTTAGTAAGTCAAACAATATTCTACCATAAAACTGCATGGAAAGCCCAGAAAGCTGTGTGATACAACAACTGAACATCTGCAATTACTGGTATCTAACAATTATGAATAAATACTTGAAATTTCTGAATGACTTTTTGAGATTATGTTTAAATTACTATTTCTTTATCAATATTTAGCAGCAACAAAAGCCTTAAAGACAACTACAAATATTATAAGGAGTTGCACAGTGTTATCCACACCTGCTGCACCATACTACTTCCCATATTATAATTTTACCTACAGAGATGGGCCATAACTCAGACATTACAAACTTGCAAAGTTACTTTAAGTAGATGAATAGTATATAAGCTATAAAGCTGAATGTGTATACCTGTAGCATTGATTTTGGAGAAGGGACAYATATAACATTTAGAAACACATTTGAGTTCTGGATACCACAGACAACTTAGCCATTCTCAGCAGCATTACTGTCTGACAGGCTTTAGCAATTTTCAGTCTTGACCAAAGGATTGAAGAACAAAGCATGTTTGCCAGGCTGGGTATCAACGAATAAGGGCACAATTTTTTGTGTTAGAATACCCACGTCCTAAACAAAAGCTTTTTGTTTGTAAGACAAAAAATATAGTTTCTTAAGAAAACTTCGGATGTCACAAGAGAAAGTTGCTAGAACATTAGATTATTACAAAAAAAATAGGGCTGGATGTATAGTCTTTAACAATGCTCTATTATTGTTCCTCACAGATAAATTTCTTTTTTTTTTTTTAAAAAAATATTGTTACTTATCTATTATTTTAATCACAAGCCCCAGTAAATCTCATTTTATTTCCTAGCCCAAAACAACGAAAAAAAACTTATTATGCAGTAATAAGATTGGAAACTTCTAGATGTATATTTTACACAATGGAATCATATTTATGTTTCTTGGAGTCTGCCAGCACACAGTATATGCAGTATCTCATAATGACTGTGAAAGTAATTTGGATCACCAATTGTTGCAGTAATATTGCATCCAAATACAATATATCATTCTCTACACATGAGGGAATATCATGTTTTATACTACACTCTGCTCCATAATTTAAACATAGTACTTCTATTGTACTGACAATAATAGTTTTATTGGCATGTGAATTGAAAAAAAATGTAAATATCACCTAACCCAACTATTATGGGTTCAACTGTTGGACAAAAAAAGTGCTTAAATGCAAAGTTTCAAAACAAAACAGAAAAYGGTCTGTCAAAAAGGGGGAAAAGAAGGAAGAATATGTGAGGAAAGAAACTTTTTTTCCAGATTCTGCAAAGTAATTGGAAGGGTTTAATGACCAATGACTTCTGAAAAAAATTAAAAAAGGGTTTTTTTTTTCTGATTGTTCTAGACTAAATCCCTGCTTCATAATGATTGTAGGAAGCTGAACTTGATGATCCAGATGTTTGTTTCCAAATCTGCATGCCTATTAAACTGTATCTCAGGGTCCTATGTGATTTGTTTTACCATACGCTTGTTGTAGAACATACCGAATAGGAGGGATTTTTTTTTTTTTTCCAGAGATGCTAAGCAAACAACTTCCCTGATCCTTGACTGCCCTTTGGAGTAGGACTGCCAGCACTGCTTATAATAGGCTCAGTACTGCATTAAGTTGTGCTTACTGGTGGACTGACCAGCTGTACATTGTCTAATGCAATTATTCTATTAAATCYTATTATTATTGATGTAGCTTCTATGAGGAAAAAAACTCCTTTCTTCAGATATAATTACTGTGGTTCAATGASAAAAAAATTAACATCTGAAAATTGAAAATTTCTACAGCAAGTATTTTAATAATGCATTAACTGTACGTACTATAGGACTTCCATACTTGTTTGAATATTATGAAAAAATACAAGTCAAACCAGCAMCTTCAAGTGCAGGCCTACCCTACATTTTTGCATTCTTCCAAGAGATTCTTTTCTGCTACATGGCATACATCAGATGCCCAGAGATAAAAACACAGTTCAGACACRTTCTGCCACATGGATATTCACAGAGGTCAAACTGAAATCCTCTGTCTTGAGGTTGACTTTGGCATATGCATGCATCAGGAAGACTAATTGCATTAACTTAAGTGTGTTGCCTCTGAGATACAGGCCATCATTTTTAGCAGTGAAAAGGGCCAAGGGCTAAATGATGGCCCACAGATTAATCTAATAACTTTAATAACCACCTCTGAAAGTTTATTACTCATTTGAGATGCTGCCTTTCAGAGACCTGTCTCTGTCTAGTCTTTTGCTAGGTCAGAAACATTGTCCAGAGGAGAACGTACCTTCTAGCTAAATTGAGTTTTTCTAAAAGGAAACTCATCTTTCCTGGTTATTAAACATTACTCTGTGAGCAGATATTCAAACTGTTACATATTTTTTCAGAATTATAACAGTGCATGTAATTTACATCAAGCAAACCCAATTGAGAAGCTCCCCTTGGGATTATTCTTATTTTTTTTCCCCATATTAGCTGCCAGTTTTACTGTAGCAATCAAAACAGGAAAACACAGCATTCTTGAGACCTAAATATTTCACCTTAATAATAATAGTTATTAAAGGACAGCTTGGCATGTTGGCATACGAAAACAATTCTTGAATCTTATTTTCACTGTGCCTGTCCATAACTATTTATATTACTTCTGGTTGACAAGGCCTGGATGATTGACTTTATATTCCCTTCAACAATTGTTATTCTATGGATTAAGGTATCTATTTGAATGTTTACACCCCTTGTGAACACCAGAAGAGCGGCTATTTTTCCATGATTTAGAGCAGGGTTTTTTGACAACTGTGCACATACCATTAATACATTATTTTGGCCAAGTAGATGAGTTTTTTTCACATCTGCAATTCCCAGACTGTAAGTGGAGGTGTTAAGAATATCATTTACTTTTTTATACACACAATCTTATTTGGGCAAACCTATCTCATGTGTCTCTGATTAAATACATGGTTCTTTAATTATATTCTGTAAAAGTCAGCTGAGATCAATGATTAACTCACTATAAGGAGCAACGTCTTCAACTACTATAAAGCTGTGCAGTGACGGACTAATTATTTTACCTATACAACCACATTACATTTATTGTACACATTAGCAGTAAGTGGAAAGAATGCGGTTCTTCTATTACTGAATTAAGCACAAGTAATAGTTAAGTGAAAACATAAAACAAGAATACAGCTAACAGAAAAATCAAATTGAACACAGAAACAATTCACTTAGGAAATTGTTTTGGTATTTAACAATTAGTATCTCCCAAAAGAAAGGTGTGAATTAAATGGCAGTCTGAATTTTCTAGACAAGAGACTTAGATATAATTAAAGCTTTATCTGATAGCATTGCTTGAACTACCCCATAGGGGACTACAGACTAATATATTTTGGTTTTGGCCTAATGAAAGAGTACGACTATATTTGAAAAAGTTTTTTTTATGCRCAGGCCTATATAAAWATCTCGTCAGTATTGTTCCCATCARTAAAATACTTCACCAAGATTTCACTGAGATGTAGGATTCAGTGACCTCAACAGTTAAAAATTACAGTATTTTTRAGTGCTCTGAAATCCTTTGTTTTACAACACACTTGTGCTACTATTTTTTCATTTGTTAAATATTTCTAATAGTAGGAGTATTCTGTTTCATCTCCAGAAAGACAAGAATTAGTCCAGGACTCTGTAACTTTTCTTACTCCTAACACCAGTGCTGCCCAGGCTCTAGGACTTCATCACCGCCTCTTCCTGCCTGCGGGGGACACGGCACCCCGGACAACTGCGTGACCAAGTATTTCTCTCACTAAGCGTGTTAAGGAGCATGTACCAACTGCTCCGTGAAAATGTTCTTTACGTGCCGAAGAAAATACGGACATGTTATTGCAGAGAAAAGTTGTCTGGAGATTTTGGCCTTTTGCCAGCAAAATTTCATTTCTCATGTAAAAACTGCTGCTTTTGAGTACTGTTGTCCAAATCCTTACTTTAGTGCAAAACCTGAAGCTGCCCGTTGTCTTTTGCAGTGACCGAAACACGAAGCAGACAACAGAGCACTCTGTTAGCGGTGTTAACTACGTTAAAACAGTAGTTCACAACTCGTTCCTGCAGCACCCCTCCTTCACGATTTTGTCGTCCTTCTCGCGGTTGCCACGAGGGCACGAAGCTGCCGAAGAGCAAACCTCGCCGGGACGGGAGTGCCGCTGCCCGGGCCCAGCGACAGCGAGAGCGAAGCCTGGGCGGCTTTCGCTGCCGGTGCCGCCCCCGTCTCCGGTGATCCCAGGGGGTCTCTCCTCGGCGCTCATTTCTCCCTGCAGTCGTGGGGACAGCTCTTCCCTGTGCATCCATCCGCCCATGGATGCCACGAMGTGATCAGGCTAGTGCAGTCTGGGCACTACCCCTTTTCATCTCTTACCTGCCCTCTTGACAAGGATTGGGATTCAGGCCAACAACTTTTAATACGTAAGCAAGTTTCCTAGGCTTTTATACACACTTCAAAATGTTTTTGAAATGTATTTCCAAGTTTCTTCAGAATTTACAGAAACTCAGGTTTACTATCACAATTTTTTTTAAGATATAAGCACAGCAGAAAGTATACCCGTTTAAACTGTTCACCATTTCCAACTTTACGCATTAGCCCGGCTCACAGAGCACACCCTTTGAAGTTACCTATGCAGGAATAAATGCCAGCTTTGAGAACTAGAAAGCCTTTGTATCGCTGAGCATCCCCCAGCCAAAACCAGCTCCTCTTGTACTGGGGTTTATAGCCCACATCACCTGCATCAAATACTGCTAGCCCAGTTTTATCAAGCATTTGCTTTTTTGTTCCAGTTTTTCTGTTTTTTATTTGCCAGCCCTTCATGCCTTTCCCTCCTGGGTTTCAGGTGACTCTTCTGTTACTCACCAAGACATCTGGCTAATTTAGTCTTGTTAATTAACAACGGCTGTTCTTGCTATTTCTTGTTTCTGGGGGATAGAGTCAAATGCAAGTTTCAAACATCTGCCTGATGCACACATATGACTCTTTATTAGAGGTTTTAAACAAAAGAAAGGTAGAATTAAGTTACTGCAAATTATAAAATACTTTCTTGCTCTGCTTATCCACTGTTAAGGGGCACTTTACCAATGATACAATGGCAAATTTTCATTCATAATAAAGATTCAACACAATCACCATGACTAGAACAATGAATTTGCTGCTTAGATAGCAAATGCTCTGTTATTATACTTGGGTTTAGCTATAAATAGCTGTTAATAGCTGTCCATCATTCGCATGAATAATTAATGTAGTTCTTTAAAAATGCTGAAAAAAATTTGCTCGTTAAGTAAAAAATATCCCCCAAACTCTTCTTCTCTTGCCTCTGCTTTGATCCAAGTTCTAAAATTGTGACATGTTCATTTAACTGATGTTTGTATCAAAATCTTCATTATACAGGACAGCTAGAAACAGAGCTGTCTTTAACAATGAATCAGAGTTTAAATTTTATGATTCACCCAAGTATCTTTTCTGCCAAGCAAGAACAATGTGATAAAAAAGCTGAAGAGCAAAAATGGGAATAGTAAAGTARTGATATAACGCAAGGCATGCATATGCTCTACGTTATTCATAGACTGTTAAGATCAGACACATAAGCAGCCATTTTTTACAATTTCTAACTTTTAGTTTTTCCTTCCAATGTAATTATATTTCTAACTAAACCATGAACAGTAGAGAATATTTTGTTCAAAATAAACTGCTAATTAATGCATATTCGGATGTGCCCGTTTTTTGTATTTAACACACTTGGTGCTACGTTACGCGTTACAATGTTTGTGTGCAGGCAATCACATCAGAAATAGGGTAACTTAATAGCACTGGCAACATCTTAGCACTGAGAAAGAAGAACTGAGAATTGTTCTCAAATACAAGAATGCARTTACTTGCTCTGCTGAATAGCGATACAAACTAAAAGGACAATCCACCAAAACTCAAAGCGCTGAGATTATTTCTACAAGATTATTGCTTCAGCTCACCATCAAAGGTAAGTTACTGCAAACAGATGAATGACTGATTTCTGCATTCATGAGGATCAAGAAATATCAGAGAACTCTTTTTTGACTGAAGAAGAAATGCTTCTATTTCTACATTTTCACAATAYGGTAAACATTTGTACAGAGTGATCGCCAGCGAATGCTTAAATATTCTATTCAAAATTTTTCTATTCTACTATCACATCAGAAGTACAATATCATTTAGCATTTCCTTACTTTGTGGTGCTTACAGTTAGTCCTTGCACAGTATTAGCTTTGTCTTTTTCTGTATCTACATTGGAAAGCAATCTTTAAATAAATTATCACGTAGTACAGAACGTCTAACAACATATCATGCACGGTTTTTCACAGCCTGTAGAAACTTTATTTACACAAAACTAAAAATGCAGGAAGCCTCCTTAACCTCCACAGATTACAGAATCTGCAGCGAGATGGACAAAATCTCTTCCAGAGTCTTATTTCAGAAACTGGTGACACCTTTCTAACAGTGTCCCAAACAGAGCTCAATCTGACACACGCTTGCAGGGTCATCCTCCCTTCAGTRGGAATCTCGCACAAAACCAAATCTCATGCAAGCGGCCAAAAAAAACAATGTGCACCACTAAAAATTCACGCATGACTTTCTTCATGGCAAAAAATGTACTATAAGCAGGGAGAAGCAATAACTTAACGCCCTGTGTGACAGAGAACCTATACAAAATTAATCAAAGCAAAATATCTGTGTTCAAAAGGCAATTTCTGAGGTGAAAACTGAGTAAAATTTGAACCAATATCCTACACAACAGTAGTGACATATTTTCCATAATGAAAGTTACTTCTGTGCAAAAAATCATATTTTAGTTCCAAGTCAAATTCATTGTAAAGGTGTTCAAGAAAACAGAAAATATTTCATTTTTCTCAAGCTAAAGAATAGTTGTAGTGTTTTTTTGTTTTGTTTTGTTTTGTTTTTTTAAGCTCTTACAGAATATCAGTTCACATTACTTAGCACAAAAAAGATACCTTCAGGTATTGAAACACTGAGACACAATATATAAAATATAAGAGATCTGAACTTGGATTTTATCAGTTGTATCAACGAGAAAAATATTAGGCCAAGAAAGGCTCAGGCTTAAATGCCTGTAACTTTTATCACTTGAAYAGGCTAGACAAGACTCGTATTTAGGTTCTTGGACTGAGGCCCAAAGAGACTTTGATTATCCAACTTAACTATCTTCTCTGTGAGTTTTAAAATAAAAATTATACATTAAATAGAGTTATCAAAAAGAGAAAGCAAACAAAACCCTCCCAACAGTTGGTCCCAGAAACATTTACAGAATTCTACAAAAACCACCTGCTTTCTTCAGGCTTAGCTGCTTCCCAGGGTTTTCAACTAAGGATAACTCATCCTACTGCTTGATCAAATCATACTGGAGAGCTACATCAGCTTCCATTACATCTGCATGTAGCAACAAGACTCCTGCTTCTGTGCATCATCCTTTGCATTATCAAACTAGCAACTACGAGTAATACCACAGGGAAACTCTGCCTGGCTATTTTACCATATTTAAAAACTGTATCTCCAGTAATTCTAAAACCATGCGTTAATATATGTATATATGTCAGTACTGGATATGATTGCAGTTACACAAAAATTGTAAACTCAAAACCCTCACAACATACCGTAATTATACATTCTTTTCCATACACTACAATTAGCTGTCTTTCTCCGTTAACTGACTTTGAGACAAAGGCAATAGATTTAGGTACTATAATGCAAGTACAACATTTTGTACTATCCTTAACTCCTACCAAAGACAGAAATCTTATTTTCTCAGTGTGTAATCTGAATGTATCCTCCTGAGCTGCTAGAAATAGAGCTGCATTAGTGCCAGACCATTGTAAGAATTACCACAGTCAGAAGCCTTTTGTATTAGCAGGCAAGACCTTCAGGTTTCATTTTGTGATAAGCTTTAAATTGATCTCCTTTAACACCTTCTGAGTAAGTGATAGAAGTTACTAATTTAAGATTTMTCTTATGACTTTTTTTTTAAAGAATAGCATAACCTACTTTAATATTGCAAGGTAGTTAATGACCAGAACATTTCGCTTTTGTAGTTAGCAATGTCCTTGGCCAGGACTTTTGCAATCTGCTGAGCCAATATTGTTATAATAGATTGGAGTTTGCACTCAGAAAAGGCAAAAAAAAATGTCCCGACATTCGGGGTTGACTATGAGCTCAAAGCAATTCAATTACTGTAACACTGTAAGTAAGTATTGTAATTATTTTCATACTGTATTTATTTAACACCTAAAAAACCTCCCTACTATACACATACGCAATTCTATTAAACTCCTGAAATTCCCTATGAGGACAGGTGACAGTAAAACTGGATTTGGCTGATTTATTTGTCATTAAATGAAAATTGGTGATAAGTGTCTGGATCTCTGGGCTCAAAATGTCAGTGGTTTGACGTCCAGTCACTAAGAGCATTGCACCTCAGTGATTAACTCCAGGACCAATTCTTTTTAACATCTGTAACAACCTATACAGAAAGCACCCTCAGCAAGCTTGCAGACAACACCAAATTGACAGGAGCAGCCAAAATGTTGGAGGACCTCGACAGGCTGCAAAAATGGGCTGGCAGAAATCTCATGCAAGTCCAATGCTGGTAAATGGCAGTCCTGCCCCTCCCAGGAGGGTAACCCCATGCCAGGATCTTACTGCTCCCTGCCATCACTTAATGAAAGGATCTGGAGAAGACAGAGCCGGACTCTTCCCAGAGGTACACAGCGAAAGGGTAAGGGGCCACAGGCACAAGTGGAAACAAGGAAGATTTCACATTAGGTATTAGGAAAAAAATTCTCACTGCAAGAGTAGTCAAGCAGGTTGCCCAGAGGGACTGGAGAATCTCCATCCTTGGAGATATTCAAAACTCAGTGGTACACGGCCCTGAGCAACCTGCTCCAGGTTGGGTTGCAACTAACTTTGAAACTGGCCCTACTCTGGGTGGAGGGTTGGGCCAAGAGACCTCCACAGCTTCCAGCTGAAATTATTTGGGGATTTTCTGATGCCAGATCACAGAATGAACACTTAAAGGGAGCAAAAGTCTCGCATTTGTTCTTAATGGATATACCCATAAAAACGTGTTCACATCCTTGCTACATGAAAAATGTCACTGAATTTACATAAGCTTTCCATAAAAAAAATATATAAAGTGTTTTTTTCTTTTTTCTTCCTTTTTAAGGGTACCTTTTGAAAGCATACTTCTGACAGATACCTCCGCAAATTCGCTTCAGATAAAGACGGTGACATAACCTGAACTAACAATACCATGAATGTAGTCTCTAGTGTGCCATCAATACTCAGATRTAAATAAAAATGGATATTTTATGAACAAAACATTTGCAAAATACTGGTTGGGATGTACCCTATTATATGAGCATCTAGTACTTTACTCTGCTGATGCCTATAAATTTAAGTAAAATCAGTGTTTAGTCATAATGGCTAAATTTTAGGCATTTCTCACAGGTTTCCCACACCAGCCACCTATACACTTCTGAGGAACAGAAGATCAAAAGAAAGGATTTAACCTCTTGCTTGTAGCCCAGGTCCACAGGTCTCATGTGCTCCTGGACTGTCCTGGCGCACATACCACGGTACCAACTGGCACCTGCGCCATTTGTGGGTCTTCCATCTGAAATGAGGAGGGAAATCAA
Organism: Rhea americana; assembly: GCF_003343005.1. Taxonomy (NCBI): domain Eukaryota; kingdom Metazoa; phylum Chordata; class Aves; order Rheiformes; family Rheidae; genus Rhea; species Rhea americana. The sequence continues at coordinate 6,943,827 of NW_028186446.1, forward strand.
TTGGAAAAAATCCATCTAAATTCTTACCAATCAAAGCTGAGGCAGCAGAAGTGCTAGATAATGCTAGAAACAATTGCAAGCTATTCTTTATTATTATACATTGGTTTTAGAAAATCCATAACAGCCTTAACACACATTTATATAAGATGCGAGATTGAAATTTCAAAAAAGAATACTACATAAAATATAAACAACTGATACAACTTAAATATCCATTTAAAAGGAGAAATTCTTTGTTGTGGATATAAGCGTGCTCAGAATATTTCACTATTGAACAAAATATGTTAAAAATTGAATGTTGCAAACTGAGACTTTATCACAAAAGCAACATGGAGTCATTAAATAAAAGTGACTTTCAAGCAGTAGGCAAGCCCTGATGAGCTTCCTCCCTCTTTTTCTTTCTTTTCTTTCTCTTTTTTATTTTTCCTTCCCTATATCAGTGGAGCAAAGATGTGTTGAAGCTGCCCAAATACATCAGAGAGGCAGGACTTCAGTACTGAGCTCTAGTTCCTGCAGTCCTGGGAGTGCCTTTTGGCAGTACACAATGTCACACGCGGGTGTTTGCATTTCTTTCTCTTCCTCCTCTTTTCTCTTCCCCAAGTTTTTACTTCCCTCCTCTAAACATTCCTGAAAGCAACTTGCAAGACAACAAGAAATGCAGTAATTCTGCCTAGCCTGAAGCATAGACAAATCTTGGAGTTACAAAAAAAAAAGATGAGGTCAGACAAAGGAATTTTGGGGATTTTTGTTTTGTTTTCAAATAATTTCAAATGATGTGCTTTTAAGGGTAAAGCTTTCCAATGAACTAAWTCCTTTGTTAAGCTTAGTCTTCCAAATGCTATCTGAAAACAGTGAARTTAGATACAAAAAGCAATCCCCGGCTCTGGCAGAGCATTGGGACAGTGGGGTCAAATCACTGCAAGGTCGCCTCAGGCGATCCCACAACACCTTGGGGTCCAGGGCAGCTGAGTGGCAGCACCTGAGAAATGGGGATCCAACCAAGAGACCAGCACAATATGAACTGTTCCCCAGCCTCTAAAAAAAGAAATGCAGCACAAAAGACTTTGCAAATAACTTTGRTAAAAAATACAATATTGTGCTGCTTAATGTATTCAATCAGTAACTTAATTTTTTGCAAAACTTTTATAAACTTCTGTCATATTGTAGCAGTATACCTCSAGGCTTAAATATAACAAATGCAGGTAAGGCTGGTCATTGTCACAGTTCTGAATTAATCCACAAYGGTTTGAATTACTCAGAGTGGAGAAAAAAAACCTGCATCCACAATTCAAATCATCAGCTGCTCTCATGTTTAAAGTGGTTGCTAACAAATGGCTTTGCAGCTCAAGTTTCACTGCAAACCTGGTCTTCGCTATTTAGTATCTAAATTGAGGCATGGGCAAAGCTGAGTGTGAGAGTCCATCTGTCACAGTATGTGTGTAGGTCAGAAAAATGTTAATGCTAACATACTCCTACTCAGTATGTTATGCCCTAGCTCAAGTAATATTTGATCATAAAGGTACTAAATAGATGAGGATCAGCTAGAATTTTAAAAGATGAAATTCTGACTCCAATATTGACCAGAACAACTTTTCAAGTTGCATTCCCTGATATTTGAAGTACTYATTTTGGTAGTTTCATAATACTGTTTCACATCCTTTTATACCTTTCAGCTGAATATGGTGTGATCTATTAATAAACTTGCAATGATAATCCTTAGCAGTTGAGGAAAGCAAAACATTGCTTTAACCTCAGTTTCTTTTGGCTGAAGCAAACTTAGGTCCTAATAGTATYCCTGTAACAGAGAGTAGTTCTATGCAAATTAGCAAGTGTTCTTTAATAACTGGAAAAACAGAACATGGGCTTCCAATTCAAACATACTTTTCTTCAAAACAAAACCTAATAAAGACTTTATTTGTCAAATAGATCCAACAAACCTCAATAGAACTGTCTAAACTTCATCTGTTTCAACAGCCAGATCTTGCTGGATGTCTAGACTTTCCCACGCTACACAGACAGATACAGCAAAATTGCCTGAAAATTTTCTTGACTAATTAATCTGGAGATCCCCACCTGCTGGAATAGTCCTTAGTGATCTCCAGTGAAGACTAGGTCAACAACGGGAATTTTGTATACTAGGGGATATACTACTGGGGGATGGTCTCTGGGCTGATGACGGAGGACACAGTCCTCCTAWGTGGCAGCAGATCACAATTCTGGTTAACAGATGAGGCTGTGTTTCAGTCATTTGCATAATTTAGAAAGAAAAGTTTTTAATCACATAGAGTTTCAAAACAATTGCTAGGAGAGATTTATCCTGAAAGGCAGTTCCTAGCAGCTGCAATGTTCCTGCCAAGGAAYTAGAACAAAATGAGCTACTGGATCCCCACTGTAAATGAAACAAAATGTTTCCGCAATGAGCCTGATACGCCATGGGCCCAACGAAGTCTGCATAACTGCACTGAAATCCTGATTTAGTTATGCACCCTTTTTTTTCTTAACAAGTGAAATTCAACAAACCTAAAGGGTAGTGCAGATTGAAAAATCATAGATAAGCTGGTTTTGGTGGATTAACACTACCTGTAGCTATAGCAGACGGGAGGAGTTTCACATTCCTTTTCCTCAAACAAAGCCTCTGGGCACTCACGACCTCCGTTGGCAGGGAGCTGGATTATGACTCTGTGACGGGACTGTTTCTTCACTGCGACATCCCCTGCAAAGAGTAGAAGAGGTTTATTCTTCTGCTATTTTATAGGGATGACAGTAATTAGGGGGAAAAATAAGATTTTACACAACAGGTATTTGAGTCAATTGCTATTAGAGAGACACGTTATTTTGTCCATAAGCAGAAAATTAAATCTAATAAATAAAATACTTTAATCTCAGCTAAAGTCCAAGAAGCAGAGTTGAACAGAAAGCAACAGTAGCAATATTGTACAAATGAATACACAGTTCAAATAAACAAAAACCAAACCAGTTTGATATTTTACTCTGCAGTTTCATAGGGTAATTTTGCTGTAATCATTAAGATGACTAAGAACTAGAAATAGAAATTAAAGGAAATAAATTATTATATTTCACAAATTTCCCATTCACTAAATGACTCAATCAGAAAATCTAATTGCTTTTTCTTATCTCCACAGCCAAGAATACAGTAAATTTMATTCATACTTCTGGTTCTATCCAGATTTTGCTTTAATTCTGTTCCCTACTCCCTCATTTCCCACCTCAGACTAGCATTACACTAACTAGATCCACAAAAATGTTCCTAAAGAGCATATTCCACATTTAAATGTGCTTTATTTTCCTACTCCTGAATTAGTTTACAGCTTGCAGTTTCTAATTATTATAGTTGTTCATTATTAATGACAAACACCAAATGGTTCCTGTAGGAATTTTGACTCCACTCATCTTCAAAGCTCCAGGCAGAAAAATAAGAGTAAATCCACAAATTTACATTCATTTTCATAGCAACACCTAATACATGAGTATTAGGTAAATATCATGGATTTCTTTTTTTCCCTTTTGCAGAGAGCTGTAAAGAGGAAATTTGGCTGACTAGCTGATATCAGACTTGGGTGGGTTATTACAGCAGCTGCTGCTTGTCTGGACACAGAAACGTGCTGGACGATATCCAAACAATCATAATTAGGAGCAGGCAGTAAGAAAATCATGGCAGTGGCTCTCCACCACCTGGCCACGCTTCAGCATGGAGGGAACCCCGCGCCAGTGAGTAAATCAGTGACCAGAGAAGCCAGGAGCTGGCACAACGGGCAAGACCAGGATCCCAGGGAAGCTAAATGACTGGTTTACCAACACAAATGGGTAAAGTCCATGAAAAGAAGACTGTGTGTGAAGTTTAAAGACACCGCTTGACTCACAGAATAGGCAATATGACTGTATTAGTTAATAAATTTACTATCTTATAGCAAAACATATTTCAGTGCGTACTCAATATTCATTCTTAAAACTTGCAGAACTGAAACCAGAAGAGAGCACTTTTGTCCCCAAAATATGTTCCAACAAAAACGTGTCAGAAGGAACTGCTAATATTGCTCTAAGATAGTGTAGCTATTTCATAGATTTAGTTTCAGTGGTCTTAATTATTGTTCTTTTTCAAGGTTTATATATTTAATCACACTAACCCAACCCTTCTTTTATTTGCAAGAATGTGCTAAGTACTAATAGGAATTACTATAAAAATGAGTTTATGCTTCTGACCTTTATAAAGCATAAAGAATTGACTGTGACATTTGAAGTGTGTATATTTGATGCAACAGTAGCTGTGAGTAATCACCACGTCCCCCTCATGCAGGGATTAGCACCCTGTGGAACATGGAATTATACTGTTGACTATGTCTGTAATAGCATATATTAGAAGAATACCTCCTGTTAAGCTTAAAAGAGAAAAAGGGATAAGGTAGAAAGATGTGGGCAATAATCAGTCAGTCATCACTTTAGCTTTATGTATGATTTCAATGTAATAAAAATTCAAGAGACACCTGCTCTGTTTTTAAAAGCCTTGCCAAGTGTATTAAAGTGGCATTGGCATATATGTTTAAGTGTGAATATTAACATCAGCTTGAACTACACTGATTTTTATTAACTTTTCTTTAGTTTTATTTGAGGTAGAATAAACCAGAACAGGAAAAGTGAAAGAGTTTTACTAAAGAAATATACATATATATCTATATCTATATCCTGGTATAAAGCCTCAGGTTTTCTAATGAGCTAGCAGCTTATRTACTTTCAAAGACAAAAATCGGACCTGTATTTGACAACTATAAAATGCTATGCAGTTTCTACAGTTTTACAAGCATCTCTTTTGGTGCTATACTAAGAAATGTGTCTACTCTGTGATGAAATATCTGTTTATCAGTGGAAGATGCAAAAGGCAGTTTGTAACATAACACCAGACAAAAAAGAAAGACACAAATGCTTATAGAAAATACATGTAAACAAAGCAGAAAATGGAAGATGTCTTTGACAAGGTCTCTGAGACAAGACTTTTTAGCTACAAATTACAATGGGTTTTAYAGGCCACTGAATAAACTATTCTACAATATTCATTAAAAACACTACTTCCTCTCTGCAACCATTATATCTAATACTATAGCTAATATATACTCTGTTTCAAAAACAGGTCTTTATGAATAATATTCCAAAAGTGACTACCTGACTGATTTTTTTTTAAATCTGTCCTCTAGACCACAACAGATAAACTTACCTTCTTGACACGAGGAAGGACACAATGTCCAGTCACTGAATGGAGTGACAATACAGTCTTTCCTACAAGGAAGCAGACACGGCCTCACTGTTTCTGGTCGAAGACTCTCCGGACATCTGAAAATGGAAAAAGAAGAATTATCAAATAAAAGGTCACTCTGTAGTAAAGCAGTTAATCATGAGAGATACTGAATGCCTACCAGCATGCAATCGGAGTGCTAGTTGCCTAGAATTCATCAGAATTAAGCTCAGAAATAAAAACTGTTATAATTTAAATACAGCTAGGGAAGCAAGCCAAAATCAGTGTATTCTAATCYTGGGCATTTAGCACAAAACAGTCACAGGTCCTCACTGACCAAGCTCTGCCTCTTTTGTGTCATTTTCAAAATTCCAAAAGATTACAAAGAGAGCTCATCTAGTTTAGCTTAGCAAAATACATTTCTAGCTCTTTGTAAATTTACCAGAAGCATAAACTCAGGGCRGGGGGAGGAGAATATGTAGACTAAGTAGGACTGCTAACACAAGAACAAATAGGTCAAATAAAGCTGGTCATGAATACCACAGAAACCAGAAAAAGGTTTCAAAACATCAGATCAATGAGACTGCAAAAGACAGTCAGCAGGGACCGACAATTTTGCTTGCTTTAAAAAGAGCCTTGATCAGTATTANAAAAAAAAAAAAAAAAAAAAAAAAAAAAAAAAAAGGCTTTTACACTGCCGCTTACGGGACTCGTTAACCCAGGTCATTTTCATCATTCGGTGTTCCCATGTTTTCATTATGAACAAACAACTCTCAAAGCTGCAATACTGGTTTTCAGAAAAAAAGCAATGGCTTTACCAGATGCACTGCAAATCTTTGAAATAATTTTTAAAATGCATAGTTTGTAGGAGGATTGCATAAAGAGATAGGGAAAACATCACTTCTACATTTTGGAGCTTTTGGCTCACTGCAGAAAGCACTACTATTATCAGCTTTTCGTCCTTTTGGCTGCTGCAGATCTTGGCGCAGAGAAATGCAAAACCAATTTTATATTTGGACTGGATCAGCTGGGGGAGCTTTGCTTCCATGAAGCATCTTCCCCGCCAGGCTGGAGGGAGCGCAGGCAAGTTATGGTGAACTACCACTATCAAGAAGACATGTTCTCCATGGTCGAGGGAAAACTACACCTGCATCAGTGTGAAAGGAGGAGCAGAGGCAAGAAAGGGAAGGAAAAATGAGCTACAGCTTCACAGGAATGCAGTCTTCAGCCATAATGTTTGCTAGTTCATGACTTCCACCAGCCACCTTTGCATTTCCACATCAATTCACATAAACTTCTCCAAGCATAACCCATTACTGTGAAGCAGTGCCAGCTTCTTGGTTATAATGAGGCCTTCTTATCCCCTTCTCCACCCTTTCTCTTGTATCCCCTAAAAATGCTAATGCAAAGGATCCTGAAATATTTTAGCTATATCAACATATACTTTCATCAGTTCTTCATAGCCTCTCTCCCTCTAAGTCAGGTTGTGTCTTTTAGTTTACATGGGATTCATCAGATTAGTTTATATGGGATTCATCAGATCAGATTATGTATGYGTGCACCATACATATAGTCAATACACTTTAAAAAATTAGTTGCTACCACWTACAGACAGTGACTATGTTTTCAGAAATTTTCTCTCTCGTTAAAAATGAAAATGCTTCTGAAAAGTACTGAACCTCAGCTTACTCCTCAGCATTTTCCTTAAAGWCTCAGAAATAATAAACATACAAAAAGTTTGAATTATATGTATTCATTGTTTCACTGAGAACTTCATCTTTCAGGAGCACTGAACATTGCAATCCCTCTTCAGATCCTTGGACAAGGCAATTAGTTCAATTAGAACACCATTTCTATCTTTTGTATTCTTGTATTTAGTATATGTGGCTTAAAGCAAAGTATTGATTTTTCTGTAGTCCTTATTCAAGGTCAAATTAAACAGAAGTGATATGAGGTGAAGTCTGTAACTTGTGAGGTAGATAAGGCCAATAATATTGATTGTATCATACCAAAGTAATCCTTTTTATTAAGGGGAGTTTAAAACAAGGTTCTTATTTAGATTTTCATGTCAAATGTCTTGTTCTGTAAAAACAATTGACCAATTTCAACATGATAGCTTGAAGGATCAAGCAACACTTTCTGTTGTTATTTCACAGGATTCATTTACAATACAATACGATGGTCCTCCTCCCAAAAATTCAAGGTCAAATCAAACGCAGAGATATTAACAGCAGATTTAGAAATAAGAAGATAAATCATTGYAGGGTTTTTTAAATCTAAAATGAGCACCAAGTAAAAGATATAATGGTATCACATGACCAGACAGAATAGCAGCTTAATGTGCACATATAACAATTTAGATTACTGAATGCGCTAGTATTTTTCTCCATATTTCCATTTAAAGTAAATTAGGAATTAGTATTGCTGAATAAGGCAAGAAATGACGGGCATTGTGCAAATATTTAGTGTGAGAATAGCTGCCTCATGAATTTTCTGAAAGATCTCTGYTATAAGCTATTTCAGCTCTGAATCTTTCCTAAACAAGCTATATTGAGAGACTGACAAACTCTATGGAGATATTATCAAATTCATTCTACTAGCAGCTATTCTAACCCTCTTTATACATTAAACTGCAAAAGTAAATCATTGGGCTAAATGGACTACTTACAAAAATATGTATGTGAAAAAGAAAMTACCCATGTATACAAAGATTCTCAAACTAATGCTATGTCTACACTGCCATGTCAGCTGTACTACGCTTGAGCTCATCGGTCTGCTTCTGAGAAGGAGCACTCACATGGGCTGTACTGTATTTAGACTCAATATGTTTGCTTGGCTCTGCACTAATCCACATAGATGCACCTCTTGCTTGAAACTAACTTGAGGAACTCCAAAATGGTGGTGCACTCCACACCACATGTGTGCCCCGAGAATTTTATCTTGGCTCAACTTGAAGATGGTAAGGAGCCAGCTAGATTTAGCAATCAGTCAGCGGTCAGCAGAATCACCACTGTAAATATCATCCACAGCAATCAACAGTGAGAAAGATACTTCACAGTCCTTCTGTAACTTTGGTTTTGTACTTTTAAAAGATGACAAAGAGATGAGGGCATTCTGTCTTTGCACGGAGTCATTTGATTATACACATTTAAAGAAGCAAAATACAAAGGTAGTTACAATATGAAAGAATTTTTTTGGAAGAAGTTTACTTTTTTGGGCCCACTTGTCCCACGTTGACTCTCACGCAGATTACTTTTCTTGTCTGCATCCCAACAGCACAGGTGGCCTCCCCGTTCCAGCTGGCAGATGAGTTAAAAGCAGACACAGAAGCATCCTCTATACACTGTCCCCACGGTCCAGTCTGCCAATGATACACAGTGCAAGAGTGTTCGTTACAGCTGCGCGTTTCCTGCAGTGCACTACTATTTGGACACTGAATTCCTCCTGGAACAACAAAACAGGGCAAAAGTTCATGCAGTAGAAGAAAATAAAAATAAAGCATTTTATTAAATATCCTAGGAAGTCATATTATCATTTTGATTACATGAAAAAAAAAAGATGTTCTTCTGCTGTATTCTTTATACGCCACTTTGGCAAACTTCAGTGAACAGATGACACAGGACAGAATGTCCGTGGACAGTAAATAAAAATGTATATTATTAAGATGCTAAAATGATCCTAACTTACATAATACACTAATGCCCTTGGAGTACTCTAAGGCAGTTTTATTTATAGGTTCCCCTACCAAGGGATTGTATGAGATAATAGAAGAAGGCAGGAAGGCTCTAAGCAGAAGACATGGTTACATGCTCTAGTTATGCATGCCTAGAGACCACTGTTTATGTCTAATTCATGGATCAATTAAAAAGATTTTTGGAGCTCTTGTCCTAGTTCCCAGTGGATATTTATCCATGTTACATAATTACCAAAGAGTATGGCACAGCTGGCAATTTCAGGTCCAGACTGAGATAACAAAGGCTGTCGCAGGTTAGGATTAAATGCATTCATGTGTCAGTAATTGTGAAGAAAAGCTCAGATAATGCTCTTTGTTGTGTCCGATTCTAGATGTGTTCAGTTTCTTACATTAACGCACTTCAAGGTTAATCTATCCTCCTAGTCCTCTGCAAGTTAAAAGCTTTTTCTAACAAGACTAGATCATAGGCTACTAGATATCTAGTCATAGGAGTAGATATGTCTACTAGCTCTCTACTGCTACAAGACATACAGAGTCCAGATATAAGAATTTATTTAATCATTCATGGTCTACACAGAACTCCAATCTCCAGATGATGGAAAGCCAGGAAAAAAAAATCTAAATAATATTTTACTCTTTTCTAAAAGACAAGAACAGTAGGAAAGACAACTAAAAGAGATGGTTTTGTATTATTTACAGTATATGAACCACACATTCCTTTTCTCCAAAAATATATGCTCACACCAAGCATATGTCAGAGAACATATTAGCCTTTCTGTCCCACTACTGAAATTCAGATGAACACCYTGAGCTACAGATCAAGAGGGAAGGAGTTTTAAGCACCTATTGTTGAGAAAAATTTTAAACAAACAACTAATAAAAGAAACAACAGATACTTCAGGTATTCCGAACACAAATAAATCTAGTGTTATAAGAGGATAAAATGCTATATTCCTTAAGTTGCTTTCATGGAACAGCTAACTCTGTAGTCATTCTAGCAGACTGCTCTAATTTACAGGASAAAATTTTAGTTTTGGAATTTTCTCCACAGGGATATTTTTAACTTCTGAATTTGGGTTAAAACTATTGGGGCTACCAAGCAACAATAAACATGATGTTAACTGCACCATTACCATTCAAGAAGGCATGTCAAAGACTAGTTAATCGTAAGTTTTGGAGAGGGGGTGAGTAAGACCCCACAACTTGTGAATGCAAGTTAAAAATTACATTTTTTGATTCAGAACTGATGCAACTCAAGTCTATCAGAGTTGTCACAGATTTCAAGATGCATAGCATCTATACAGTATGTCATATGTGTTTTCCTTAAAAAAGTGAGTAAATTAGGAAAAAAAGTGTATTTTGAAAAGGAGAAAAAGACTGATGTAGTACAGTCTTAAATTCTTCAGCATAAGAGAAAAAAACTGATTCACAAGAGAAGGAGACTCCTGCAATACAAGGGGTAAGAAAGGAAAATTTAAAAGGGAAAATGACATCTCAGAGTTGCTAAATCAATTATTTCCATCCAACATTACCTCAGGGACTTCTAACATGATAAAATATACTCACTCATTTCACATTATATAGATAGCATACTTTCAGATATTGGTGAAGCTCAAAAGAAACACTCGAGTGGTTTCATAAATTAAAGGTGTGTGTGCTGGGGAAGAAATGGCTCCTTGGGAATGGAGCCATATCCACAAGGTCCTAAGGCATTTGAGAATAAAGTGACAACTTTGATTCAGTTTTGACAGCTATGCAAGAATGTATATTCAGGCAAAAAACTCATAAAAGAGAGAGTGTCACTGACAGTAAATGTTCAGAAGGAAAAACTGGGCACAAACATCTGCAGTTCAGTAACAATGCAGTTCTGTTTAAATGAAAGCAGTAGTTAAGAAAACTATGAAAAGAATGAACGAAATCTGGAAATAATACCACTGACTATCAGTAGCAATAAATATTAGTATTACTAAAAATATACTATTTACATATAAAACAATGTGCCATTCTCTCCAGGAAAACATCATTCTCTTGTGCTCCCATAAACTAAAACAGGCAAAGAAAAAACAGAAGGGGTTGGAAATGGGCAATTAGAGATGTCCTTTATAGCATCTGTGTAGGCGGTGACAAGATCAGAGCTGCTTAACTTTGAGAGCATTTCACTAAAGGAGGACAGGTTTGACAGGAACACAAAAATCAGCAGGTGTCATAGAAAAATAATTTTATCAAAAATAAAATAATTCTATTAGAAACAAGAACAATGGGTATATGTCAACAATGAATGCTTTTAAATTTAATACATGATTAGAGAAGTGTAAATAACTGAGGTTGGCAGTACTAAAAAATAAACATTTGAACATACAAAAAACAGTTGGAGCTGAAGCATTTCTTTTTGGTTTGGATACTTAAGCAAAAACAAGCACATCTGGAAATGAAAGGCTACCTTAATAGAGGGACCTGCATATTACTCACAAAATAGCAGAGATATAAGGGCAGTCTCCTCAAACATGTTATTAGAATTACCATATAGTTAGATTGATTTTCTGCCTGATTTGGAGTTGGTAATGTGTARGACACCTCATCTTAGAACACTGAAGGATGAGTTCTTAATTTCTTTTGTGATATTTTCTTCATCAATTCCAAGTTTCAAAATACTTAGTAATTTTGAAAATATTTAAGGATCATTTAATTACTCTTTTAGATATCAGTCATTTTACAAATGCATTTCAAATGCATGTAACTTTACATGTGCATTTCAAGCTAGAATATAAATCGCTTGCACGCAGCTTGCGATCTGAATGCCCATCTGACGTATCTAAAGTTTAAGAACAGAGATGAAACTAAAGTGACTCTTGAAATCGATAGGRTGAAGTGTTGCACATTTCCTCTTTGCCATGGGGAGTGGGTAGACACACACAGCTCCAGTCCTGAAGACAGATGTGGGTTAGTACGTGCAGACTGCTAAGATATCAGAACAAAGACTGCCTGTGTTGGTGGGTGCCTCCTGCTCCAGTTCTGCCAACGTTCACACCCCCTCACTAAGCGTATGTTAATTATACAAATAAAGAAGCACTACTCAGCAGAAGAAACCTCGAGAGATCTGTCCTATAACACACAACTGGCCAGCAGTTTGGGTGCGCTCATGGTCAAGCCTTTACTCAGACAGGTTCAAGTCTGAGATGTCCACATACCAGGCAGGTATCTCAGCTGATGAGCTCCAAAGGATAAGGTGAAGCACAGTAACTTCCTCTGCCCCTGCTCTACTTGGATGCCAAATCCTTTTGTAAGCCTAACTTGAAATTCATGTTTGCTGTCTCCAAAACTATGGGTTCTTTTATTCCTATTTCAKTTGAAATCAGTCCAAACTCATGAAAACTCGAGGCTTCTCCAAAAGTCAACTTTTGAGGAATAGGTAATCTGTTGAGAAAATAATTAACCAATTCTGTGCTTTTGGATTTAATTACCAAGCATTGTAATTTCAGTCAGGAGCATACATGCAAATTAAAAAAAAAAACAGGCATAAGAAGAGTGAACACATTAAAAAATCCTATGTATAACTTCTTTTGCAATAATAAAGTTTAAGTACTTAATCTTAACAGTAATAAAATTTTAAGGCATGACAACCATCATTTGCCTGAGCTGAGAAGAAACTCCTTTGATTCACCTATTCCTTAAACATTCAGTAAATCAATCTTGCTGATATATGAGAAGTATGAGCTACTGGCCCCTGTCAGACTGACAACTGATATTCTATATCATTCAAATCAGTGATGTTTAATAGTCTGTGACAAATGATATCATACTGCATAGTCCTTTTGGTGTTATACCTTATTAATCTATGAATGGGCAATAACCATAGTAAGGTACTGGCATCCACATGCACTGCTCCATCACTGCTCTAAAAGGTTGTTTCAAATAAAACAGTCCATCATCTCATTTTCTCCTTTGCACTTGACTTGTTTTTTTTAATCTATACTTTTTCAATATACAGTATCGATCATTCACTACTGATAAAATTTGGAATGTATCTACAACATAATGCTGCATGACACTGTAATAATCAATACAGAATTAATCTACATATCTAATATTTACTAAAAAATTATGACTGGTTTAGTCATTTCTATTCTAAGCTCATGGCCTATACACAGTAGTCTTAGTGAGTATTTAATTATATAAGGCTTCCTAAAACTAGAAAATAAATAAAAATTTAATAGGAATAATAAACAGAAAATAAACCCCAAATTCAATGGATATAGACTGAGATGTATTACACTTCTTATGCAAAACTACTATGTGATGTATCAGGTTACATCACTATGCCCTTTGCTGTCATTTTAAATTTTCAGACAGTGACTCTCCTGAGTTAACTTGCTGCACCAGAAGGATGTGTCTGACAATGACACAAACGAGGTATCACTACAGGCAGGCTCACAGACAGGCAAATTTATAAATCACTTCCCCCTTTCAAACCTTTAAGTTGAGGACAATGATCTTGGAAAGATATCAAAAATTATTATTATGACTCTAGTTTCCACGTAGAGTCATCTCACAAACCACGTTAAATCTTTATCTTGAGGAAAGAGACCCCTCTCTCTCTTTCCCTTCCCCACCAAGTGCACTTAAATAAACCCATCCCAGATTGGCTTGACCACACTTGGCTTGACGTTTGATAGAGGTATGGTTTGAGGGCCCAGATGAGATGTTCTGCATGAGGAAATGTTCGAGTGAGTGCAAACATCTGAGCTCAACTCCTAACTTGAGCAGCAGCCAGCATGGCACTGAAGGGACCAGCAGAGGAAAGGGGTGGCAACAAGAGAGACCTTACCCGATCTCGACTTACCCTAAAGCTTACTGGAAAACTTCATCACTACTGTAATCTACATATGGTTTAAAATCTTTCTGTGAATCTATCCTTGTAACCAAGGAATTTTATAAGACTGCCAAATTGTTCTTATTCCAAAGCTTCTGCAAAAAAAATCTATTATACTACATCTCTTTCCTGATGACCAGTTATGCTAACTTAATGGTTTCTTCAAACCACTTCAGTAGTATGGATAGCTGGGAAGTAAGAAAAAAAAATTAGGACTTAAGTATGAAATGATATAGTTCTATCACAGGCAGTCATCTGTTAGTATTAGCATGAAAAAGGCAGAATGTGGTATTTTTTTTTCAAAGAAGAGAGAAACTGAATCATCAGAGGCAATCCTCTTATAGGAAGCCATTTGAGACCCACATACAACAGCGTACTTAAGATGTATTTACACAGCCTCAAAAATTTCAATGGGATGTTCAGGTTTAAGTAACTCGATGAAGGAGAATTAAGCACTTCAGTCACTTGGACGGATTGCAATAATCCTTGTGTTTGTTATGACTGGAATGCTTTGATCTCGTCAGGTTCATAGACTCAATTCATCGTGACTAACAGCAGGATGCACGAGATCAAGGACCCACAGTGGCAAACCTGGGCTACTTATGTCATCTCAGAAGCCAAATTTGGCCTTATTCAGAGGTTGGCAACAGACTTGCACCTTCTTTGATCAATTCATCTGCAATCCTGATAGTGTGGGGATTGTATAGTTATATACAGCACGTTATTGTGTTCTGACACAATCTGTCCTATTGTGTTCTAATGAAAACTGCCAAATGTCACGGCTATATTATATGGGAATTGCCATGAAGTAGCTTACATAAGCCATTACACTGTCTCTAATACCAGCAATTCAAGAAAAGGTTTAAAAAAACTAAAATGGAACACTGGTGGGTCTGCTAGGACTGAATTAATAGCTGTCTTCAGGACATGGTTTTAGCGTACAAAAAGAATTATTGGTCCTATATTTATAAGGCTTAGGTTAAAATGGTATTTGCAGAATTTACATTAACATGTAACAATTGTTAATAATGACATGCATTTTTTGATAAGCTCTGAATAGAAGAGCTGAAGACTGCAGGTTCCCCCCAAAACAGGTTCATGTGGAGCTGCCTTATTTTTATCAGCAGGATGCAGACTAGCAGCTCCGCTCATACGTTCCTACACTCTGTGCCTCCCGCAAACATAAAACCACATCCCAGTACTGCCTACACAACCAGCGCGTCGCGCACGGAGAACGCGGCTGATCTTTGTCACGCGGCTCTGGAGGTGAGGAGGCATGCAGTTACTGGCTGTGCCACGGATGGCTAAAAAGCATGAGAGCTTTACAGGCAGCAAGACGATAGCAAGTCTAATTTCAGCGAAGCACAAAAATCGAAAATTAAACCAACACTTTTTGAATATCATATAAGCAAAGGTAAAAAGTACATTCCAGATAGAGCTGTAATGACATGGTAAAAAGTACATTCCAGATAGAGCTGTAATGACATGGTAGCCCTAGAAGACTTGTATGTATGTATGTGTACGTGTGCGTGTGTGTGTGTGTGTATATATATATATAATACACATATATATACATATATATGTATATGTATATACACACACACACATATATATGTATGTATGTATGTATACACACACATACACATATTCTCTGGAGTTTTTACAGCGTGCAAAGGAGCACCAGGTTGAAGATACCGGACCACTACGTGAGAGAATAGGCACAATAAACAAGCTAGGCAGAGATACTAGCCTGTAACCTTAAAACAGCCCAGAACAACCTCATCTCTGAATAATGGCAAAGAGGCCAGGTTTAGAGCCAAGCTGAAGAGCTACGACATCTAGATAATGAGTTAGCTTGTTTGGCAGTAGTGTAGAGATCTCACCTGTACCACCTGTGTGGTTTGAGACCTGTCAATCTTTCTTTGTGAGCACTTGGTGTTGACTCTGATCATTACACAACAGAGATAAATAAAATTCATACGCTTAAAATTCAGTCTATGCTTCACTGCTTTGCTGCATCCTCTGCCTTACATATTATCCTGAGATATGTTAAGTATTGAAGTCCTCCTCAGAACCAAACCAGCATATTTGAAAAAGCAACATAAGAAAACAGAAACATTTTCTGGAGCATTTCTGATTTTCACTTCTGTAGCATGCTTGTAAGGATGTTAAATCTCTGTGTCTGGTAAAACTGTATAAGCACATGGAAAATCTATCATCCTCAACTACATGGAAAAGCAAGTAGACATGAAAAATAGTGAAAAATGTGTCCCAAGAATTCTTTGGTATAAGCGATTACCAGCCAGACTGGTAGACTTCAGCAAGCCTGAAGTGGCCATTTTGAATCATACACATTTGTTTTAGTCCCAAAACACAATGTACACTTAAAAACAAAGCAAAACAAAATCAGCTATAGCAACCATGGAAAATTATCAAAGATGAACCTAGGTCACAAACCTATAAAACCTTTTTCTTCTTCTCTTTCATACTACATCAATGTCTTTATCCGCCTTTATTGCAGATAAAGGACTACTCGCATGAATGATAACTATTCAAATGAGTGAGGATTTCCAGGCCCAAACAAAGTTATGCTATGAATAAAAAATCTGATGTGTTATCAATAGTTACCAATTCGGGCTAAGATGATGCAGAAAAAAAAAATCTTAGTGTTTGAACCCATTAAAACTCTGAAACTCTGACCTTGTTAGCATTCATACTTACATACCTGCAAAATCGGACCTTAGCTGTTACTAGGGTTACTAATGGTCCTCTGTAAATATCTTTCCTTGATGATTACTTTGGACAAATCATTTGCCTTGTTTAATTTAAATAGAAAATAGGAAAACAGTATGTTTGAAATATAGACAGTAATATAAAAAGATAACAAAGAAATTGTTAATTGAAATAATCAGCAAAATAAACCTCTTCTTTAAAACAGCCGTAGGTATCGTAACTGAATTTGAGACGCATATTCAAATAACATTTTTATATAAAAAAAGACCCCCTCGGTCTAATAATTTTTTTCTTCTGATCCAGAAATTTTTTTGACATAGCAAAGACAGTTGATAACTCACCATCAAACCAAAGTCCGCACAAGTATGCGCCTTACCTTCACCTGCATATGCCAGAATAGAGCGGGCACGCATTTGCTTTCCTTCTGTGGTCTTGCCGGAGCAGGTGTGCGAGCAGGAGGACCAGGCGGACCACATGCTGAGCACGCAGTCCTTCGGGCACGGAGCGTCACAGGCAACGGGGATTGGATAGATAGCGTCTCTACACAGCTGTCTGTCAACCTCTTCTCCTGGGAAAGAAAAGGCCGGTAGCAGTCTATCATTTGTTAAATTAACTTAAAATGAGCAATCTAGCCCAGATGGGCTCACAAATAAATTARATTCTGTTCTTGTATATAAACAAGGTAAATAGGTTTGTTATTAAAATGACTTTTCTGCCTTGATGTTAGAAGAACATGCTCAAGCCTAGTTTAATTTGATATTCCACAGAAGCGAATACCAGCATGGGTCGTCTTTGAGGTTTCACTTTGTTATGATATCTTTGGTTACATAAAAAATCCTACTGTGAATAACAGAGTATATAATACAGTTATGGAACGCTGCATAAATGTGCAATGTATGTGCATTAGTCATCTAACTTTAACACATTATTTGTTGAGGAAGGAGAAAAGTATCCTAACTTCGAGGTCATGAAATTTGTTCCATGACTCAGTTTTATAACCTCCAATTTATCATTTGAATTGTAGTTGTACATCAAAATATAAAGACAGTTGCAGTAATCGGGAGTCAGAGAATTTTGTTTCATCATAAAGGTCTTCATTAACTATACTTAAATTTTAACTAATTTAACTTATGTCCAGTGTGTCCAGTAAATGTCACTCTATGTCATGGGGGGCGGGGGAAGGGGAACCCTACCCTGTTCATTTTTATTCTGTCAGATCAATCTACACAATTAAACTAAAAAGAYCCAGGCTGGTATAAATTGTTTAATGAAATACTAGGCAGTGACTAAAGTAACAGAACTACTGTTTCTGTAAAGAAATTCTGGTAAAGTTCTATCTGAGATTTCTCTGAACAGAGCCCTAATCATAAAGCGGCGAGTTCTGTAAAGTGTCAAATGTTTCCCTCATCAAATCAGTTAATATCCATTAAGTGATGGATGAACAAATGACAAAGTACTCAGACATCAAAAATTCTCAGCAAGAGTGACAAAAGCCTCAGGATTAAGCTTCACTTAAGGATAAGCTGAGGAAAAAAAAAAAAAAGAAAAAACTAGGGAGAAAGAGATTTGTATTCAATGTTTTAGAGTTTTAGCCTTGTTATCATACACTCCAAGTGCTTTCAGTGAATCCAAGGACTGAGCAAGAGCCCAAGACATAATGCTGGTTACAAGGAACTGTGAGAGAGTTGCACGTAAGAGAACTATGGGTTTCTAAGGCTCCACTAACCATATAAAACAAAGTTAAGATCCARCCTCATTTACACATAGGGAACTTTAAAAAAGTTATCTGAAAAGCATAAAATTTCAAAAGCATCTGAATGCCTATTGTGTTATATGGTCCTTGCAGTGCTAGGGCATAAAAAATTCTATTGAATTATGATCCGTCTACTGAAATTTTATTGAYGTATACGCAATCTCAACGGAACTGAACAGGACCATCTATTATATTGCATATGTTACGATCCATCATGTCAGCTATTTTGTTTTAATAACTAACGTCAATGAATAATGTCTCATCAAGATTTGCAATGAAAGCAAGTTCTCAATGTATCAAAACCTTTATTAAAAATAATCATTAAACACACTAATTTAATGATAAAGACATCAGTTGATGTTAATGATTGCCACCTGGACTCTGAAAAGCTAATTCAATAAGAACTGTGGATGCCATAAATCAAGCAAAGATCTATAAAYACTGTTTTACCCAAGCCCCGAATTAGGCTTTTATTGCTTAACAGAGTAATAATAAAATGAATCAACAGTAATCTAAACAAAATCTACTTTCCTGTCATTCAAACTTTACAGAGTCTTAACACCACTCAAAGACTTTCTGCCAAACAAATTCTTGAAAATAGGAGGTTCTCTAATACTAGTGACATGTCATGATTCCCAGAATTACTAATGACCAAATTTTTAACAAAAAAGGAAAAGATGAGGGTCATCGCCTCTCTATGCTACTAACCAGTGTCAAATATTTTACTCCTGAAGAAACTTTAGTCACAACAGAACAGCAAAGGTCAGCCTTCCTCAGCTCTGCAGAAAGGCCAAGTCCTGCAGCTGATGCTTGTTAGATAGTCTAAAGTAGTCATATTTATCTGAATTATACAAACCTTTGAGATCAAGCCAGCCTCCAAAGCCATATTTTCCCATATTACAAATAGGTTTTTGAGTCTTGTCAATGGCTTTAGAAAATTCCCACACCAAGCTCTACTTCCTGCACTGGACTGTCTTGCATCAATAGCCTTTTCTATGTTATCACAGGTCATTACAGACCATTACTGGTGTAAGAGGAATTCCTGCCTGCTGCATGGCAGGATGGCAGTCCCTGCAGGATGGCACTTGTTTGGGCTGAAGGAGAATCAGGATAAGCAGACTGCAAATTCCTTTGAGAAAGTATGAAGTTAGGAAAGGAATGAACCTCATCTTCAAACTGTTCCACCCCCAGGTAAGACTCCACAAGGTAAACTGCTAGGACATCTTCACATCTTGCAAGAAATATCATTATTATAATAAAGTATGTCATGATGTAGAAGTAAAATACTGTAACTAGCTTATTTATCACCTATCAATCACTATGGTTTTAACTGGAAACTCAAGTTATGCTTGGAGCCACAATGAGAAATTGCATAGATTTTAGTTTTAGTTGGAATTTATATTTAAAATAAAAAAGCCTTCAACCTCTTCCAAGTCAAAGCCCCCTTTTACCATTTGCTTTGCAAAGAAAACATTCTATAAATATGTATCTTGCATACTAGCATTCATTTTTTGTCAAAGGTCTAATTTTTATCTGATGAAGGCAATGGGATAGAAATGCAATTGGAAGGAATATTTTGCAATGGGTACTTCACACCTTTAGGGAGATATTTTACTTGGACTAAATTGTTTCTGACATTTCACTAATGATTTTATGAACATCTTGACCTTTGTTGCCACCCTCTTTAAAGTGCATAGTGCAGTTAACTACCAGGAACTACTCAACCATGTGCTGAGAGCAATCCCAATGTAGACTAGAACTACTTACAAAAAGTCTCATTTGAAAGTTTGCCATCTGTAGTCCAATATTTGAGTTTTATATATTCATGTTGCACAAGAGATGAAAACAGTTCTCCATAAACACGAGTCAAAAGTCCCTGCCTCAAAGTACTTATAGTCTAAAAAATATGTCAGCCTTCCCCTCCCTAGAAAACCTCAGAAAGATAGAGACAAAACATGACATTCCCCTTACAAGAAAAGTCTTTGCCACTGAGCAGTTGTTTTGTCCATTAAACACAGCAATAGTCCATACTGAGAAATAGTGTTTATGCAGTTGAACAATATTTCTCTCTTAGGTAACATATGCAGAGTAGAGGCTAAATTCTCCAAACTGCACTAGAAAGAGTGACTGTATGTAGAAAAGGCATGAAGCTACCAAGGTGTTCTTTCTCAAGAATATAAATTGTCAAGAACTGTTTAAATTTTTGCTAAGAGTTCTAGAGATTTTTGTCAGCMGTAGAGATTGCTGAGGAGCCAGCCCTTCAAACCTTCACCTTTTCCCTGAACTGTTAGGCCAGCTCCTGCTAGAAGAGCAGTAAAGTGTGCCACTGCATTAAAACTCCTTTTGCTTTGGGGTGTGAAGACCCTCTAGCACATGTGCCACTGCTGCTTTACTACATTTGCAAAGCAGAAGTGACATCCATGAAAATTTGGTCTAGAGGCTAGAGGTTGGGCTAGAACCCCAAAGACCCAGGTTCTGTGTTTGATGCAGTCAGTTCATGTCATTACTTCGTGTTTTTCTTCCCCATCTGTAAAATACGTCCAATATTTAAGCTTATTGTAAAATGAATGTTTTTTTCAAAATCATATCTAGAGTTGGTATTACTACTGTAAGACACAGCAAGAAAACTCTGTTGCTTATTGTACATCCTTTAATATGATGCATGCTTCACTGCACAGTAAAAAATTACTGTCAAATCCTGACCTGCAGTAAATGGAAAGGCAATTGCTTAACAGCGGACAAAATTATTTTAAAGCCCTAAAATGAACAACAAAATCACTGCTGGATTCAACGAGGCATGCAGAACCGCTGAACTTTCTTCTAAAGTCAACGTGAAATAGAAATGCAGGTGTGATTCCACATAAACAAGTAATTAACTTGGTCTCACAGTCTAGGACCTGGAAACCAGCTATAATCTCTGAAAGGCTAAACTATTATCTGATACAATTGGTACTAAGTTCATAATAAATAGGATCAACTTAGGTGAGGGCTTTGAACATTACTATTATAAGTCATTTAAAGAAAAGAATTCTGTATAATCAGTAAAGGACAGAAATATCAGAGTGGTAAAACAAATGCAGTTCCAGTCTAAAGTCCATAAAACAATTAGTGACAGCAACTGAGCATAAAAGTTAAAAGTGCAGACTTCAACCTCAGCACCATTTAGTCAAATCTGTGCCAATTTACTAGTCCTTCTGACATTCTAAGACAAAATATAAAAGCTCAATGCCAAGTTATGCCAGTATCTTCTTGTTTTTATGGTTCCTCGGAGCTCTGTATGATGGTCTGTTTTTTAATAACAGACCACAGAGGMCTCAGTTCAAGTGTTTTTAAATATGTACATTTAAAATGAGGATGTGAAAATCAAAACAATGGAAAAGAATAACAGTTCAAAGCACTACTTGATCTAGATGTACTGAATTGACCATCATAGGGTATATATAGCCTTGCACACACACATACATATATATATACACACGTATATATATGTGTGTATATATATATTTATGTAACTATATCAGTTACAGGCAGTGCTCTCTTGGCTGATGCTTGTGTTACAGACTTTCGTGCCTTGCCTAAGAAACTGAAAAGGATGTGCACAATGTGTTGTCCATGGGAAAACTGCTGGGCATCTGATACACTTGTAATGCATCCCTGAGCTTGGCTTTTAAGTGCTCTGTGTCCAGGGGCAAAGAAGGCCCTGCTAGTTTTAAATTGCCTTCAATAATGCCTCTAGAYACAGACACTTCTATCCATACAGCACAAACTATGCTGGACCACAAGTCTGAGAAGCTGTGGCAGAAAAATGCTGTAAAATTCTGTCCAAATATGAACAGCAACCCTCATTTCAACACTATCAGTTAGTTGCGCTATAGAGCGGGAAGAAATGCAGTTTATTTCACAACATGTTAAAATCTACATGAGTTGCCCTGGTTGCCACTTATGTTTTCCTTCCTTCCTTGTGTAGAAAGAAAAAGCAGCAGGAAAGCGTTAGGCTGCCTCCTGCATGGAGCTGGACAGCTGAAATGGCCAATAAAACTGTTGTTCCCCAGATTTCCCATGCAATTTCCCATATACATTCCTTCCATAGAAGGATCTATATGTGCCCCCACATTGACGTCCTTGTCAGCCTTCAAGTGTGCTGAATAACCTCCTCAAATTGGTGGAGGAGTTCAAATGAACCATGCCCATCAAGAACAACTCAGCTTCAAACCAGCTGGCAAAATACCTATATTTCAAAGCTGGGAAAAATAGGTCTGTGATACGTGCTCAGTCCTGTTTTTCATATGGGATTCACTTTCACAGTCCTCCATACCTGAAATTAGCAATGCACACATTTCTCCACTGAGGAGTTTCTACATGCAGTAATTTTATAATTTTAATTTTATGATTTATTATATATTTATTAATTTTATAATTTTACATAAAGGTAGTCTGACTGTAAGTGGGGAAAATGCATTTTCTTCTTACAAGTTGGAAGTTGTTTAAATGTCTGTTTTAATTACACCTCAGGGCAGGAAACAAGCAAGAAAATAGCACTGTAAAATGTAATTGCATCAAAGTTATGAGAATGTCACAACTAGACTATAATAGTATAGTAAAAATGCTAATGTGTTTCTTCCAAATGTCAATATTCTAAAAAATAAACCCCCCAAATCTTCAAGCAAACCACCAAAACGAAATAACAGAATATCTTCAAATTTGTCCAAATTTCCTCTACACAAGACCTCTTTTTTTCTCTCTCCCCCTCCCTCCTTCACACAAGGAGTTCTATACTAGAACATTAGTAACATTACATTATTAGTACATTGTTACATTAGTAACATTCTTGTCTAAATTTTGGCTGATATTTAGTCTAATAGAAAAATAGGTAACTCTTCACGTTACAGAAAAGCCATTCAAATCACAATACAAAAATACATTTTCAGATGATAGGACACCTTCTAACTGCTAATGAGCAGATAATAACATACCAGGATGAGCCAACATTACCATTTTCACTTCTAATACCACCATCTTCTTTTCACATCACGAAGCAATTACCAGGCCTCAAAGCTCACCAAAAAAGGAAAAATCCTGCCTGTTTAGCATGCATAGCAAATGGATCAGCATATCACAGCAAATTAACTTCTCCTTCTAAACTGCAATGCTGTAGCAATAGTATGGACTTGTTTTTTTCCCTGCATTGATTAGAACAGGTGGAAAACTCCACTGCAACCTATGCGCAGTAAGAAGTGGAGAACCATAACATTCTCATTCTAATTCTGCCCTATTGCAAAATTTGGCAGCTGCTATATGTCTTCCTCAAACCTTCTCATCTCACTGACACTTCACCAAACTGTTGCTTGGAAATTCAGTATGATATACACCTCAAATGAAGACGGAGGTTTTTTTTTGTTTGTTTTTTGTTTTTTTTTTTAATAAAAACATTTTTTGTCGTATATTCTTATACAGTATTTTCTGAAGAAGGCTGTCTTTCTCCTGGCACATGTCTCTAATTAAAATCCATGCACTACTGTGACAAGCTGACCCAGATTTTTCTGTAGGGAGAATTTAGAAGTTAATCCCTGAAAACCTAATCAAATAAGCCACTGAAAGAGGAAACAATAATATTTACAAGTAGTTCATCATTTAGTGGCTTSTTTAGCACAATGATCTTGAAGAACATTTGGAGAAAAAGAACAGCATGGCAGACCAATTTTTGCTCTTGAGCTAGTTCAATATTTTATATATAATAAATACTTTGATAGACATTAGGAAACTTAAACATTAATAAAACATTCATAACATCTTGGCAGTGTTTATTCATATTTCCTCCAAAGATGAAGGATGTCAACGTAAGTTTTAATGTTAGTAAAATGGCAATGTCCTTGAAAACAATAGCAAAAGTATATATGTTTACATGCAATTACTTTCTATTCTAGTTCCTGAATGACCAGCTGTCAAGATATCTCTCTGCATTAGGTAAGTTTAATATTTTTATGTTTAATGTTTAATATTTTAAGTTTTGAATTTTTTAACCTCTTTGATTATTTAACATAAAGAATCATTAACCTAAACTTTATATTCTCAATATATTCTACTCCCTTAGCCTCAAAGTTTTTCAATAAACACAATGTAAAAAGATGGTAACATTTTTCCATCTATCATTCCTAAAAAGTGGAAAGTTTCTGCATTCAGTTCTACTGCTTAGCTTCCTCGCTGTTAGCTCTGTGTTAAATCAGTTTCTAAATCCCTAACCACATGCCTTTCTCTCCATTGCTTTTGCTAAGTAGCATTTGCATTTAATTAAGTATGTCTTAATTAGTTGATGGTTAATATTTGTGAAGTTGTTTTCTTCTAAGAAGCCTAAGTAGAAAGGGCGCTGTTTTCAATGAAGACAAATACTCCACTGTTTCTCACATCTGTTGGTTATGCAAAAATATAAGAATGTTGATCTAATAGTTTAATGAAATGAAAACATTGTTGGCAGTTTGTGTGTAAAAATTTACTCTGGTTTTGATGTAGAATTTTAAGTAATACCACACAGTCTATTCCTTATTAAAAGAAAACAATAAAAATGGTATTTTGGTCCCTTATTCAAAAAACAACATGATGAATCTCATAAACAGGGACGCATTTTTTAAATAAGAGACATGATAAGACAAGTAGATAAATCTTCATATTATTTACATGTTCACTATGACTACATATACAAACCAATGCAATATATTAAAGGTCATGGATCACTTCTCTCCTTGCCCTTTACTAATACTAGAAGATATGTACACTTTTTCAAAAAAGGAAATACTAAATTATAAAATGTGTTTTCAGCTTTTTTAAGCAAACATTTGATATGAAAAATTACTGTTGATGGCAGGAACCAAAGCTATCACAAAGAAAATATAGCTGGAGCTCAGAAACCCACCATACTCATTTCTGCCTAATTCAAAAACAATGGCATGTCAAAGCACATAAGAGAAAATGATGATCTTTTTGAGATTTTCTGTTCCTTAAAGAGCTGAAACACATCATTTTATGACCAGTAACTTCCTGTTAAAGATTCTGTGCAATTTTCTTCATGTATTCAACTTTTGAGAGGAGAAGTTTTTCATAGAAAGAACTCTCAAATTCATGTGGAAATCTAATTCCAACCAGAGTACCTGAACGCTCCTACTTCTTCTCTGCACCAGTGAAACCAGTGAATGCTACTATTACCACCACAGCTCCAGCTGGAAAGACAGTGCCTGCTACCCTTCCCCATAACTCAGTATATTAGCAGCTGTAGCAAGAACGCAGAAACAGGTAACGCACTTCAGAGAGCACATCTGAAAGCTAAAAGATTTGGAAGACATTATGCTACACAGATAAGAGAGTTGAGGTTCTAAAATGTCTTTTCCTGTTAAGACCACCCAACATTTCAATAACCAAATTTTCAAGGAAATGAGTCACTGCTAGGAAATCCGGCGAAGAATCAATTCATCATTCTTTAAAGCAACAGGTAAGGCTTTGCACCATATATGTAATAGTTACAGGAACAATGAGACCCCAAACAACACTCCTCAGTTTGACAGATGAAATAGTGAAAACAATAAAAGAACAACTCTGAAGCAAAAATGAAGAAAGTATTTTAAAAATTTATATTTTGTTATAAAATCATTTCAGATGGGCAGAGTAAGTTCTTTGGATTTAACTGGTTAAAAATAATAAAATCACATCTTCAGATACAATATTAATGCTTTCAGTAATCCCATTTTCATGTCTGATAATAGAAGAACATATGTACCACCATTTATATTAGAGTCATTTATCAGGATTATATTCAAGTAGATACTGTCTAAATTTGACAGAGAAGAATAAAAACAGGGAAAGAAATAGTATTTCTTTATCCAAATACTATTTTTTAGATATAAGATGCAGTGCCATCTGTCACATATGTAGTAAGAGTAGATTAAACAACAACATGAAAAAATAATATTCCATAACTATGTTAACTCTGAAATATATTTTAAAATACAGTAACCTAGGGTATTTGATTGCAGGGAAAAATTCTTGCTTTCTTTCTATTAAAGTGTTAATTTATTATTTATCCTTGAATTCTTTCCCACAGGAGAATGAAAATGAACAAAGGAGAAATTTTCTGAGGATAATGAAAGTGAGACAAAGAGGAGAAACTTCTCTGCTCTCTTTTTCATCATAACAAGGAGAACATTTTCTGCTATCCATGCTCAGACTTGAGTCTTGAGCTTTCCAATACACTCTGTGATTATATACATAATTATATAAGTGGTAGCAGTGGTGGCAGCAATGATGGCAGCAGCATTATCAGYTCTCTAAACCATACAGCAATTGCTTGGCTAGCTGCAAATCACCTGATAAATATAGTTCATTTTTATAAACAAGATTGGYTACTCCACCATATACACACCCAGGCACACCAAGGATATCTTATAGCACTGACTGCGACTTACAAAGTACCATGGCCATTTAAACTCTGACACCATAAGTCACCAAGAAATGACTTACATATACAGTGCATAATTTGCTTATGTATATAGTCAGACTAATAGAAAACTCCTCTTATTATTACAGATGACACCTTCTTTGAAATTTTCACTAGCTCTGATACCACTGAATAGCCACCAACATAAAAGAGGCAATATCTGAASTGTCCTATTATAGTGAGCATCACTGAAAAGGATTGATCTAAATAGGAATACTGAATAATTAATCCAAATTAATTAAAATGTGACTTTAAAGCAGGTTAGTGAAAATGTATTTTGTATGGGCATCCTTATTCAGAATGAAAGAGAAAATTCTTAACAAATAGAATTAAGGGCACGTTAATCCTGAATAAGAGGATTCACATGCACMCTTACTGTAGTTTAACTTATTTTTGTAGTTAATTCAGATCAAATGTCTCCAAGTAGGAAAGGCACAATAAACAAAAAACTGAAACATGATAAGCCTTTAGCAGAAGATCACCTGGACTTTATATACTTTATAACTTTATGCTGCAGCACATTTGTACCATAGGAATATTAGTCAAGCATTTCTATAAAGTACACAGTGGAACACCTGCACTCTTCCTGACAAACAAGAGTAAGATTTCCCTACTGCTTGACATGTAGTTGAAGCATTTTCATGGCTCATTTGTTAACGCAGCCTTACTGAGACCGAGAAGGAACAGAAAACACAAATATATTGATCAGAACCAAGCACAGTTGCCTTCTAGCATCAAATAAGCCAATCAAATGTCATCTCGGTATGAAAGAAAAAGTAAGTTTGAGGACAAGCTATGGTCCCACTGAGAATAAAATCAATATTAGTCATGGGACTGAGTGAGATCAATATGTCAGACCAATAGGCCACATTTTAAGCTGAATAGGGAGAGGAAAAGTGCTGACAGATCTATAAAAAAACAGGAAGGCATAGTGCAACTCTAAAAGATAAGATCACTTGAAARTTCACAGTGTTTTTCTAAGGACACTTGGCAAAAACACCAGCTCACTTGCAAAAGATGTATCTGATCCCATTGTCAATTAGATAGTCCCATAACATTTCCCCAGGCAAATCACAATTTATATAGTAAGATATAAAAGTATGACTTAAAAAGATAAAAAAGCCTTTCTCCACRTGTGTAAAATGTTACAGAAATTCTGTTGTGTTTAATGGTGAAAAACGTGGTTTTGACAAAGTTTAGATTCTTTATTCTTAGCATGATTTTGATCACTGAACCTTTGACAACAAAATTAAATGGAGAACAAGTCCAGGGAAACACAACAGAACCTCAATGATTTCAAATCAGGTAGAAACGAATTAAATCGGATGAGCTGATCTGAACTAGATTAACATTCAGGGATCTGATTCAGGAATAGAAGCACAGAAGGGAAATAATAGGCAAGMCCACAAAAACAGCAGCATGGAAACAATGTGATAGCTCCCCTAATGTCAGCTGAATGGCAGTGCTTGCCGCAGCCAATCTCCTCCACAATTCCCTACRCTGAGATCCTAATCTGCATGTTTTAAACAACTACCTTAAATGGCCTGATTCTGAAGAAATACTGAATAGCCATAACTTTCATGAACTTTTCAAGTCCTTCATAATAGGAATTTCGGAGGATAACTTTGTGAACTTTTGAGCTTAAATTCATAAAGTTACATCATGAATTGATTCATAAGTGCTCCCCTACAGCATTTTCACCAAGCATTTTCCTAGAGTCTGGCCATTAACATTTTAACATTATTCCAATCTCTAATGCAAGAGCATGACTCACAGCTGAAAAGCCTGACTAAAGGCATGCGACTGATAGAATATTAGATGAACTTTTCAGTTTGCCAGTTATCTAATTTCACTACTGTAATGATAAGAATTTGCATTAAGAAAATATCTGTGATACTTCTTGCCACACCAATACATGTGTGACCTACAAAAAGTCATAAAAGAGGGGGAAAACAATATTTTTTACAGTTAAAGATGTTACAAATATTTTCTTTTCATTATTCATCCAGCTAGTGAAGTGTTGTCACTCTATATGCAATATGACAGCTCAATTCATTCACAGGTAAAACACAAAGTGAGAGGCATTACTCTCTCTGCCATGTTTACACTTTTCTGAGAAATAGTTTTGTAATTGACTTCATGAATGCTTCTGTCCATGTCCCACTACTGGCCAAGAAATGAAGTTCTTAGAGACCACCTTTTTATCCATCGTCCAATGAGTACCTTCTCAGCATTAGAAGTGGGAGGCACAGCGTGCCCTTAGGGTGTTCAAACTGTGAATTAATCTCATCTTTTGAAAATATTTTCATAATTGATTCTTTAGAAGACTAAAACGAAGCCTCACGTTTGACTCACTCTTTTGCCCAGTCTCTCAGTATCTGGATTCAGAGAGAGAGAACGCAGGAAAGCAACTGGAGGTGAGCACTACATCTTATCAACCTATGCTAAACGGAGGAGGCACGCTAACTTTGTCACACCACAAAAACAAAAGTGACAGGAGTACATCTGAGAATACAGCAATGTTAAAACCTTTTGGCTTTGGCATTAAGTTATACAAGCACAGAAATTGCTGCAGATTTGGATCTATCCAGAGAAATCAGCTGCCCCTGAAGACAAGCTAGGCTCCCATCCCCTGAGAGAATGAAATCGTTGGTTTTCTAGAAGCCTTCCACAAGATTTAGGAAGTTTCTAGCTAGTAACCTTTTTCAAAATTATGTCAGCCAACCAAATAGCAAGAACTGGCAGAAATAAAGTTGCCTGTGTATAAAGCATTTTTTTAATTGCATAATCACATGCTACTTCTTTTTCCACCAGGTTGTTTTTTCCTTCATTTCAAAGACTAGAAACTCCTTAATGAGTAGCTGCTTGGTATTTTTAATTCTATTTTCTTTATTAAAGGCACAATCCTATGTTTTATTTACCATACGTTAACTTAAAGGTGTTATTAGAACAGCATTAGTAATTTTTCTAAGATCTTTTTGTGATGGCTATCACACAGTCACTAATAAATTTCAAAACGCTCAAGATGTGACAGGTCAGTAACATTTATATTTTGCTGATATTGAATAGCAGCATAGCAAAATTAGATTCTGAAAAATGAGACAACTAGCCATGTAAAATGACAAAGCATTCATTACTACAAAATGCCCACTTAATCCCCAAAGAAGGAGATCATTTCACAAATAAGTAATAGGCTGGGTGGGAGAAAATGCCATTTCAGCACAATTAAATAATTAAAGACTTTATCTGATACATTTACATAAGGCCCAGACAGACAACTTCAATTTCCTTGAATTTAAGGGATCAGCTTTGTAACCTAATAAATGATATTTTGACATAATATTTCTTTCCAATTTTATAGTTTAGGAAAGGAGCCAAATGAAAACCAGTAATTCTTCCATGGGTATTAAACTGACCCTGGACATCACTGACATGAGCTCAGCCCACTGATCTCATGGGACAACAGCAGCAGCAGATTATAGTGCGCTCTGTGTTCCCGCTCCATAAGGGATGAATTTCTCTCTCCCCTCTTTTCAGGCTTCTTATCCAGCCTCATTTTCTCTGGACACTAATCCCAGTCTGTCACCTCACTGTCCCTTTCACCCAGCTGTGCCAAGTCCTCTCCAGCTGCTTATGAAATCTTTCCTCAGGCCAAAAGTCACTCAGTCTGAATCTCTTCCAAAATTAGTTCCTAATCTCAGTTATATCCAGACTTTATAACTTTCCTTTAGTTCTTCACTTGCTCTCAATAAACTGCCTGGGAGCAAACCAGGGTCTAGTCCTATCTTTCCCCCACTCCTCATCTCATTGCTTGCCCTCTTCCTGTTTCTCTTGCTTTCCATTCCCCTTTTCACCAAATCTTGAGCACAAATCTATTCCTCTCCCTCTGCAGTGAGTTTGTACGTATCCATAATTGAAATCCTAATGAAAGCAACCCCCACCCCCAGAAAATGGTATGGACCACTGTGAACACTGGAGAGGCTGGGACCCTCAGTTGTCTGCTCTGATTTGGAAAAGCCATTGCAGCTTACTACGTTTCAAAGCCTCTGTGCTCAAAATATCTCAGTTTGAAGTCTTCTTAAGTACTGGACGTGGATGGTGCTTATGCAGCACATAGGAGTTGCAAATGACACGAATTATCTTAAGTTGCAACTGCAAGTCATTATGTGAAATCAGATAGTTCTTGAAGGATAAACAGTGGTTTTACATTAATCAGTACTCAACAAAAATTATGATCCTAAAGAAAGGTCAGACAATGAGCAGCTTAAGGATCGAAGATTGAAAATAAAATTCATATTCTTTATTCCAGATTGACATGACTGGCTAATGAGGATGTTTTAGTTATCATCATAATTTATCAACATACTAGTTTCACAGCATCAAAATTTGACAACATTTATTAAGAAAATTTAGTATTAATATTCAGGATGCCAGAAAAATATAAATATGCCTGTGCAATCTTTTTCTCTCAGATGTAAAATGATTCCCATGAAATCTAATGAGAAGATACTGTTTTAGAACATTTTATCATAAAGAATACAGATTATGCAATATCTTCCAAGAAAGAGGTATTTAACTTATAAATACATAATACTAAAAGGATCCTTTCTAAGTATGTTTTTTTAAAAATATTTAAAGTACATTCTGAGTCTGTTCTAGTTATATCATTAATGATTGGCAAAAAAAAAAGGAATGAAAAGGGAATTATCAAATGACACATCTACCTAAAAACAATGTTCAATGCTGCGTCTATACAATCATTTTTATAATTTATTCATAAATCAACAATGCCATTTTTTCTTTTTTCAAAGAAGCATGATTTAATGCAATAACAGTAAGCTTGTAAAGCATTAAACTGACCTTCCTAAAAAAATAAGTATTTTAAAAAGTATACACAGTTGTCACTTTTTAGCATTCTTATTATGACAGAGCTTGAAGCCTAAACAAGATTGGACTCCTGCTCTGCAGACTGCTCAAATGCAGACAAATCAAAACTTATGCATAAAAACACCTCCCTGACTAATTTACTACCTGCTATAAAAAGTAGTTCTTGCAACATCATGTGCTTGCAGCTGGTTGTGCTGTCAAACACAAATGCAAGTTATTAAGAGTATGCATCACATGAAACTTGTAATTAAATCCTGTGTTATATTCTGGGAATATTCTTGCTTTTCATCATGGACAACTTCTATACCTAGAAGTCCAACAGATTTCAAGTACACAAATCTAGCTTCCTTGCAATGTAATAGTATATTTTAGAAGTAAACTTGACAAAAAATAACAATGTCATCGCTAATGACTAGACAAACAAATTATTATTTATAACACAAGATAAAGTTTGAGTTAGCCCATGTATTTTAAACTCAACTATATTTATTATTAACATTAATATGTCTACAGGCATTGTATATAAACAAGTACAATGCAGTCTTCAAAAAGGTACGATAAACTGGAAATCAGGATCTATTGCACTGTGATCAGTGATAATAGGTTATTGCACTACACAAATGAAACTCTTCTTTTGTTATGCTTACTCCTTTAACTGAAGTCAATGCCTCACTCTTCCAGGCCAATTATTATTTCCAGGCCAAAAGATACTGCGAGAGGAAGGGATGTATTTCAGTCAACTTTTATAATGAAATCACATCATATTATACAAGTATTAAAAACATCCTTTCTGATATGGAATTTAATGGGGATATGTCTACTTTCCTAATGTCAAGATGAGAGACAAAAAGGAATTGGTATGACATAAAATGTGCCTTTTCATCAACAAAAGAATTATCAAGTATCAAGCTTCCTGATTACGGAACTGCAATGGGATACATTCAGTGGCATGGTATACTGTTTTTCTTCAATCACCTTAAAATTAAATAAAGCAAATAATCTTGTTAAACAGAACTCCCTTAAAAACTCCATGTTCTGAAACACAATGGCCAGAGGGTACCGATTTTAAGATGCTTTAAACAGACTGTGTTTTACCCTTCATGTTTTCAGTAGCAAATTCTTATGTAAAACAAACATCCAATAAAAATATTCAATTGTTTTATGTAGGCAGATAGATCAAAGGAAAGGACTGGGTTATACATTTCATATTCTAGGTACTCTACTGTGAGGAACAAAGTATGCTTCAACAATATCTTACCATTTATTTTAAATGCTTCAAATGGTCAGCCAAAAAGCTGTCAAGCAGCAAAGAACAGTTACAATCAATTCCGTAATGACATTAGCTAGGAAATTAACATTGGGAAACGATACCTAATGCACATCCAACCAAGTTCCTGTAAGTATAAGGCAATATGTGATGAAAAAAAAATATCATTAGCCACTACATTTTTCTACTAATTGACTATTGAGTGTTGGCCAGACTTTGATCTGAGTTCTCTTGCAGGATTCCCAGTAATTCAGTGTACTTAAAGTTTGAATTGGCTCTTCTATTCTTTTAAAAGAACTAAGTCATAAATTGACACAAAGTGGGCATTATCTTTCTAAACAATCTCCAAAAATCTAACCAGACTGATGATTTCTTTGTTCAATGCACATATCCATCTAATGGAAAGAGCAGAAGCAGCAGAATATTTATACCTGGACACACACAAAAAGTTTCCAGTTTTTCTCACTGATTTCCATTAACAAACTGAATGAAGACCAACAGCTACCTGTGAATCATTTAGCATATATATGAGTCAAACCCTAAATGTACAGAAAGTGACAATTCTTAAATCAGTCAAAACCTGTTATACAACAAGCTGCACTAGCACATCTTCAGTTTCTTTCCTAAAGTTCATTATATAGTTTCAATTAGATGCTAATTGTAAAAAGCAACAAGCTAAACCTTAATAAACAAAATACAGATATTAATCAGGAAGCTATTGAAGAAAATTTAAAATACGTTTTAAAAATATACATTTTCATATTAAATACAGTAAAAGGAAGAAAATAATATTTCAGAAATAATTCTAAGTCTAGAGAAAAATAATAAAGAGATTAAATTCTATAGGACTGTCATACAGCTAAAAGGATGATGGCTTCTAGCCAGTCATGTTAGCTGAGAATAAACATATACAATTTTGGACGATACAGTGTTTGAGATACCTATAAAGTATATAAATGAATCAATTTGAAATATATATATGTATATATGAATGGAACAGAGTAGTTCATCTTTTTTTTTTTTAAATCAATAACTAAAATCATTGTGTTTCCCCTCAGCATTGTGAATAGGGTAGCATCAATTTTTGTTACTAATGTTGCTGGTGGTTTGACCATACTTCTGTCACCCTCATACATTCCAGATGCCAGACCAGAGCTCGTGGCACTCAGCCACACAAATAGCTCTGCCTCGACCACTTCAGGAACAATTTTGCTACTTCAAAGAGTTGCAGAAATTTGCATATATACGAAGAGCCTTGCTGTTGCCATGGCTCCCTCCTCCAAGACCAGTCATCTCTAAGGGCTAAGTGAAACTGAAGAATGGTAGTAAGTCCTTCTCTTTCCCCTGTGGAGTTGACTGTAACCCAACAATTAGTGACCTTGAATAAGGTCCAGAGAAAATTTATCCTTCAAAAGTG
This sequence comes from Rhea americana, assembly GCF_003343005.1. Lineage (NCBI taxonomy): Eukaryota > Metazoa > Chordata > Aves > Rheiformes > Rheidae > Rhea > Rhea americana. The sequence goes on from NW_028186446.1 coordinate 6,978,175, forward strand.
AGACCTATTTTATCCAGAGTAACACATGCAATGTTACTAATGGAGCCCATTATATCATAAAGGCCATGAATCAGTATATTATTTACACATTCCTACAAAATGAGCAATGAATTTCAGGCTACTATCTGAAGATCAGAAGAATGCTACTGAGACCATGGTCACTTCTGCTACCTGTGCTACAAAACTCAGCATAAAAGTGAAAACCTAAAAATATATAATGAATGAGCTATCTTTTTGTAGTCATTTCAGCAGTGGTTAAGCTTCAGATTTTAAGGTCTTAAAACTGATTTTGCCCTATTTATGTATTAGTAGCACCAATGTATCTGTTACAGAATGGGGAAGTGTAGAATAGTCTTCCGACAGACTATTATGGTGGAACTACTACAGACTAGGTCTTTAAATAACACAGAAATATTTTTGAAACAGTACTCTTCACACAGTGCCTTAACTACAAAGCAATAAAGATCAAATTCATCTCCTATAAAATTGCTCATCAAAACTGCATTAAATAACTTAGTATTAAATATAAACATCTATGTGTGTACATATATGTGTATCACATATATATATATATATAAAGTAGCTGAAGTTACGTCAGTTTTAAATTTAACAGCATATGATATAAGAATTCTGATAAACCTGTGTCCAAATTTTGGAGATTCCACAATTGAAAAGAGGATTTTCACCCAGATAAATTTATTTGTAAAATTCCCTGGAAGACAGACTAGGAATAAATATTCTGACAAGGTTCTTGCCACAGTAGAATGCTGAAGTTCCATTTATGTAATAAAATACATCAAAGTTCATTACAGTCTCCACAATGACAACCTAGGATACTAACTGTCATATTTTTTCAGCCTGAATGAAAATTCTGATTACCGCAATCCACTGTGGAAAGCGAATGACAATCATAGGCCTCGAGCAACAACACAGGAGAATAATCTATTGTTTGGTATTATACCAAAGGCTGTAATGACTCTTATCTTTAAAACAAACTGAACAGAGAAGCTCATTCCAATTACACACAACAACCTCACAAACATTACTATTTAATTCTAATTGTAAAGTAAGAGACCTCAGGTTGAGACATGCTATACCAACTAGTTACGCTTCAAATATACATATAATGATGCTATAACCAACAGAAACAGAAGATACTCATCAGTGTGGGGTTCATCTTATGTTAAAGCACTTACAGTACAATGCTTATTCTGAAAATTAAAACAATAGTCTTCTCACTTTATAACACAGAAGCCTAAAGGAAAATACATTTTTGTTTTAATGTACTTAAGTCTCTCTGCTTCAACTTTTCCTATGCAGACATGGATTTATGATTTAGTAATTAATTCACATGAAATCATGAAAAAAATCCTGAAGTGAAGAGAGTACTTTTAAGCAGTTTGGGTAACAAAGCAAACTCCAGTGATAATTAATACTTATCCACATGTTGTTTCCTTTCACAGCCATAGCTACCTACAAAACTGCACAAAATTCACTGTGGTGTGCCATTTAGATCAAACCTGTAGCAAGATATCATTATCATATGAAACATATAACCTTTAACGGACAGTCAAAACACTCTTCTCCAAGAAGTGCTCAAAGAATGTCGACTAACACCTGATTTCATATGATGATTCATTTAAACCATCATCTTGTGGCAATGTAAAAGGAGCATTCTCCAAGCTTTATTTCACACCAGATTACCCTTCTTGTAGCAATGGATGCAAAACCCACCAAATTGCAAGACATTGCTCCACTTGACTTTGTAGACCAGAATTTGGACACTTGCCAGTAGAATGTTTTGTGAAATGGGATATATATGTGCCAGGGTAGGAGGAGGATGGAGGACTAGATGGGAGATACCTGGGAAGAGAGGATATTTTGTGCTTAGAGGCACAGTTGAGAGTTGACTATAGGATTTTCAGTGGCTGCTTGCTGTGGGAGGCAAAATAAGGAGATGTTTGAGCAGAGTTAGCTTGGAGAAGTAGAGATAACTGAGGTCAGCAGTTCCTTACTCTGTCTGCTGCTACTGTATCATGCTAAACTTTCTCAGGAGAAACCTAAGCAAGAGTAACTTGCTATTACTGGTGAAGATCACAGTCTTTATTATCACTTTACTAAGAGAAAGAAAATGTCACAAGGAAGAACAGGAAGCAATCCACTAACTATTCTCCATTACTCTATCACAAGATATCAAACACATATCTTTATGGGTGATTGGGTCTTTCGAACAAAAATGATAACTGCAATTTGTTTTCTCTTCCCATTGATATTATGTCTACAACTATTTAGTCATAAAGACTAATATGACAGGCATGTGGCAGAAGCTCCTTCCCACTCCTAGGACAGACTGCTGACCTACGCACATTTATAGCAATGCATACTGCCAAACAATTGAAAAGGTCTCAGATAAGAATTAATTAAAGGATTAACATTGAGAGGAAAAAAAAAAGTTTATGACAAGTCTTCCAAGACAAATCCAGCCAAAGACAAAGCCCATGCTGTGCAGACAGCAAATCCTGTAATTTGAAGTAGAAGAAGAGAGAACTACCATATCCATTACAACAAATTAATAAATTATAGTTTGGCTACAATAAATTATAGTTACAATAAATTATAGTCAATATAAATGTCTATATTATTATGCATTAAGAAATTAGATATGTAAGAAACCACCACCCCACAAAACCACAGGTAAATTAAACTACCCAAAATCTAATAAAACCAAAAAGTAGGCTTTTTTTTTAACAGATTCTGTTTGGCACTAAAAAAATAGAATTATTTGGGACACATTTTCACTTCTGAGGAAAAGGCCATTTTTCTTCTGAAAATGTACACAAGAAAAGATCTCAAGTAGTTTTAGTATTATTGCCAAGAAAGGATTACACTGTGTGAATGGATATTTGCAGTGCAAGGGACATAAAATGTAATACATTCAATATGGTCATTCCAGACTAATCTCTTTCTGAGCTGTAAAAACTGTTACCAATTCTCCCAGGCATCTGCAGAAAAATAAAGCTTACATTCTAACTCTGAGGTTTTCAATGTAAACCCCAAAACTCAATTATCACTCAAATTCTTGAGCATGACAGCTCAAGCTTTAAAGTCTCTAAAATCAAATCTTATCCCTTCTGAGCAATACAATTACAATATATTTTAAGCAGCTGTTAAACATGTACCAGAGGCGTCCCCTTATTTAATCCTGCATGGGGAGTTAAGAGGTCTCTTACCATAACTACGTGACACTATAGTCAACACAATTATTTTAATTTATATGCTGCTCTGAATAGACTATAATATGGCCAATGAATAAGGAATATTCTCCCAACAACAATTCACAAGTCTCATGTAGATTAAAGTATTTTGTAGGCAGCTTTCAAAATTGGCTTTTATGGCATGCAAAATCTCTTTTTTTTTTTCCACCCATAAAACGTGACTGAATAATGCTGATGTTCTTCCTGACCTCTTGAAGAAGCAAGAAGGTCTGGATTGTCAAACCAACTTTGTAACATGCATCAAACTATGTTTTTTTAATAAACACATGATTATTTTTCTTCCAGCTATACTTAACTGCAGTGCGTCTTACTTTACTCACACTTTTTTTTTTTTTTTGGACTCAGTGGATCAGGTTTGTTAGTAGGATTACATCAGGAAATTCAGTCAAGCCATTGCAGGCATGAGTCTGACCTACCGAAAAAGAAATAGCTGTTTTCTATTTACTCTTCTCAAAATCTTTTCCGGATCCTTTGTAAATCTAYGGGGTGCAGGGCAAACAGTGAGTGTGATACTACTCTGCCACACCTAACTGACACCAGCAGAGAGCTATTGCTATTCCAGAAGGCTTTGTCTTAAGGACCGAGAAAGCTGAAAACAACAAAATTTTCACCTTTTCAGACTAGCACAGTCTATGAGGAAGGTGGAAAAAAGCATCTTACCGTCGCTGTTGACGCAGACGACGACAGGCACTTGGGTCCCGGGCCCGCAGGGCTTGTCGTTGTCGGGAAGGCACTCCTCCAGCCCCACGAGTCTCCACTCGTAGCAGGAGGGCTCTTCGCAGGGGATGGCTTCCAGCAGGTGAGGGCAGTTGCCAGTTCCTCCGGTTGGCTCATTCGTGATGCGCCGTTTCCTTAGTTTAAAACCTGAAGCGTCCGTGAAAACGTAAAGAGCTGAGCGAGCCGGTTATAAAATGCAAAGTGAAATGATGTTTATCTATCTACACCTGTGTGAACAGCTCTGTTTCTGATGAGTCAAAAACACCACAAGCGCTCAAAGCAACACTGCCTTTTAATCTAATTAGCTAGAAGAACTCATTAACCACGGGAAAAAGGTAAAACTTAAATGAAGGCTTTAGAAGTATTGAGTTATAAACTCCTGTCCTAGTCACATACCCCCCGTGGAAGGCAGTACTCATTTTTGTACTTCACTCTCGCTGCATCCATCTCATCTAACAAATCATTGCCTAGATTTCTGGGTTGCCATTTCTCAAATGCAACTTCTCAGATTACTGAGAAATTATAAACCAAAATATAAAAACTTCAAGAAGAAAACATGGGCAGCTGAGAGAAGAAAATACAATAAAACCTGAACATCTGGAAGCAGTGAAGACTGAAACAAAGGCAAAACTGGTTTATCAAAATCAGAAAGAGAAAATCAGGTAGACAGAAAAGTAATGGGCCAGGTACAAAACCAAAGAATAAAAAGGCCGAAAAGTGAACAAAATCTTAGAGAATAGAAAGGTAGAGCACTTTATTATTTTTTAATGCCAAAAAAAGAAATATGCATGAAGAAGAGAAGAAAAGGGCATGAACGAAGAATGAGAGAAGGCTGCCATTTGTGGCACTGTTTTTTGTTTCAATGCAGTATTCACAACAACAGAGATTTTAAAGGAGCATGGGCAACAAAGCATTTTGTAAAGTCTTCTGGAAAAAAACAAAAGGCAAGAGAAACTGTCCAAAAGCAACCACTGTATTCACACAGTTCACAAGGCAAAAACTTCGCTTCTTTCAGCTTCCTCTCAAGCACTTTTGCCTTATCCAAAATTCCAGTTAGCCTATGAAACACCAGCATGGGAGGAAGAGACAGAAAGAAGCATATTTTAAAAAACTTCTGTCTGGAGTCATAACAACACTGTATCTTTCTGCTAAATTAGGAATGTGAAAATAAGCAGAACATCCAGGCACCTCCTGTAAGAACTTATTTGGGATCCTTCCATTATAACCTATTAATGCAATATTCTGTCTGATGACATTTATATGCAGACTAATCCTTATGAGGCTATCAGGTATTTCCCCTCATCAGTTTGGCTTTTACAATCAAAGGAACATCTTTGTCCAGCAGCTCCCCGGCTACAGGGAACCTGCGTGTACCTTCATCATGCTTCCTCTCCCTCACTCTCCCTCAGTTCTGCTCCAACACTGAAACTTTATTAGAATCAATTAGAACCATTAAAATTAAAGCAGAACTTTCCCTGCTTATGTCTGCAGCATTAGAAGACTCACACAAAGTACATCCTCAAACATTTCCATTAGGCAGGTGTCCAAATCGACCTCACAAACACAAATTACCCCTGAAAATGTAGCAAATCTTTCAGTGATAGCAACAGAAATAACAAGTTATCGGATCACTGTACTTAGAGGAGACTTGATCAAGGTTGGGTCACATTATTGTGACAGTATCATAAAGCTTCTAGTATTGCTGCACAGACTGAAGTGTAGCTAGTAGTATACCAGGAAAAAAAGGGCTAAACTAACATATTAATTAACAGTCGGTCCTTGAAGTGGACATATGTGGCTGCTCTTTCCTATGAGCATTTTCATTCAAGAAACCAAGTCTGGATTCACAACTAGTGTCAGAGAACCACATTGCAGCAATGACTAGGCCAGTTTTTCTCATTTGAGGCCAGAAACTTGCAGACTTCTTACATGTGGTCCTTGTCACTTTATTCTTGACTTGCCACTTTGATGTCAGATTGTTACAATCTGTTCTGCACAGTAATACACCGTAAAACATGTGAAAATTGAAACTAGCACATGTCATCAGTAAAACCGTGTAGCTTATCAACAGTGAATGATTCCGGTTTTACGCTCTACTAGTGAATTCTTAAAACTATCATTGAACTGTAAGTGTTTGAGTGACTTGGATACTATCCAGCTCAGAGGCTGCTTCTGCTCTCCTTCTGAAACAGGTCAGAACCATGATCTGAAGATGTATGCAAATTGGATCTCTTGTAGTTTGAAAGGAAGGTTTAAAATTGGAATTAACTTGTAATTGCCCAAATTGACCTTGATGGCTCAGTAAACAGTTTATGTTTTGCTAGCTTTGATGAAGCAGTAATGAACAACATAGTATTTATCCGAATACTCTCATGGTGCTCACAGGCACTAGATATACGCTTCTTGGTAGAAGCATTAGTACGCTAGGTGCCTAGTGACTTAGGAATATTAAATAATCACCGTTAGAAAGCATCTCTAAATTTTAACCTACCCTTCTTGGCCTGTGGGTCCTCACAGCTTTCATACGTACACGGCCCCCAGGCTGACCATGCCGAGGTTTCACACTCTATGGGGCAGGGGATGTGGCACAGCTGGCTGGTGCTGGGCAGAGGTCCTGTGCACAGCTTGCGGTCCACGGGCCGAGAAGCTGCAGAGACAGGGACAACACATTTCTCAGGTTTGCATAACCTCTGCTCTAAGTAGACACAATCATTTAGAAAGGCTGCTATCTCATCATTTTAATCTGAGGAAGTGAGGGGAAAATGTCTGTTCTGAAAAAATAAAACAGGTGTTAGTTAACTCTCCACATGAACAGAGCCAAATCCAATTAGGTAGAATCAGGAAGACCGTAGATATTGCAGCATCCTCTAGGACCTAGTCCTTTCATTTAATGAATACAATATGTTACTACAAGTTGTTCACATTGCTCTCCACGTAAATCAGTGTCCTGTTGTCTTACTTATGTCTTCACTGAAGAAACTGAACAAAAAGCTGAATAAATCATCTTGCTTCTATATAATACTTCCAAAAAAACCCCAAAGCCTCGCTAATTTTTAAAAGGTTATTTTTAATCTACAATATGATTAAAATTATGACAAAATTTTGATTTCCGTATACTCTAAAAATTTTCAGTACACATTCAATAAGATTTGTGCAAAATCAGCTTCAGTTCAAAAAAAGTTTGTTTTACAAACATATCTATGAACAATATTTTAAAAATAATTTAAACCTTGTACAAGATAATTGATTTTTTATTAATGTATGTCAATAAATACTTCTGCAAATGCAGATTCTCTGTTCTGTAAGTATCATATAATACCCACAACAGACCAAAACAGACCCTGCTTCTTCTATGTCAAAGAAGAAGGAGAATTCACTCTTGAATTTCCAGATTCCACAGCAATAAGGAAACCCTGTAAAATGTCAGATCAAAGGAAAGAACTCCAAAGCAAAATAGAGCATAGATTTTAATCCTCTTTCATAATATTAGTCTTTACAAGATATTAAACTAAGGAGGAAATAACTATTAGAACACATAGAGAAGTTGGCTATGTCCTTCCTATTTGGTTGAAAGAAGAAATATGCACTTCCTAACCTTAAAGCACTATTATCCCACTCCATCAAGACTTTTTCCCAACAAATTTACCTCATTCATTTTCTGTCACCATTAAAAATAATCTCTTGTGATGAAAGAGCTCACTGATTAAATACCTTCTGAAGAAGATTGCTACTCAAATGAAGTAAGGATGACAAAACATCCCTCTGAAAAAAAGAGACTAGTAACCATAGACAGAATGTTAAAGTAAACATCAGGCTGTTAAAGTACTGTTTCATTTGTATATATATGTGTGTGTTTCTCTCTATTCTTTTTAGTTATAGAAAAAGTATTTGATTCTAACTTTTTAAGAGAAGAGGGAATGAAAAATCATCACTCTATACATGCAAGTTTCAAATTTCCCTTCCTTTGGCACTTTTATACTGTTTTGTTCAGTGTAACAAAGATATGAAGATAACAGATAGTCATTAAATATTACTGCCTCCAGATCACCAATCTCTTAACACAAGACAACACAGGAAAAATTATTCCGATGTTTGCATAATGCTCTGTTAGAACTGAACTTTATGTCAGAATACTGAATTTTACAAGAAGTTTCACATGCAAACCTAATATGCACAAAAATCAACATAATACGCTTATCTTGTATAGAACATGAACATAAACAAACAGAATTTGCCTCTAATTGAATTTGCACTGAATAGTTGCTAATAAAAATGAAAGACAATAAGTAATTGCTACCCACAGTTTGTAGTCTTTAGTTAATCAAAAAATTGCCCAAGTGACAAAATAGAAATTATGGGTCAATTACACATTCGAGCTGCAGTCTTGCTTCAGGGAATGAGGAAAGCACTCTCATGAACACCTCGCTTGATCTCAAACACGCATGAGGGTAAAGCACTAGATCCCACCAGATCATGGGATAGCAGCCAGGAAAAATAACAAAGGCCTTTTGTCAGGAAGCTTAAAATAGCATTTTTTTTTCTTTTATCATAGACATTTATATCTCGGCTAGAATTTTTAGAGAGTTTACCAACAGAGGATACCACTACATACTGCACCAATTCATCTGCCTTCAAACTATACTGCTTATTGTCCAGAATTTCCAAAATATCAGGAACTGTGATAGTGTTTGTCTTTAAAAGAGGCTGGCTCAGATAAAAGGAAGGCTATTTCAACCTGTTTAGAGATTTTTGTCCCATAGGAGTTCTAGATCTTGTCAGCAAATACTGTTAAATAAATGTTTCATTTATTGGAAACATCTGCCATTTCCACTATTCATTTAGAGGGTAAGGGAAACAAGAAGTGCTTTGGGAACAGTAAGTGGTATTAATAAATCTGTTCAAACACCCAAAGGTTTTTGGAATGCTGTTTTGGGCACATCAGTAATGTACAAAGGGTGTGCTACCAGGTCGATTACTTACTGCTTAAAAAAAAGAAAAAGAAAAAGAAAAAGAAAAAGAAAAAGAAAAAGAAAAAGAAAAAGAAAAAGAAAAAGAAAAAGAAAAAGAAAAAGAAAAAG
>NW_028186446.1:6987329-7007903 GCF_003343005.1 Rhea americana
AGAAAAAGAAAAAGAAAAAGAAAAAGAAAAAGAAACAGAAACAGAAACAGAAACAGAAACAGAAGGAGATAGAAGAGAAGAAAAGTTACTCAAACATGTTTTCACAAGTGAAGACTCAAAGTATACCTCACTCTGAATCATTCAGAATTCTTTATTTGAAATGACAGTAAAACAGAATACTTAACATTGTCTGGATTTCTCATGAACTTCTCACTCCTGTTACTTTAAATAGATTTTTTCCAGCTTCCCCAAAGCATTAAAGAGCTTAGTTTTCACTGTTCACTGTTTAGCAAAGAGGCTTTGAAAGAAGATGATGCTAGATGCAGAAATTTACAGTTTAAATCCTTGTTTTATCTCTGTCTTTGCATATTTTCTTGTGGTGACAATAAAGATTGTTTTTATTCCTTGGCAGTGATGCTGAATGCTGAGTAGGCTATGTGCAATACTACAATCTCTAGGCAGAATTTGACCAAGTTTTGGTCAAAGATGGAAAGAAAACTGAATACCTTTTGATCAATTCTTTCTCCTTCAGTCTACCTAAAGAGTTGGACTCAGTTTTGTAAGAATTCCAGGTTTGAGGTACTTGCATAAAAACAAAATGAGATTCAGTTACCCTGTCTTCCTGCCATCCAACCAAATTTTAGCTGACTATATTTAAGCCCCTTCTAGAACATCTCCTCCTCTCTAAACTGGGATAAATTAAAAAAAAAAAAAGAAAGAAAAGAAAAAGAAAAAGTCACATGATAATTTTTTTTGCTCTGAAACTACTAGTGGATTGCTGGAAAAGAGTGAACAATAACGTCCAGAATACAGCCAGAGACAAGCAGAGACAAGAGATTGGGCTCTCCAGCACTTGAACAGGTCTCTAACTAACATCATAAAATAAAGTTAAAACAAATTTAAAAAAGGAAAAACATAAAGAAGAATATTTATAACCCAAATGCCATTTTTAAAATAACTGAAAAAGACAAAATCCAGTTCTGTTCTTAAGCATTTGCTATATTTATTGAGGTCTCAACCTTCCCACTCTCCTCCAGGAACTACCAACAGAGTAGCACCTAGTAATGACCAGGCTGGTGCAAAGAGACCTTTGTTTGTGCCTGCACCAGCAAAAGCAGAGCCAGTTTCATTTTGCTCTTTCTGGCCATCACTTGCTCTAGTTTCACAGCAACCAATGGAGGGAGACTTCTCTGACTAAACAGTTCTCCCTCTAAAGAAGAAAAAAAAAGGAAAAAACCAAGCCCAAAACACATCATGATCAACAATGAAAGAGTACAGAATCACCTCCCATTTTCTATAATCATTCCCAGTGTCATCAAAAGACAGTAGGTAATCCAGGTTGCTCACCCATTGAGCAACCACCTAACTCTATGTGAGCAGGACCCTCGTGTTTAGGAGGGCAATGAGTGTGTTTGCAGATGTGAATAAATTTATACATATAAAGAAACCTTCCTGCCATGATCATTCTGCAACAAGAACTTCAAAAGTAATTAGAAAAAGATTAGACAGTCCACCTCACAGGTTTACCATGAGAGAAAACTTAAGACTAAACCATTTAGATAGATAGGTGAAAAGTGATTGAACTATTTACTTTCATCAGTTGCAAGTGAATGGAAGAATGAGAATGGCATCCAGCAATCTTGATTTCCAGCAGTCTAGTTACTAGACTTATCCAATGCTCTCTCCTCTTACTCATGTTGAAATGTATAAGTTCTGACATGACGGACAATACAAAGCAAAATGTGGTTAGGAATTCTGGCATAAGTAAGTATTTGAAGTTCAAATTCCTATCAGAGCCATTACTTCATTTTTTAGAATCTGCAAAAAGGTCTGGAATTAGCAAATACGATGAATGCAATAGGGTAATTCCCAGAGCTTAGAACTGAGAGGAAAACCAGTCACTTGCTAAAATTGGTTAAAGAGTGAYGAAAAGGAGCTGTTCTTAGATTGTAAGTGGTTAATGTATCCCGTCGGTTTATGTTCAGGCCTGTCACTTTTCAAATTGATCTTTGTTTCTTCCAGAATTTTTAATTTTACGAGAATAGTAAGCTATTTTAGAGCTATTACCCATACAGCCAGCATAGTTCCCCCAAAGGGGACATTGCCTCCTTTGCACACTTTTGAATAAAAGGCCAGGTCAACAGCCTTAATTTACCTACCTGTTATTTCAAAAGTGATCGATAGCAGAGGTGCAGCACTAGCCTTCGACTTGCTCTGTGACTGACTTTCTGAAATAACAGGGAAACGCCACCGTGAGTATATGAGAACGGAGGTCTTCAAAGCAGCCTTCCTGAGATAGCATTAACTATTAGGAACAGCAAGCCACACTGGAAAGAAGGCGTTTCCCACTGCGGGAACAGTAGATGYCCCACCCCTTTTGTCCCATCTTCAATCACTCCTGGTTTTAAATATCATAACATTTTTAAAGGCACTGATTTAATTGCTTCTACAAGAACACAGATGCGTTGTATCACTTCTCCCCTGCACTGAATCTGAGGTGGGAGGGGAGAGACAGCGAGAAAGAAAGAAAGGGTGAAGAAGCAGCCGTTTTTAAAATCTGCTCCCTAACATAGAAATATCCCCAGAGTTTTTTTAAACTAAAGCCCACTTCACCCCTAGTTTGAGCTCTTGAAAAAAACTGTTCTCATGTTTATGCATTCAAAGACTAGTTACATTTTAATCAGCTTTCCGGGGCCTACAGAGATTACCTCCTGATGGGCTCTGCGTATTCCTGTCACATTGTGATAAGGACAGATTTCACACCAGCCTAAGCCAGCAAGACTTCACAGGCTACCAAAATCCTAATCATCATTCTGAACAGTAAGCCGTCCCTGATTCTACGGTTACCTCTTTTTTAGCTGAGAATTTTTATTCCTTTACTCTAAGTCAGGGGCATCTAAAGTTTGTCCCACAGCAGAGACTCGCTAAGAGCCCTTGGGCTGAAGCTGATTTGCATTGAATGAAATGGCTCGAACACTTCTTCTGTAATAAAYACAGATGTGGGGCCCATCGAGCATTCCAGTCACACCCAACTGATCCAAGCAGTCACAACAAAACGCGTGTTGGCATTGATATCCTCCACAAACTCTATCTCTACACTAACTTTGACAGTACTTTAATCCCTTCATTAGACTGCAGTTTGGTCAGTTCTGTTCTAAATGTTTTATCGCACGTGACTGATTTAAGAATGTCCCTTTTCTGGAGTATGTGACTGATTTTTTTTTTTTTTAATCATGAGTATTTGTATAATTCAGCTATAGAAGGCAATATATAACATTTAATGAGGTAAAGGTATTTAGCTTAATTCACTGCCCTTTCTAAATTTATAGTACTGTATTATTCTGCAGTAGTAGAAGTAACATAAAATACTCAATTTTTGTTCTTTAGTAATTTTATTTGCAAACTAATTTGAAGAATTTTTCATATAAACTATTCTTCTCTCTTTTCTTAAGAAGCTGTACGGTATGTACAAGCACTGTAATTACAGGGAAGTTCTTCAGGAAAAATCATTTCCATCTCCCAGTTTGAGAAACAAACCCTTGAAATCATGCTGACTTAAAGGACTCAAAATGATTTAAGATAAAACTTGACCAAATCTAGTAAAGAAAAAAATCAACACTCTGAGAATTATAAAAGTCATAATTTTTATATAGTTCTATATTGAGTTTACATGCCAGCATTTGCATATTCTGCTTGCATGTCAGACCTCAGAAGTACATCGGCCAGTTCAAGGACATGCAGAATATCTGCAGTAGATTAAGGAATGGAATTTGGGATTTCTGACCCACATTGCCATGATCTTTTTCAGTGAGGGACATCCTTYATGTAAGACAACATTTTTCAGTAAGAAAAGGTATTCATAGCTAGGAACCAATATTTACAGAATCAGGAATGAAATCTCTGCTCCTGCAATTAAATATTTTCATTTCAATTAGACTTTTTTTTTAAACATAGATGACAGTAACCTGCAACGAAACAAGGCACTTGTGACAGAAGACAAAAGATGTCAAATAGCTCTGGAATGCTGAAGYGCTCTGATTTCATATTAATTCAATTGCAAGTGAATCAAATTTACCTTCTTTTTCCTTGAGGGTATTTAAATAGGAGAGGAGATTTTCATTAGCTTGCACACAGTAYGTTTCCCGGGTCTGAATGCCACCTCCGCACAGCGCTGTCTGATTTCCTCGCCTTTTGTCCTGTTGGCTAAGTAAAGGATCAACACGGCAGTCTGTCCACTCTGTGGTTCTCCAACCATACCTGCATCAAATTTGATGAATGAGATCTTTAAAAATCATGAAGCCATGTTGCACAGTATTAAGTTACACAAGTCAAAACACCATAACATTTTTATCCTTTTTCTAACAGGATAGAGCCCCACAATTTCTTGTACATAAAGATGCATTAAGTTTGATACTCTGTGCAAGTGGAAACATTGCATCTGTTACTTTACTTTTGAAATCACTGCTTTTTAGGAAGATCTYTTCTGTTCAATTCCTGAAACATACTGCATATATAAATATTTTATAGGAGGGAAGAAAATCTTCATATACAGAGAAATACAGGTCTAGGTTCAGATAAGCTAACTTTCAAGACTGTGACTCTCAGTATTTGTTTAGAGCTAGACAGGTAATATGAAACAAAACAAAAATATCAAACAAATGCRCGCACTCAAAAACATAAGAGCTAGAAGAGAAGATGGGGGAACGAGAAAAAGCAACCCAACTCCCCAAACCTCTAGTTCATCCTTGATATGAGACACAGAAGTTTCCCCTGAATATCAAGGCAAAGCGATAATTGTATTCTTTTATTATTATTTCGGAAACATTTCAGTAAGTTCCTTTCTCACTGTCAAGATGAAGACAGCTTCTCCGCAGTGCTGAAGTCTCCCTGCTGGGTACTGATGAATGATGAGAAGCTGTGAGCTTTCTAATCAGTGAATGCACAGGAAAGAAGATCTGTGACTCCAAGTTAAAACCCCAATCAGGATTATGAACTGCAAGAAATGCCACAGAATTCTCTACTCAACAAGTATTAAGACTAAATCAAGTGAACTGCTTCCCAATGTGGCTGGAGATGGGGAAAGATGACATTTCAACTCTTAAATGAAAATTATGTACCGCAGTTAGGCATACAGATGTAAAATGGCTTAACATCAAATGACATTTCCCCAGACCTCCTTTTCAGTCTGATAAAGAAAAAGCACAGTTGGGACTCTAATATTAATCTCAATTAGTTGATAAGGATTAGGGCAATCTCTTGAATATAGAGTGCTTGCTGTCATTTCTCCTAAACTTTAAACAGGGTTAATTTATTTACTGCTGCTTTTAGCCTCTCCCACTTTTCATCTGAGCTCTAGTCCTGCCTTAATTGGAGTCTCACTAAAAAAGCCTGGCTGCTAAACAGATGTTTATCAGCTCTTTCTCATGTTTAACATTTTGCCTGCAAATAGCATATTTCATAAAACAATGATTCTAGAAGAAATGTTATGCAGGATAAAGATCACTGACAAATTAATCAAATTGATTTATTATGGTCCTRTGTGCACATTTCACACAAACATGTTCTTTAAAAATTTAACATTAACAAAGATATATGCATCTGTTATTTTTCCCATATTAAGAGCAGGAAGTGATTTCACGATAGTAGCCACTATTTGCGGACTTCAGCCTTTTAAGAACAGCACTGAATATGATGTAAATATCACATATCTTATTAAATATGATTTAATAAGAYGTAAAACCCATACCTGTTATTTCTAAGTGACTTATAATAATAATGATTTGGGTGACATTATAATTCCAGCCCTGCACACCTAATTTAAACTAGTTATTTTAGCATCAGGAGAACTGAAATGAAGACTTACGTAATACAGGGTGCCACTCCATCCCCTTGAGAAATACACTGTTCCGTTTCTTCTAATTCTGGGCATTCGCTTTCACTGCCAATGGGAAGCTGTTTAATGGTCCGTGTCCTTGTACGATTCCCTTTAGGGGTTGTCATGTCAAAACAAGTTTTGGAGCATGGGGTCCATTCTGTCCATTCAGATACCTGGCACTCCTTAGTGATCACGCAGGACTGGAAAGTAATTGGCAACTTGTCTTGTTCGCAAAAGCTGYAAGAGAACATTAAAATTTTCAGCACATGCTCACAAACAGTCATGAACTCCTACAGAAGTGTTCTCCATTACACTAAGCATATCAGTAAATATTTGTAACGCTGTTAAGTTCCAATCCACAAGTATTCAATCTTGGAACTGAGGCAAAACTACTTTTGATTAAACTGACTCAAAACAGATGCAAGAGATTTAATTAGACATAATCAATTCATTCATATGTAGGAATACAAAAGAAGAAAGAAATTAATTTTTACTACTGATTTTTTTTATTTTTAGATCTGCTCTATTACTTCTGCTTGGAACAAAAATGAAGTGAAGGATCAATACCTGAGATGCTCAGAGAATATTTTTGAAGAGATTCAAGTGGTCAGTGTCATCATCTCCTCATTTCCAGACTATAAATCGTTTAAAAATGCAGTTTCAAATATACTGAATACCCGATCATTAATAATTTACCTTGTTACAGCTGGTATATTGCTACAGTAATGCCTTGTGGTCTAAAAGGGGAATGTCATCTACTCAAGCAGATGATCCCTCCACTAATATAGAGCCTTCTGTGCTACCCAGCCTTAATTCCCTGCTCCTCCTGGAGGCCRTCACCCTATTTCCTTTCTCCATCTGATCGCTTCACTCACTTATTATATAGATTATCCTATATCATCACCTCCTTTCAAGTTCCCTCCTGACATGACACCTGTGAGAGCAGAAATGACCAACCTCTGCACTCACACTGTGACTGAGGCTGAGTTTTATCAGAGGCACGTTTTGCCAAGGAACGTGCAGCAGGGAATATACACAAAATTGCTCCAAAAAACAAAGCAGGTGTGGTGGAGAGTGTCAGTGGACAGAGAACACTTAATAATGTGCAAAACAAAACAAGGACTTGAGATGCTCTGTGGACTTTGCATCTGCTTCTGAACTTGTTTGGGAGAGCTACCACATGAGAAAGACTCATTTTTATTTTCAGAAACTGTTTTACTAATTAAGAAAAAAAAAAGCGTCTCTATTATTGATTTTTCTTGCCTCAGAGCAATCTCATGGGGCAGGCACATTGGCTGCGAYTGGCTTCCTGCAGGGATTAGTTCCTTGACTGAAAAGTGAAATCACCATTGCAACAGAAAGGGTGCAAGTTCATTAGGAAGTCTGGTGCACAGAGGAAATGAAGCCTTGAGGTGCCATGGGCCTCAAAACTAAGGTATTTATCAGCTAAAAGAAAATATTCTGAGCTAGTTAAATTCAAAGAAATTTTACCTGAACAAAATCAAATGGAAAATTTTAATAAAATTGAAATAGTCTACTGGAAAAAAAAAAGTTTTCTCATAAAACTTCTCCACTGAACAAACATTCTGACAGAAAGTTATAAACCAATTCCACTTAAAAAATAATACCAGGCCTGGAAACTTAATTTAGGCACCTTTCAAATATTCCAACACATCCTGGGCACTTTTCAGATTTCAAGCACTGCTGTATCATTCACAAAGACTATAACATATGCAATACAGCAACTTTAGATATCAATTTTTTTTTCATAGATCCTTACACTGTAATTGCTACATGTGCAAAAAGACTATCTGAGGTTTCTCACTTTAGGTGCCCCTGTAATTTTGAATACCATGATGCAGAATTATGCAAACAGGGATCATGACGTAAAGTGTTTTTGAAAATCCAGGCTTAAATTCTTCCATAGGAATCAATGGAACAGTTATTTTGTTAGTGGGATAAGATTCCACAGACTAATTCCCTTCGTTTCATGCTCATCTTATTTTTTATTAAAAGCTCCTATAGATATAGTTTATATAATCAGAATGAACATTTAATTTTATTCACTATTATTTACTTCCATGTGCAGCTATGAAGAGGATTCAAACAGAATTCTATCATCTTAATGACCTTATTATATATTTATGTTCCTTGATAGAAGAAAAGCCATGGAGTTAAAGCATCCACCACCCCAAATATATTCATATAAAATGAATTAAATTTGAATGAAATATAAAACAATTTAGTTCTTCATTTCTGGTAACCAGGACATAACTTTTACTAGATGGAAAAACAAGAGGCAAAATCAGCTATCCATTCATTTTCTTGTATGCCTATTAATGCCACGCACCACTTGCAGTATTACGGAATTACTGACAAGTAACTGATATTGCTGGAAGTCACCAACAATCTCTTTACTGTCATACCAGCTATTATTTTTGTGAGATGGTAGAGACAGTGACAATTAGCAAAGTGTCATACAAGTAACTTAGTTACTGTTTCTTCTTGCAACACTTGGCTTTCTTTGAACAAATTAGAGAAACTGGAGGAGTTGATTGCAAATACCCATTATCAAGTTTTCTTTTATGCTGCAAGCAGAAAAAGACACATTCGATTGCCTGACCTGTAACTCTTAGTACTGGATGAAGTACCGACTAAAGAAAAATCACATTTAAACTTTCACTATCATATATTTCTTTAAACAAGCCCTAGTTAAACAAGACATTGTGGAAGTGCTTCAGTCTGAAGTTAAAAGATCTTTCCAGAGCAGATTACAACCTTTCTGCCCATTGCCTCCTCTCCCTGTCCCAGGCACAGGCATTCCAGTTATCTGAAACTGAACTAATCCGCACCAAATTTTATGTTGCATCTCTGTACATCTCCCATTTTACAGAAGATTTGGGAACAATAAATTTGATGTTCCAGGTCCCTTTTTCAAAGATTTTTTTCTAATTCTTTTTTTGATTCTTGACACCTTCAGAAGATTTGCAAAGGATTTTCAAACAACTTCTTACCAAGAGAAGTAGATCTTTCTCATAACCTTTCAGTGAAGATAACTATATATACACAGACATTCATAATTAAACTATTATTAATACTGCATTATAGAAATGCCATTTTTAAAGTTCAGTGTATGTGATACATTAGCTGAATAGTTTGATCACACTTCCTTTAAATATTTGATCTGAGCAACTGCACAGATTGATTTCTAAGTGAAAGCTGGGAATTTCCCTTTGTCATACAAAATAGCCACGTGGTTTTAGTACCTTAAGTTACAGATTCGATCTCGAACCAACAATTTACAGCAAAAGTTCATTTCATATGGATTCCTCTGCATTTTCTAAAGGATTTGTGGCTCAGATTTAGTTATCTGAAGTTGCACGAATCCTCTAACAGGAGAAAAAGCAAGTGGGCAGGTAACAGTTCAGAGGATAAAAATCTATGCATCTTATATATAAATCTAAAAATCAAAGGATCTTATACAGCAAAGTAGGTAGAGCATGACATTTAATGACTATCAAGACAGAAATCATTGAGTTCCCAGTGATTTCTGAGAAAGGAAATTCTCAGGTAAATAGCTAGGATCATTTAAAGAAGGGAGGGCTTCCACCCCCAAAACAAAGCTTTCACATCCACTGTACTTTCCTCTGTACAAATACAGAAAACCTGGAAGTTCTGAACTGTTCTTTACAGAAAGAAGGTCAAGCATGCTATTTTTTTTTAAATCACAAATGCTTTAGACAGTTAACAGAAATCTTAATTCTATATTCCTGATACTGTCCAAACCACTAGAAGTTCTGCATCAAACACTTCCATCCTCCGTGCATTTTCAGTCACCTCAAAGCATACATTATATATAAAGATAGCTGTGTAAACAGGGCAGGCAGTGCCAGAAAAGTCCTCACATTCAACCCAACCACCATGCTAACTCTGCTCAGATAATTGCTTTGGAATGCGAAGAAAAGTACATGAGTCACATTAAGATGCTCCGATGAGTGAAGAGGGCAGATTCGTTACAAGAAGAGGTGGCATAGGGGAAAAGTCTACAGTAACTTGCTCTCAATCCAGCAGAAACATTCAAAGGACAGTCTCCTGAGTATCTGTTTTTCGACAGGAGAGACAGCATTATACAATCTGCAGTAATGCTGTGGATCAAGGAAGCGCCATTTAAGACAAAATGCAAATATAGCAGAGAATTAAGTTTATAGTATATAAACAGGTAGATGATACAGTGGGAAGAAAAGACAATCCTAAGCAAAACATCACAAGGCCTGAATGAGTCCTGTTGCTAATAAAACTATCCCTGATTGGGAAAACCTGGATTAGATAAACAAAGTAAGGGAAAAGGGTAGTGCTGGTTCACAGCGTAAAATACAGAATGTAATTGCTGCTCAACCTCTTTGGGAGATGCGTGATCAGGAATTTCTGATCACTCACGTTCTGTAGCCTCACGTCTGCTCTTACAGCAATAAACAAAAAATTAATACTGCTTTGGGCAGTAAATCMCCCCTAGGATGGCAAGGTAATTTAAGTGATAATTAAGGCTATGGGCACATAAATAGAGACTGAAACTTTTAGGCATAAGCCTGGAGCAAATTGCATCAGAGTACCTGTGTACAAACGAGCAAGCTGTGTAGTTGAAAGCAGTCTCTTTATTGGGAGGCAAGCTTTTATATATGTGACAAAATTAGGTTAGTCAAGAGGTAAAACAATTCTTTTTGAGGACAAATTTATATTAGAGAGTGAAACGTGTTTACAAATTTTAAAAATTAGGATAACTTGATTTTATATGCCAATGATCAGTTCAAATGTTTGTAACCTTAGTCTTACACCTTCTTGAAGTTGGTTAGAAAAGTCATGGAACAGACAATTCATATGCCCTATTCTGTAAATCCACCTAGGAATATTTTTTGTCAGGTATTTGTGTGTGTGGAGGGGCTGTTTTTACTTTTTCCAGTAGGCAAATCACAGTAGGTGATCACAGGACTACTTACTGATCTCTCAATCATATGCAGAATGAATAGGAAAAAAAGAAAAAATGAAAAGGTTTTAATCAAGATAGTCAGACTCGTTGTACTCCAAGAGCTATGTATCCTACTTGCACAACTAAATCCACCTACTTTTGCTGATCAGCAGCAAGAAGAGTCAATGAGAAAAGACAAATAACAGCATGAGAATGGCTAAATGGTTCTATAAGCAGTAATCAACGCAAAATGATATCTGACTAGGCAGCAGTCAATAAAATGGCAAATACAGAAAGACGGAAAGGCATATTTTCACAACATACCCTTCTGTTTTCCAGCAAACTGTGGTTTGAAGACTTCCTGAATCTTTGCACATTAGAGACCTTTATATGAGAGACCTTTATAGATTTTTCTTCCGTGAATTTGTCTAATTGCTATCCGAACCCAGATAAAATTTTGGCTTCCACATGATCTTGGAAACAATGAGTTACAGACCTTTATTACTTACTATTAATTGTGGATAATTATTTTTTGCTTTAAGCTTGCTCTATTCATTTCATTTTCTGGCTTTAGGCCTTACATAAGCATACTCTATTCATTTTTTACATAACACTTTTTAAGTTTTGCGACTTCTATAACCTCTCTCTTTGATCACCTTTTTGAGAGGTCCTGCAGTTCTCTTTCACTTAGTCTCATTTTATATACACAGTTATATCCTACAATCACAGTAACCTAATCCTTTCTACTACATGTGCAACTTTGGGATGTAAAATTAGCCTCAATTTGAGGACTGTGCAAGTTCTGAAAGTGTCTGTAAATTATATTTGGCCAAAAATCCAAATTAATGGAAATATGGATCCATACAGAAATATTTTGAGGAAAAATCATTCTGAAGATCAGTCATACAATTTGGTGCTTTTTTCTTTACATTTGCTCTTCATGTTCGAATGCAACAGAGCTCCAAAACAAGATTTGCAATTTCAATATAAGATTTGTAAAGTAGAAAAGATGTCATTTACAATACTCAGTTCATTCACCAGTGCTCATATTTAGCAAGAATAGCATTTTTTTACTTATATAAAGTAATATACSCAACTGACAAGATTAATGCAAACAAAATATTTTCTATATTTTTTCCACGATTTTGCCTTGTTCTCTTTATTCTTTCATCATTCTCAACATTCACCTGAGTCTTTTCCAATGACGTTTTTGTAGTTATTATTTTTTTTTTTCTCACACATTCTTTTTTTTTTTTTTTTTTTTGTAGTTATTATTTTTTTTTTTCTCTCACTGTATACATTTTCCTGGAATTCTGACAAAGTTACTTCTTTCTGATTTCCCATTTGATTATATACAAAGTTTTCCATTGTTCTGAAACAAACAACACGGCTACAGTCCAGGAGGGAGACGGATGCCAGCATAAACTTTTGGAACTCTCGATCAACAAAAGCCATGAGTTACAGCTGGACGGAGAAGGACTTAGTCRGAATTTTACAGGTATATTGAAAACTGTGAACTTTAAAGCCTTGATCAGCACTGGATATGATGTTGCTTATGTCCACCAGCTCTTTGCCCCTGTGGCTCTGAGRTGCCCTCCAGGTGCACCCACGGGTCTACCCTGGCTCCTCCACACCACCGCATAACTGAACAGCCCACTGCTGCAACACCGATGCTCCAGTATCTACGTACCCCAAGGAGGGCTCAGTGCAGCAGGCATTTTCAAAACACACCTAGCACACGCCTACATTGGCAGACCAAAAAAAAAAAAAAAAAACCTAGGAAGCAGTGGTGTTCTTCCTCCCCTTGCCTCTGTCATATTATATAATACCTCAGGGCTTAGACATCACAAAATCTTTAGTGATTAGTAAGAGGAAAGGGTACAGTTCCCTCCTCTGCCTGCTGAAGAGTTCAACGCCAGGACTTTGATGAAAGGACTTTTAACATTATTTTTGAAGATGACTGCTTCATGTTTAGCAAAGAACGCAATCTCTGTTTGTATTCAAAACCAAAATCTCAACACCATAATACAATCTTGTGTTATACACCCAAGATGGAATGAATGAAATTAATAACGGGAGAGAAGTGGAGAAGATTTAATCAAAACCAAGACTAACTGACTGGATCAAACCTATACTGAGTATTATATGAGGTAGTTCAGCAATTTAGCAAAAAAAAAAAAAAAAGGGGGGGGGGTGGGAACGGACCTGCTTCTGAAGGCTTTATATTAAAGTACAATCAACATGCTAATGAGAAATCCAGACTCCTTTAATACTTTTTAAAGTGGCTTCATCTAAATACTAAGGAAGAAAAGCAAAGATTATTTGGCAGATTAAAAAAAAAAAACAAAAAACAAAAAAAACACAGCAGACTGCTTCAGAGCAGGGTAACTGAACCATCCACAGATGTCATAGTCCCAGSCCCGTGTGGCCTGCACAGCATCAGCAGTCTCTTACAATCAGTTGTACCAAAAGGAACCATAAGAGTCTGTCTTGAATTCTGGTTGATCTCATGAAAYGCTTTATCATTAAAGATAATTAGCAAAATGGTTTTCAATCTTTTCCACCAGCCATAAGGCAAAACCTACTGAGATACAAGATCATTTGAGCAAACAAATTTGTCTGCAGAAAGAAGACTTGGAGCTGCAAAAAACTGCTCAGAGAACACCAGAACTAGAGGTTAATTAAGCAGTTGAAAACCAAAATACACACACACACACATATAAGGAGAAGACTTGTAAAGGGTGCCTTTTTGACTGAAAGGCAAACCAAAGCTAGAAAAAGCCCTTGGAAAAGAATCAGAAGATGCATTTGTGATTTCTGTAGAGAGAGAGAGAGAAAAAAAAGGGGGGGGGGAGAAAGAAAGAACGAATGAACGGAGATGGAAAATCATGTCTTTGAAAGACACACTGGAACCATGAAAGAAGATGCATCCAACTCCCCAAGCCTGCTTAAAACAATAAGGCAACTGAAGCAGGGATTTGAACACAAGAATCTCTTACTTTTCTCAGATTTCCTAAAAGTGCAGWAGAGTGCTTAAAGAAATGAAAGAGTTTTAGAAATACTTCCCCAAGACTGCATCTACTTCTTTTAACTGTCATCTCATGGTGAAGGGGTAAAAAATACACATTAGTGTCATATCCTGGAAGAGTGCATGCTTGTACCACCAGGAAACCTGGCTACAGCCTCCCAGCCTGGATTCTCACGTCCTGTAAGAGAACTAACGCCCCAGGAACAGACAGGGTGGTCTCAAGGTCAAATCAACCTTTGAAGCAGGGGTAATCACCTATGCAGTTTTCTAAAGCAACCTGAACAGTCACTCCACCCGCCTGGAGGTCACCAGGGGTTATGACGAAAACCAGCAATATTCATACTGAGTTCAGGATTTTTGTTATTCTTGTGTTAYTTAGGATCAAATTGAAATCAAAATAATGATGGTTAAGTGTCTCCTCCTTATTCTTTAACTGAGTACTATGGAAACTTAAAAGATGTTCTGCTTAATAGGGATTTTGGAGTTAACATCAGAGCCAAGAAATAAGCACAAAGTCCCAAGCTGTTACAACAAACTATYACACTTTCTATGTAGTATTCCCATCAAAGAGTTCATAAAGTCTGTTGGATCCATTAACCTTTAAGGCAACTCAATCAAATGAATTCTATATCATTCCTGGAGTAAAGATACAGCTGATTTCTGAAGCAGATTGAAGTGATAAAATGTTCAGTATAAAGAAAATCTTTTTTTTTAATCTCATAAATAGAATTAAAGAAATGAAAAAAAATAGTTTTGTTTAATGAGCAGGTGTTAGACAGCAAGAATAGTAGAAAGCTGATTTCACTCCAGAGTCTAAATCATCCCAACAGAGTTACAATTTACTGTGAAGATGTAAAACGCAATATGTAAAGTCTAGTCATCCTTGAGAGTTTCAGTTTATGGCTGGTACATACTTGTTCCTTTAAAGAAGTTAGTGAAAGCATGTCTGTATTTTTTCCTAGTGGCAAATGTAATGAGCATCCCTTATGACACAATCCTGATTCATTTCTCTCACAGCTGCACTGTTTATTACTGGCCATATTATATATTGTTCTAAGAAACCTTTAGTACCTCACAGTATAATGGGCTGTTATAATCACAGAAACAATGAGGACTCTTTTATTCAATTACAATTCAAGTACTGTCCAGATAAGTGCTTTTCACAAGACTACTTTCCCATGATCCTTTCACAATTTTAATTAATTCTGCCAACAAAGATGCAGAGCCAAAACAGCTTTGAAAAACAAAACAAAACCCTCCACAATCTTTCTATATTATAGAAGAAAATATAGATTACAACTACTGTGTCAAGGAAAACTACAACRGCTAATACAGCAACAAGAAGTTCTACTACATCCAAATAAACAGCAACAGTAGCTGCTGCAGTACTGTTGTAGATACCATAAGAGACCAAGAAGAAGATAAAGCAGTTTTYAGGAAGAGGTACTATCTTTCACAGCCCAGTGATACAGTGACATGTATGCATAGTTAATGTTATACATAACCTGCTGCACTAATTTTAAAATTATTTGGCAATGGTCTACATAGATGACTTACTGAAACTTCTTTATTTTTTGGAGAGGGAAGGTTTCCCTTAGCCTCTGGGAATATTTTGTCCTGTTGTTACCCTTTAGGTACCACTAATTCGTATTTATTTTGAGCCTAAATGAAAGTCAGATTCATGGAGTTATCAGCAAAGAAACAACGATGACAAACTGTAACTAAAAATATGCAATACTGAAGTTAAAATAAGAAAAAACGTATTAGTAATATTAGTTGTGGTTTACGTATTATTTTAGATTGGCTCCCTGTATCGATGTGTAGTTTTTTCAGTGCCAGTGGTTTAATGTCAGTCTCCAACATTCAGACAAAGCGGTCAATGGTAAGAGCTAGACTGGGCACTCATTTTTAGCGGGAGCAGCGGTGCTGCTCCAGGAGCTCTGCAAGGGAAGCAGAACTGTGCCACTTCCCTTCCTGCGCAGACCTCGCTCCTCGCGGGACAACACCTCCTCAGCTCACACGTACTAGGGAGTACGCTATGTCCCAAGACTGCACTGAGCAGTCATATAGAGCAGTCAGAAAGAAGAAAATAGCCCTGAAATAATAATGCATTCTTGTTTGTTACTTACGTGACTATTTACTATAGTACATCATAGCCTAACATATGATACCAATATAAATAACTAAAAAAAAATCAGAAGAATATTGCTTAATTGGTTTTCTGAAAGTATTTTTTTGCTTAGCAATCTTGAAGTCAATTAACAGACAAATTTTCTGATGATGAGGCAGAGAAGATGCACAGAAGTGTCATGTAGAARAATCTTCGTTGAAGATTTCAGAGCCTAATTCCATTTACCAATGAGCATCTTAAACTCCCATTAAATTAAGGGCAGAAATTCAACATTCATAGACTTCATGCCTAGAACATGTAGCTTGACAATTGCTACACAAGCTATTAYATTTTGCTAAATAAGACCAAATGCCTGTATTTGAATAAAAATATACTCTACAAATGTGTCCAGTTTTGATGCTTTGCTCAAAAAAATATGAATGACATTGAAACAATAAAACAACCATTCAGTATATGAAAAGTGTTTAAATATGGTGTGGAAAAAGAAATGGTTCATTGCTGGTGTTTCAATTATTCAGTGCAGTGTGCACATTTCCATCTTAAATCTAGATTTTGGCATAGTGTGTCAAATGTATAGCAATAGTGACAAGCCACTGTCAAAACAGCAGCCTTAATAAAATGATGAAGCAGGTACTCAGAACGGAAAGGAACGCCCCATGAATAATATTATGCATATCCACAGAAACTACTGTCTCAGCCTAAATCACATTAAAAATCTACAGGATGCTTCTGACTTTCAAATTCATGGAAATTTTAAAGTACAATGAAAAAATGTTAGGAAAGCAATATGTTTGCATCCCTTTTCTCTAATGATATTTATTTTTATATCTCAATGCATCTGACAATAACCCTGAAGCTTCTAGTTATCAGGAGCTTTTTCTTCCAAAACAACTATCTTCTTCCCTGTACTACATTTGTTAAGAGCACATCCTCTGACTATTTCCAAGGTAATTTCTCAAGATGACTGTAAAAGACTCCTTAGCAAAACCATAATATTTACAGGTGTTCTGTTCTCAGGTAGCTTATAGCTTCTAAAATCCTTACAGTATGGTGAGCTTGGAGGCTTCCTCTACTAAAACAGCTACAGAGGTGCAGTTTGCAGATCTCCAGTAATGTAGAAGAGGTGAGCACGTTCCTGTCTGTCCTCAATGAGACAAGCTAAAGCTCACTCATGCTCCTTCATGATTATAAGCTGGCCTCTCTACGTTGCTATGTCCTCAGCCTGCCTCCATGAAGCTTCTCTGCAGACATCACCGTTGCCTTCACACACATTGCCCTTCCTGCCAGCTCAGGGAAGGAAGAAGACTCTTGTAAGGCTATCTCTAAGCAAGGAGTATACGACAAGCAAGTTGCCCAGGAACTGATCAGTGTTTCTCACATTTTGGTTGGATGTTCTTTGCCATCATTATGCTCTGCTATTGCTCTTGTGCAATGCGATTTCTCATTAATGAAATAAAGACCTGTATATAAATGAAATTTTACTGTGGCTTCTTCATTTCTCAGTTTTGAGTCATCAGTAACATTCAGCTTCACAAACAGGTTTCTACCACAGAAGTGCTGCCAAGCAGAATATTAACTAATTCTGAGGAGAGCAGCCAAAGGGCTGGCAAGGACCATTTCTTACTTTCATTCTTCTATTTTTCCCCCCACCAYAGGCAGGGCATTTATGGTCCCAGCTTAAGTAAGGTAAGGAATCTAAACSCAGAAAAGTGAGAGAAGAAATAGTGCATAAATTTCTGGGAACATATATTTTTTCTTCTTAGCTAATGATAACTGCAGAACTGCTTTAAATACTGTCCTGTTTGCAGCCACTCAAGCCAACTTAATTTAGTAGTCATAGCCTGTCACCAAGTGTGTAGATCAACAGCTAAAGGGGAACTTTTGTCAGTGAATTTCAAAATTTCTGCTAAGGTGCCAAAACACACAAGCCCAGTAAAAATCTCCTGTTTTGTTTCAATTCTGGACAGAAGCGCATTCTTACAATTATAAATACTTACATGCCTGTGACCGTAACSCGCCCAAATCCTTCCAAATTTCAGATTTGTTTTGCATTCCAGCAGGATGTGAACAAAGCATCTCAGTAAATGCTTATATGAATTAAAGAGTGTTAAAACATTTTTTCCAATACTTGTCCAAATATGGCCAAAACAGTTTTATTAAACTTTCCCCCAAAAGTCTCCTCAGGAAGACAACTGAGACTAAATAGTAAAATTCTGGCAAAGTACAGCATCTGATCCAACAGTTCTCTCTATGATCTCCAACAAATTTCACCTGTACCAGAAAGACAATTTGACAGGATCTGTATTGTCCTCTATGCTAACAGTAACGCTGCCCAGGTTTTGTTAACTATCCAGATCAGTCATTTTAAGGTCTGCTTTAATTATCAAATTCTCTCTTCTCCAACAGAATTTATAACTTTATTTCTATTTTTAAAAAATATTTTCAGTGCACCAGAATATCAGTCTAAAGGAAACAGAAAGAAAATATAGACAATGTAACATGTACACTATTGCAGAATGAGCAATACAAAATCCAATATTCATCCTTCACAGGAGACTATGTATTGTTCACTCGGCAATAAAGTATATAAATTACACTTTGATTTTCTTGTTCTACTTCTCTTTACTATGCTTGGTGTGCTGATGCATCTAGAGTATTTGCCTTTTTGAAGTTTTGCTGACAGCTTTACAGAATCATTTTCTCTGTCTCTGGAGCACCCCTCTGAAACTTGTTATTTGTAACCCTTTTGATACCACACCAATTTTGCTACCTCTGCAAAAATATTACTCGCCTGAGGGTTTTTTTTCTTCTTCTTGTGCACCAGGGGGCTGATTGTTTCTGATTGCTAAAGTCAAAACTCACAGAAAATGGACTATTCAAGCTGAAGAGCATTTCGTATGAGCACAGCAGGTTTCCAGTCACCATGCTTGTCTATATTATTTAGTAACACAGTTACTATATGATGGAGATTATAAAATCATTTGAACAGGCTGCACTGACAACCTGGTAGAAAAAATAATTCTATTGCTTGATATTCTGGAACGGCAATCACAGAATAAGGCATTTGTCTGCAAAGTGAAGAGTGCAGCATAAAGAAAACAGATGGATATATAGCTGACAGATAGATAGGTCTGTAAAAGCCAAGGTATCATTGCTAGAATTTCTCATGTGAGTCATAAAACCTCAGTTTCTTGTTTTCACAAGCAGCAATGCAATTGGAAAAAAAAGATTCTACATTGAACTTTATGGGGATACTATTATTTTAGAAATCCTTTGTGCATTTACAACATAAAATTATATTCATTAGACATGAAAATATCCCTGACATCATTTGTACTATTCTCTGTCTTGTGAAGAATTGCTCCTATATTGTATTATCTATTGTTTCACTGCCTCAGGCAACAAGGTTTCATCCATTTCCCTTCAGCAATTATTCTATAGCCTAAATGCACATGTATGGTTTAGTATTCTGAGATAACTGAAATTAAGATAGTGTTACTGATCCGAGAGAATTCAAGAGTGAGTGTAAAGATAATAAGAAAAGTATGGTATTGATTGCCAGCTACTCTTAAATCTTATTTTACCATTTATCAGAGTCTCRTTCAGTCCATGAACRTTTCCCTTTTTTGTCCCCTACTTTTTTTTTTTTTTTTAATGTGGTAATTCTGAATGATACAGTCAACCTTTCAAAAGTACGGGGATTTTCAAATAGATCTGCTGGTTTCCAGCTACTATTGGTATGTTTAATAAACTGTCAGTTTACTTGAGGGCTAATGATGTCCGTAGCCTGGTGCACCTGACCATGGATGCAGGAGAGAGGCTGGAGGGAAAGGGCACAGACAATCTCTTCCTGTACCAGCACTTGGGGCAGTGCTGCAGCCAAAACTTGGGTCTGCCTGACCAAGCTAATTTTTAAAGTCCTTCTGTAGGCACCTAACCAMGTAGGGATCAACAACTGCAGAACTCCAGAGCTAGAAGGGACATCAGAAGGCTCTGCAGTCGGCCCCACCTCGTGTTACTCTACGGTAACACAGGGTTACCGTATCTCTGTCATTCCCAGTAGATACATTTCCAAACTATTCTTATAAACCCTCAAAGATGGAAGCTCCACAAACTCCCTAGGCAGTCTTTTCCAGAGCTTCACCATAAAATCTAACCTTATTCAGCACTGCTCTTCCTATACTTCCATAATATATGGAGAACAGTTCTTCCTTGTGTCAGGTTTTTATATTCTCAAAGACACATCTTCTCTCAGATGTCCCTCCTGTCAGCTAAACAACCCAATTCCTTCAGGTTTTCCTTCAGCCAGAGATCTCTCATCATTCTCCTGTTTTACTGCTGGATCCTCTCTGACTGGTTCACTGCCTTTCTTGTGCCCAGAGCCACCATGTCCCCAGTGACCCACAACCAGTGATGAGTAGCCTGGAAGAATGTATGGATTCTTTATGCTATAACTGCTGTTTATATATCCCAATATGACATTTGCCTTTGGCATAACAGCTTGACATGTTCAGCTTGAAAAGAACTCCTGCTTAATTAGTTGCTCCCGATCCTTTTTTTTTTTTTTTTTTTTTTTT
>NW_028186446.1:7007944-7064595 GCF_003343005.1 Rhea americana
GTTAGGAAAATGAAGTACTCATATCACTTTGGGATATAAGTAGATTGTAAATAAGTCAGGACTTACTGTGTTTGGGGATGTGGGTCCTGTTGTTAGACACTACATTCAGGCATGTAGAAATGAAAATTTTTAATTATTTACTTGAACTTCTGAGTTTAAATATACTCAAAAGACCTGTCCACTATACTAAAAAAACTATAATATATGCTTTTGCACAGGTATGGTCAAATCAATTACAATTCTGTGACAGGATTTTTAATTACAAAAGCTCAGAGTAAAATATCCTAGTAAAAAGTTCATAAATGCTAATCGAGCTGCAGTGGGTGTCAACCTGATTTAGCAAGATCTCATTCATTTCACAGTTGAAGTTAAATTGGTTAACTGCGTACTGTTCTAGAGGAAAGGAAGCTGAATCACATCACAGACAGGAAAAGGTAAAAGAGAAATCAAAAGGTTTCAAATCGAAGCAAAATATGCTAGGGGACAGGAAGGAAAAAACATGAGCTAGTAAGAGAATGCCGGGYAGAATTGCCAAGTGGAAAATAATATGGTGACAGAAATGTACTCAAAAGCCTATGGAAAGTGTTAAGTAAACATTTGTGATTGCCTAAATCCTGGAAAAATAATATATATGTAAAATAAAACATGGGAAGGGAGCATCAATACCAGAAAAAAAGGATAGCAAAAGAGAAAGAAACATGTGAACGAAGGTACGTGGAAGAAACAGAGGATTCACAGTCTCCTTTTGACAAATTTTGCCATAGGAGGCAAAAAGGACAAACAATATGCTTTTCTATTTTGAAGCAGAAAATATTGGAAGGAATAGCTTCTGTGTTCTCATGCAGCATCTTTCTTTGTTTTCTACGCCTATTAGCTGCCAAACCTATCTGATTCTCCTGCTACTCCTTCTGCCTAAAGCGTTAAAAGCAGGAAGGTGGGTATCACTGGCTCCTAATGTGTGTGACTTCCTATGGACTAAAGACCTGCCTAAACCCACAGAAAGAGAAGAGCCATTTGATAAATCACATACAGTTTTTGCTTAGAGAAACAAAGCCTATGATGTTAGTGTAGTTTCATAGTGCACTTTTAYGTGATGCCTGGATCATCAGCACAGCTTGCGTCTGATCATGAGAGGGATGTCCAAATTGGAAATAGTGCATGTGCTACATTGAGCTTAAGGCCTGTGCAAAATACCACCATTGTGCAGTTTTTGCATGCTTTACTTAAAAGCAAATAGAGACAAATAAAGATATGCAAATTAATTAATAGTGATTACCTCAAAGCTGCAGTTTTCCCATTTTT
This sequence comes from Rhea americana, assembly GCF_003343005.1. NCBI lineage: Eukaryota > Metazoa > Chordata > Aves > Rheiformes > Rheidae > Rhea > Rhea americana. The sequence continues at coordinate 7,009,247 of NW_028186446.1, forward strand.
GTGAGTACAAGTAACCTGCCTGGTCTGATACCCAATTTGTATGTCCCAATATTTGTTCTCCTGTCTGTTTTGCCTGTTTCGATTCCTCTTCTTCTTAATTAACTCACGAGCCTCAGGATCCCGTACTGCTTTTTCTCTATCTTTTTCCTTGTCTTTGTTCTTCCCTCGCTTCCTCGCTTGCCTTATCTGCCGCGAGTGGGGCACCGAGCAGGCACTCCAGGGTCCCACGTTTAGGCTGTACATGCTTTCTTGCATAGCACAGGGGCTAGACTGGCAGATCTGAAATTCAGTCAGGTTGGGACAAGCAGAGCCACCGAACTGCGGCGGAGCCACGACGTGGCGGGTTCGGTGCTGCAGCCCGCTGCCGCAGGTCTTGGAGCACTCCGACCACGGGGCAAATTCGGCCACGATGCAGTCCTGCCGGCAGGGGATGAGGCACGCCTGCTCCTGCCGAGGCTTGGGCTCAAAGTACTCGCATATGACATCCTCGGCCGGGACGCCGTTGACTTTCTGAATGCAGGTCACGTCCCTCACCTGGATGCCTTCCTCGCCTTTGAGGCACTCGGCGGGTTTCTCGTGGCCCCTGGCCAGGACGGGCCGGCACTGATTCCAGCTGCCCAGCTGCCAGTCGTAGAGCTCCTTGTGCCAGTCGCACACGCGGAAGCAGTGCTGCTGGTTGTCCGGCCTCTCCACCTGCTTGCAGTTCGTGGGCAGGGTCGTCCAGCCCTCCACGTGGGCACACCACACCGCTCGCGTCTGGATGCCACCCGGGCCGCACTCGTCTCCCATGCATCGCCCCCACGGACCTGGAAAACAAGACGAGATGCTGACGTCGTGCTTGCTCTCCTATCATGGAGCAAAGCTCACAGAACCACTTATGCGCTTCCTGCTCCCCTACAAATATCAGCCTTAGAGAAACTCCGCAAAGGAATTAGTATGGGATTATTATTCATCATCTAATTTTATGATAACAAATGTATTTCACTTTTTGGCCTAGACAAATTAAATACTTAATTTCAAGAGCATAAAGAGGGATTAATCACACTGGGGAACTGAGAAGTCACAATCATCATATGGTTTTGRTTTGCGTGATGCTACACAAAGTCCTTCCCTCCAAGGCATTTATCTAATCTCTCATCTGCACGAAAACCCTTTCTTTGATTGTTTTAGCTTTTGCTTAGTTTTTCTACTGTACTATTCTTTATACTCTGATGCCAACTATTATCAYATTCTCTTCCTTCTATATTGTATTAAGTAATGAGAGCAACATCAAAATATGTTCTGAAAAATAGGGGCCATTTCAGGTCATGGTAGACCAGTTCTGCTCTTTCCTCTATTATAACCACAATAAAAAACATAAGTAGGTTAAAGGAGTGTTTATTCCACACAATGCGTGAAATGACTTGCATGGAATATGTTGTGGGAGACAGAGACTTACCAGCACTGGTAACTCATAAAAGAACATAAATTATTATTTTTTAAATCTGTAAGTACTCCACATTATCCTAACAACAGTAACAGAACCAATTAAACCGTATATACCTGCATGATGATATAGTTGTTTTTCCTTTTAAAAAATATTACATTCACGAGATTAAATGCACAAATTGCACAAATCAGAGGGTAAAGAACTGAATCTTTGTTAGCTGTGAAAAGACAACATTATGCTGTTGGTATTTTTCTGTTTTTAAGACCCCCTCAAACAGGTCTAACCTGGAAAGCATTGTTTATACATTTTGCATTAACTTACTATGAAAGAAGAAAAGATCAAGCATTCAGGAAAACAACTACAACGATTTCCCAAATAAAAAATGTCTACCTGCATTAAACAAATGCAAATTTTATCAGGCAGTTGTTATCCAGAAGACAGTTTTTCTGATTGCGAAGTGCTAATGTTTCATGAAAAAATCTGTGGCCAGATCATGCAATCCTTTTCATCTGAATGACCCCGTGACCGTAACAAGACTATTTGCGTGAGCAGAGCTGCAGGATTTGCAGGGCTGAGCCTCTGTTGTTTCCCAAGCAGGTTATTAAAGGAATAGTGGTAGTAGGTTAAAGGAATTATGACAGATACAAATTATTTAAAACACTTTCTCATTTAATGATTGAAAGGAGTATGAGGCCGTATCCTACTACCTATTCCCATGGACTTTAAAACTCTCATTGACTTCACCAGAAGTGTCAACTGTTCATCCAACACTAATTGCTGTAGCAGTGTGGGGACCAGATTGATGCTGGCCTCTGCACTCAGCCTCTGTGCTCCTCACTGCCGTTTCATGGAGCAGACACTCGCTGAGGCACGCTGCAGCTGAACAGTTTGTTTGTGGTTCTAAAATCCTAAGCATTAATACCAGATAGYAATGCCAGCTGGCAGAGACCTATTCAGTGCATGGAAACTCCTCTGCTGTTTTTTGCAGATTAAGTTTGAATTAGGGTTTCCAAGGTTTAGCTAGATACTCAGGAAAATAAATAATATTAAATACATTTCAGTTTCCATTTCAGCAAGATTACCCTACTTTATTTCTAACCAGCCTTCCACAAGTAACACAATCATTTCTGTATTTAATTTTTTAGAGTACTTATACTGACTTAAGAGATATACCATTTCCAAAGAAAATTACGTTGAAACTCTATTTGAAAATAACTACTGACTTTAAAAGAATAAAATGGCATAAAACCACCAACTAAAGCAAAGATATTAATTTAATAGTTACTGAACATACAGCTAAGTCATTTGTCTTGCAAACTGCAAACTCCTGTCTTATCACATCACTGCATCCTGTGTATAACACGTGTGTGCAATTAAGGAACCCCTCTTTACTGGTCAGATCTTTACTACTATACTCCAGGTGAAGAACTGCTGCTTTGGGATTCTACCAAACCTGAAATCATCAATTATCCAAGAAAGCTTGCTTGACAGCTAAGCATTGCAAATCCAATGCATTACCATGTTTATACTAATGCAAATATTAAAAATTTTAACCTCAATGCATTAAATTCTGCCTTCACTAATATAAATATGAAAGAAATATAAGAAAAAACCTGCACATGGGTGTGATAATTGGGCATCAAATAAGCTCCTTGAACAGATTACAATAGGGTTGCTTTTAGGACTTGATTTTCAGTGCAGAGGAACCTTGAGGTGCACAAACAGGCTCATTTACTAAACACAGCGCTATTCTGCTTTTGTTGTGAAGTAGTGTGCAATTTTATAAAAGCATTGCTAGTAAGTACTAACCAACCACATTTATGCGAACCTCTGAGCAACCTACTACTCAGCACCTCTAGGTCACACAGCTAATATTGGTGATCTATCTGATCCTACCCCTATATCTAAGTTGATTCAGTTCTTCATACAATAAGGGAAAAGTGCAATTATATATACAGYCTTTAAGTTTCAGTATAAAATAATCTAGTTAGAGCATAAAGCTGTAAGTTCTACAACAGCTTAAATTTTCACTCTAATGCATACTTTATATGACCATGATAGAGCCTTAAGGTGAGCCACAATTTTGCAGTAGATCTATTAGCACTTTCCCCTGCAGCAAAATCCCTAAAAAGACTGAAGGGTTTCCAAACTCAAACAAATCAACTTCCATCTGCATAAAAACGTAAAACTCAATGATGGGGGTTTCTTGAAGAAAGCAAGTTGCAACCAAAAGGGAAAACAAAAATAAAGTCAGTAGTAGACAATTTTCAGCCTGCCTCCTGYGCCTCCACGGCRAGCCTGCGCTGCTCACCACTTCAGCGACTTTCCAAGTGACAACAAAYTCTGTCCTGTGCTCACCGGTCCCCAGAAATCCAGCATCCTCCACAGCCTGGCCACCTGCATCCCCACCATCACCAGCACCTTCCCAAACCTTCTCTCCTTTGCATGCCTGCTATTTCTCCAACTCTAYAGACAGGCTCACCAACCACTTCTTCAAAGAATGCAACAAGGTATTAAAACTTCTAAAACTAAACAAAAATCGAAATGGGTACCATTCTTCACAACAAGAAGACATTTCTCTTTGGGGTTATGGAGAAATAAAAAAAAAAAGAAGGAGGAAAGTAACATTTCCCATACTTAGTGTTTATTATTAGAAGAGTGAGAGTGAGTTTCAAGCTAACTTCAAATGAATCCACCTTAAAACACAGCTCAGCAGTCTCAACAGTCTACTTTAACCCAATTGTCTTATGAGGTGGGAGCTGGAAGGGAAATTTCAGTTCTGTTACCTTCTTTAGCTTTTTAAAACATGAAAAAACAAATGAACTGAAACTTACTTTGATCAATATTATTCTGAGAAACAGTAAAACTGTTTTTTCATGTGGAAGCAATTGCTGGCAGCCACATTAACCAAGACTTCTATCAGTTTTAATTTGCACGCTGCTTTGAAATCTTCAGTTATCCACTTTTGTTTATAGGGCCAAGAGTTACTGCTCTTAGCCTTAAGTACCTAACCGAAGAGGCTTGTTGCCATCGGTTCTTTATATAGTCCAGAGAGAGAGAGAGAGAGAGAGAGAGGAGACTCCTGTAATTCTCTTTGCAGGTACCTATCTCTTTTCACTGATGCCTGCAAGAGCCTGCAATAGCAGTCTTCCAATTTGGCGGCCTCAAACACATTGCAAGCATCAGGGCCAGACACAGTTATCTTTCTAAAACAAACACAGAAGCAGGCCAAGAAACATCTCTGAACTGACTAGAGTGTCTTTGCAACTTTGTCCAAATAACACACAAGAAAGAAATGCATCAAAAAGTGTACTAAACCCACTGTTTTCTTTTTCCTGATTGCCACAGATTGAAGAGAAAGCACCTACTGCATGCTCACAGCATGTCTTTTCCTGATCAAGAAAACATCATTGAAGATCCTCCATACATGACGAAAAGATCATAAGGTAGAGACTTCAGATGATCCTCAGAAGCATGAGGATCCACCTTGTATGAAGTATAACAAGTATAGATCACCCACAACATACCATTTTTTTATATTAAATCATTATTAGGGGCAGTCCTTGCAAACTTTTGTACATATGTGGCTGACTTGCAGTTTTAAATTACCACATCAGACTGCAGAGAACAGGAACACAGGGAGAGACATTCAGTTATCAAGAATAAGTCTCATACTTAACACGACCCGTAAACATTTGTGAATATGACATTTTGGGACAAAGATTCATCTAGCAGGAGCCAGTCCATCATGGGATTTTCACTACAGTGCTGTGGGGGACTGGTGCAGGGGAGCTGCTCCTCCAGAAATCCTCAGCTGATATCAAACACTACTCATAACAGAAAATCTTTAGGAGAGATGTCTAGTGAAATCAAGGCCTCATGATCACATGTGATGTTTTAATCTGCTTTTTATGAACATCTTTAGGTTCTCCATCTCCCACTGAAGCAGTCTTTGTACATCTACTCTGCTTTCCCTCCTATGCACGGATTCAGTCACCATGAGGCAGTGGGACCTGTGTGTCCAAGTGTTTCTTGGGATTTTATATATAACATATTTAGATGTTGTGCCTTGCCTGTACTTGTACCGTGAAAATACCACCATTTATCAGTTTACTGTTTAATCAGTGTATTACAAACAGTAATTAAAAAAATAAACAGGCAGTTAGCTTCTTATAGCATTGGAAATTATCACTGCAGTCATAGTGCGTTTGAAATGTTATTTGTAATTCTTTGTCTTGAAACAGATTGCTGCAAAACACAATACTAAGATTTTTTCTAACCTTTTGGAGGATTAACTTTTATTTTTGTTAGGGAACAGGAAAGTAAGTGAAATTACCATTACCAAAATTACCATTACTGTAAATTTATTCTGAAATTTCAGAGAGTGATCACAGTGAGAACAAAGCAAGCTATCATAGTATTTACTATCTTATCTTACACATTAATACATTGTTTCAGGTATTAAAATTGTCGCTATCTAAATGAGAAACAACTTTTGAACACAGATCCTGGGCAAATAAGGCTGTGTGAAAATCCCTGCAACTTTTCTCCCTTAGAAGTACACACACAAAAAAACAAAACAAAGCAAGTCCCCAACTACCCTCAAACAAAAGACCCAAACACCTGATAACAAGCATGCCTTAAAGCATAAAGCAAGGAATTACTCCCTTCACTGATAGTTTCTTCACTGATTTCATCTGAATTTTGCTGCACTTTCAGCAAAAACGGTTTTGACCCATCTTGCGTCACTGCTTTGGTATCTGTAAGAGCATTAACATTTCAATGCATTAAACAGTTTAACAAAATTAAATAGTTTAAAAAACTGCTAATTAAAAAATTGACAGTTTGTGCAGTTTGGGCTGCACAACACAACAAACAGCTTACTTTTGAGTATTTTGAGAGGACTGCATTTAAAAAGACCATTGGGAAACTGATTAGCAGAAATCTATTTTCCTTAAGTTTAGATGGAACCTACCTTTAAATAAGACCAGAGACCCCCAATTTCTTTACAGTAAGAGGAAGCTGTGACGAGGGCCAAGGAGCTTAACTGGGTGAAACGGGACCGACGGTCAGAAGGGCACAAACATTACAAGATACAGCCCCAGAAAGAGCAGCAAATCTCAGGAGGGGTGAGAAAGCCACAGGTGCAAAAGCCTTCGGGGGGCTCGGGGGACGATGCTGAACGCCAGGGGCACCCCCAGAGCGGGGCCAGGCTAGCAGCAGCAGCGCGAGCAGCCGCCCACAGAGGATAACGCAGGTTCGGCTTCACTCTGCAGCCAGAATCACTTGCAGATCCACTCGGTTAAGTGAAAATGCAACAAGCATGGGTGTAAGTCGGGATTGTACGCTTACGTTAGCTACGCTTGCTTTACACAGTTAAGGATAAAGGGAAAACAACTGCTGTTGCAACGGATATTTTATTGCATGCATTAGCTAATTGAGGAAAGGCTAAACAGGGCACAGGGTAGCAGTAATACAGACACATTGTCTCCTGCATTAGGAGGAAGTAAAAGAGCAAAATGCCTTAAAGCTAGATAAATTTGTGATAGCTTTTATATATATATATATATATAGACTCTGATACAGAGCCAACACGACAAACTGGTAGCACTGGGAAACACAGATTCCCTAATTCACACTATAAGGAATGCCAAGAGAGATGATGATGGTCATCGATAGATAAACCCTGTAATTTTACATCTTTCCCACGCATTGGGGGACCTCCCCGCCCCAGGCGCCCTGTTTCCGACAGGCCTCGCTCCCGCACAGGCTCCCCTGCGGGGGAACCAGGCACCACCTTGGCTGTCCTCTCTCTGCAGCGCTTTTGTCTTTCTTAGCTCTCTTTCAGACGTTGAAAGGAGCAGACAAGACAGTGTCTGCATCAAAGAAAACAGATTTGGGATATGGAAGACAGACATAAAAAGAAAGGAGTCTCAACAGAGCAAAACATAACAGGATTTGGAAGATAATGGAAAATTAAATATATCTACAAAAGATTTCACACCTAGGTCACGCTTTTTTTTTTTTTCCTGACAGCGAGTGAGAATGCTAACCACACCGCAGCTAAAATAATTTCAGAATCTGAAGTTGTTTGTATTTTTCAAGTTAAAAAATCTGAAAACTAATATTTGAAGAAAATGCTGTGATGTAGATGAATCTAACCTATAAATCAGACCGTGTTCACCCAGCTTCCCAGGACCCACCTTCAAACACTTGGACAAAGGCAAACTTCAAGGTATATAAAAATCAGGCATTTAGATTACTTTCTAGCTGTGCAGTTTTGCATATAATTATTAAGTCATTTTTCAAGTGTGGGTCCTTCTGCCCCGCCAATATCCTTTGGGAAAGTGCATGCACACACGTTTTCAATGCTGTTTATGGTAAAATAACATACCATAACTCTGTTTCAAACTTTCTCATAAAGTCATGAAACATAACACACAACAAATAAGCATAGGAGTAACCATACCACTTTATATTTTGACATAAAAATTACAAAAATCACGACTTATTCAGTGCTTCCCTAACTGAGAATTTTCATACTAAACTTTCAGGAATTGCTAGAACCAAATTTTACTTATTATTTACTTAGGAGTACAGCAAGTACTCCTTTTTTACATTAGGAAACAGTTGTCACTAGAACAAAGTTGTGCACCTGATTAGAAAAAAATTTTGAGTTTAACATGCCTTCCCAGAATTAGCATTGGGTTTTTGTGCCATAATTCATGGTAGCTTAACATTTTAATATTGTGTTTCTCTTGGTGAAGTGTTTTTTTTTTGTTTGTTTTTTTTTTAGCTTTGCTCCCTCCTTAACATTGATATTGAATTTTTTTTTCATCTATTGTAGATACGGGGAGAGTAAATAGTATATATTTTTCTAGTATGCAAAACACATAGAGAAACATAACAGTTTTAATAATTTTCTCCTTTATTTATTATAATGCTAGTTCTCCATTCCCCAGACTGCGAGGTCTGAAAATCTGCTAATTCAACATATGAAAATAATAATAAAAAAAAATCATTGTATTTGCTTTGTTGTTCTGGCTGCAGATTCAATTTTTTCAATAAACTGCAGGAGGGCTTGCACTCTCCATACCACATTTCTTCCCAAAGTAATTTGAATGTACAGAGGCATAACACCATGAAAATCTATCTACACCAAAGCTATCGAGAGCCTCCAGCTCTCAGTAGTTGTGCAACATGATAATCTTATGTATACGCTAGCATGTGCACAAACATGAAAGGCTGATAGCCCACAGTGCAGAACTATCTAGCTTTGTATTTTTGTCATAACCTGTAATGAAATCTTTTTCTTTAGGCTTATAATAAACTTGAGCTAATTCTCAAAGCATTATTCAAATTTTAAAACAGTTCTTCCTCCAAACCTTTTTTTTTTTAGCATTAGTTCCTCTAACTGTATATATTTCTTAAACATAGTATAGCAGTAACAGCCAAATGAATATTGAATGAATACACGAAAGGAATATTTAATCGAAGCAGCATGCTTTAAAGAGAAATAGAGTTCTACAAAGCAATTACATTGCTTTGAGCCTCTAGTCAGGTTGTAATAAATACTTCTGATACTGTAAGATATGCAGTACAGTCTCCTGTAGCCCATAGTCTGTTTATGCGTAAAGCTGGTTCATGAACGTTTCTCAATTTCCTGAGAAGTGGTGCTAAGCCACTCTAATGTATTTTTCAAATTCCTCTCCTTACACTCTCTCTCAAATTACAGTGCTGACTGAAAAGCCACATAAGATTCTCCTGACAAAATGCTGATTCCCACACAATACACACAATATAAACACAGCAAACTTGCTTGCAGGCTTCGTAAGTTGGATGAAAGACTATCAGTCTTTGCTTGCATCTCTCCAATGCACATCTGTTTTATCTTTTTTGATTGTTAATTCTTCAAGGCTGCTCTGCATCTCTTTCTAAGAATGCAAGAAAGCTATCCTGTGTCAGATCTACAGTAATAAAAAGCACGGGCCTAGAGGAGAGTATAGAGATAGGAAAAGCATATAAAATGCTTTTGGTAGTGCTCTCCCAGCCTCCCACCATATTCAACTCAAATATCACTGCAGACATGTTTGTACAACCTTTCTAATATAATTAATACCCATGCATTGACACCACAGCAAGAATGTCTATGTGCTTCTCAACTGCCTCCTGAGGAAGATGAGTTTTAGAAATCACATGAGAAACTCTTAAATTCACTGTTATGTCTTACTGCTGTGCAAGGTATCAGAAAAATAATGCTAGAAAATACATTGCATTAACCTACTTTTCCTTATGTGGTGTGTGCATGTGGAGGAACAAAAATTAAAACCACTTCCACAAACAGCAGAGCCAATTATGAGCAAATTTCTGAAATCAGTAATGACTTCCAAAAATTATGGAGTCTGTAATTATGACTGAATACTAGCATTTTACAGTGAAAGTTTAAATTACATGAGCAACAATTACACCACCACAAACGATTCTTATCTGTATCCCTGCAGATTTTTACAGCTCTATCTGCATCAGAATCAAATTGTATGGGATAGACTACATAGAAAACTGATTTACGATCTACTGCCTGTCAAAGATGAGGGTTTGACTTGTATAGATTAATCTTAGCTTTTTCTCCTTGGTTTTGAGCTAAGATTCACTGTTTTCTCCTCATTGGTATTTTGCATTCAAATCGCTCACAGATCTCACAGCAAGTTTCTGTGGAAACTGCTGCATTTTAACTGAAATACATCTAAGAAAACCTCTCAGTGTGAAAATCTCTTTGCTAGTGAGCATTCGTGGAATTGTAGACTTTYGCACTAATTCACCTAATTGAATTTTTAATTGAATTTTACTTCTAACCACAGTGAAACCCAATTAGATCAACTGAAAAAAATGCTGATAGGCTTCATCTTGACTCCTAGGCATCAGCATATGCTGCTAAATCAGTTACTTGGTACAGTTAGGAGAATTTATTTGTGCGTAGAGTCCAGTGCAAACTCAGAATAATCAGCCATGCTGAACACCTTACACAGGCTTTAAGTCAACTCATTTTCACCTACTATTGTATGCTGCCATGAATCACTTGGCAACTCACTTTGTTAAACATGATTTTCTCCATTACAAGYAGCCTGCTCTCTTAAAAAAACAGAAGATAAAATATTTGTTTCAAATCAAATCAAGCTCAAGAGAATGCTTTTGTGCCTCTGCCTACTTTCCTGCCCCTTCATTTCTTCCCCTCGTTCATCGTAGCATCCTGCTGGGGCGCTGGTGGCCAGACGTGCTCACTGCAAGGCTGCCGCTGCCACAGGGTCCATCAGTCGACGCGGGCCATAGCCCTCGTGCCAGCCCAGCGGTTCCTAATCCCCGCTGGCGCTTGTATTAGCCAAGGGCAAATAAGTTGAAAACCTTCTTGACTGAACTATGAAGAAATTTACGGCTACAGCTTTTAGGAAAGAATTCAAGTATGCTAGTAAAGCCAGACATCAGAAATTAAATGAGACATCAGAAATTAAATGCAGTATTTGGGGGGCACTGACATTTTTAAAGGGTCAGACTTCCTGGAAGATGTAACGTCAGATGAGGCTGCAGGAAGTTAGTTATAAAACTGCAATTTAGTTGCATAAAGTTGGAAGCAGATTTAAGCTGTGCACCTAGCCTACTTTTAGCATGCTGGATGATCTATGCACACCATTTTTGTCTCCTTGCACTTCAGTTTCTTTATGCGAAAAGCAGAGATGACAATCTTAATTTTTAAAGTCGCTTTAGATTTAYTGATGAAAAACTGTACGTGTGAGGCAAACAGCAGCAGGAATAYGCGTCTTGTCATTTTCTGTCTGCGAGCACACAGTTTACTCAATGGCTTTCTCTTGGATTTTGCCAAAATCCCAGCTGCCTTGAAAGGTCTGTTTTAATATGAAAAGTAAGAAGMCCAGATGAAAAGCTGCTCCTCTTTCCTGACAGAAATCTTATCCACAGAGCCCCGCGTGCATACTTCTCATCTGCATCTTCACTCTGCCTTCTTAGTCAGGAGAGAGCTGATATTCAAGGATCAGATAAGGAGGTATCTCTGCATTCCTTATAGGAGTTTTCTTTGCCACCAATGGAATAAAATGAGAGACCTGARCTTAATGAATACAACTTAGATCATTTTCTGAAATTGTCCTAGTTTTGGTTTTCTTGTAATTCACTAGAACAAAGCAAAGTTTTATAAAACTGCTTCTTCTAAATACAGAACATCACATAAAATTGAAATTTTACATATGTATCTACCTTTAAATGTTTCAATTATTTAAACTATATGCTGGACTGAAATAATAATCTAGTCATAAATCTTCGAAGTGCACTAAGACTTTCTGTGTTGCTGAGACAGATTCTCCCAAGCATATCCTCTGTTCATTTATTATTTATATCACCATCTGCAGTTTGCCAAATTCCTGTGAAATCCACTTTCAATTTTTAAATGGCAACTTTCCCCTAAACCTGTTGTGTGTTCATCATAGAGACCTAGTACTTAAAGGTATGGGAAGGAAATACGACTATGCTATACAGATGTATTCTAAATAAAGGTAGCACTGTAGATCAAAGACAGATTCATATTAGTTTTGAGAGTTTTGTCAAGACAGTAGGAAACCATTCACTGCACTCTGTATAAAATAATTAATGGTTTCCTTTGAGCCCACTACAATCAATCATTTTGATTCCAACCATAACTGAAATAAATAATTAATAGTCAAAAGTGAATATTAATTAGATTCACCTGACAAATGTATTGGACAATTATATTAAGTCTATATTTGTAATGCTGAAATAAATCTACTGAACTTTTAAAATAATTTTTCTAATTTTGTTTTACAAATAAGTAATATCTTTTATGAAATATTGATGTAGCCAGCTGTTTCATCATATCAGACCATATCATAACTTTGGCTTTTAAATAGRACTCCTCATTAACCACAGCAAGGAGGACTGCTTAAAAATACATGACTTGATCTGGTCTTATCATACTGATTTATTACAAGAACCCTTAATATCCTATTAAAAATGGAGCTGGTCACTACTGAAAAAAAWWRMTRYTMTKCWRMARMWGMWGAARAAAAARAARAAAAAAAARTATTTTAATGTAAAAACTGACCTCTGCTTTAGTCTCCCATTCTCACATCAAAAAAGAGGTTTACATTTCCACTGCCAGTACAAGCGTTGATTCCTGATGTTACTTCACTGACGTCATTTTGTAAGAACACCAAAACCAGAAGAATCTCTAAACAGCAACTGAAACATTTTTTTAATTCTTATTTTTAGTTCATTTCTTTAAATGGCACCTTAGACCATCTGTACATTTGGAAGGATTTGCTTGGTTATTATGTTGGCAAACCTCCCAACTAAGAAAAGGTGAGAGATGGAAAATGCATTAGAAAACTTCAAATGTGCAAAATGATGAAGTTGAGAAAGGAACCAGGTATCAGTGACAATCTGCCTGTTTTATCTAGAAAAGCAAATACAAGAAAATTTGGGGTTTTATGTTGATTTACTTCTCCTTTGGAAGCTGCCTTCCATTATACAACAGACATATTTTTTTCTGTTCTCACAAAAATAGGCCCACCTTCAGAGTCTTCAAGAAAACCGTGGCCCTTTGGACTTCTCAGATATTGTAAGAGCCTCTTGAAAGGAAAATGTAATATAATATGCATCATTTGATATTAGTCAGCTATTTACAGAACCATTTTTTTAGTTTAAATTTTTGTTCACATTTTTGGAAAAATATAGAAATTTTATGAAAGAAATCCCAATATCATAGAAGTGCAACAGAAATCTTGCACAGGTAAAAAAAAATGCTACAAGAAAGAGGAAATTCATCTGGACAGCTCAGCATAAAGTGCAACAGGGCAAGAGAAAGCCCAACATCTCTTGTACGTACTGTTACAGTAAGTAAAAGGATGAAGGAAGCCACCTTTTGGTTTCTGCTCTTTCTGAAAATCAATCAGAAATCTAGAAGCCCATSTAGGAAAGATGATAAACAGGAGAGTACTACCTCCGCCAGGTATACCTCTGTGAAAGGGGTTCAAATGCTAAAGTAAATCAAATTCACATTATTATAGCAGGTTTAACACCAAAGGCTTCCATTATACTTAACAGAAAATGGTTTACATGGCTTTTGTCTTCACTGTGACAAAACTCTTATCATCATCAGAACCTTAGGAATAATTTAACCAAACCTTGAAATAAAACAAGGCTATATTTAAAACAAATGCGATGAAACATGGCAAAAACACTATGGAGAGACTACCATACCTAGTCTAACTGTAGATGAAAATTGAAATATAGACATATCAGTATCAAATACAAAAGGAAATAAGTATTTGATTACATATTTTCCAGAATTTCAATTTCTAATCCCACAAAATCAAAGTTTAAAAGAGTATCTAAGGACTAAAAGATTTTATGGATAACAAATGGATAAATACATTAAGTAGACAGTAAGAAAATGCTATCTGTAAAGGATTTATGTTCAAGAACTATACAATTTGGTACAAAGTCTGTATCTTTCAAGGGACAGTTAATAATTTTAATTCCATACCATAGATTCTGTATCTGTATTTTACAAAAACCATCCATGGAATTAAAAAATGTAACTACTGGAATATGCCCATAAACTTTAAAAGTATAATGCACATTCACACTTCATTAAATATCAACTACACTGTAGAAACTCAAGTCTAAATATTTTTAGGATTACAACTTCAGTAGACATTATAATGCACTCTTTATAGATTACCATAAGCATTAAATCTTCTTTAAGTTTTATTTTCATAAAACAATGTAAGTGTACGTAAGTTACTTCTGACAATTTTTCTTTCTGTTAACAAAAAATACTAGATAAATATTGAACTTCTTTTCCACACAGTGGGGGAATATTCCACATCCACATTTGCTTTAAAGGATAAAATATGTACGTGGAGGACATCTGTACTTTTGAATAAGGGCCTGATCATTTATGATTATTGATGGTAGTAGAAAGTTCAGGACATCGTGTAGTTATTAAGAAGCTACTGTAGCTGAAATTAGGAAAAAAAGTATTTGAAAACCTGTCTGCAAACCAATTCATCAAAACTGCTGAAATGCTGCTATTATGTCAGGTTCAAATATCTATTAGCTAAATAATTTCCCAACTTCACATCCTTCACTTTGTTAATACAATCACCTGGACCCGAACTCCTGAGTGTAACTTTAWAAGAGAACTCAGAGAGAGACAAGTCTGACTAATGCTCAAAAAAAGAAAGCGCCTTTTGGCAATTAAAAAAAAAAAATCAATTTTAAAACATTTCAAAAAGCAAGTTCAAATGAGCAAAGATTCATTGTTAAATAGGACAAAGGAGGATGCTCAGTCTCATCATGCTAAATAACAAATCTTATTTTCTGAAAAGGCAGAACCAACATTATAACAATTTAGCACAGTTTCTTTGGCTACATCGCTTAGGAAATTAGAAATGTCACTCTGTTTGAATTCACCTTCAAGCAAGAAGGTTAACTCATTGGCAGGGAAATTTTAACAGGTCAGATCCTTCAAAATCAATAATCAGCTGGGCTGGAGATATCTTTCAAAAGGGATAACTTCAATTAAAACAACCGTCACCAGAGATAATGAGTAGAGAAGGAAGGTTAGCGTTGGACAAAGAAACAGTCGCCCTCTTGCCAAATAGGTGATGCAAAGATCCGTATCAGCCTGCACTACACTGAAAAAAAAAAAATCTTCAAAAGGCTCTGAAAAACAGAAAGATCATTTTGTTCCAAGGGCACTCTTCACAAAGGGAAAAGAAAAAGGTGAGAGAGACTGGAAAATCTTTTCTAATCATTTTTATAACACATCAGCATGAAAATGTTCTCTGAGCTCTGAAGGAAAGAAAGAACAGAAAAACCATTATGGGAATTTCAGTGTCTCAAAAGRCATTTACAGTGACCTCATGGTCACTGTTTCTTTCTAGAGAACTTGAAGAAATAATTATCTATGCAGGCTACATTAGTAGCCATAAAATCTCTGTTATCRTCTTCAGATGCACTACGTGAAAAACAAATTTTGTCCTAGTAGGGACACACACACACATTTGGCTCAAGTCTCCATCATAATACAAAATTTGACTCAATTCCAATTTTATTGGAGATGTTCTTGCTTCTTCTTAAAATTTGATATTTGTGGTTGGATAACAGTAGTTTACTTCAACTAGAAATTCTTTTCCATAAACCAGTTATAAATCAGGAGCCTAAACTTGTCTTATGTACTTTGCTCTTCATTACTTCATACTGTTGTTTCATTCTTTTTATTTTTGAATAGTATTTAAGATACTTGGAGACAAAAATTGTCACAGCAGCCTAGGGAACGCGCATGGTTGTTTCAGAAGGRCACAGTTTGTTCTACAGCAGGTGAACTTCCTTTCAGGGGAAAGTTCAACCCAGTACGACACTGCCAAAAGAAAGAAGTCAGCTGGGTAGCAAAGAGAATAAAATATACTCACAACCACATGCATCCACTTATTCTATGCAAAATCACTGCACCCTGCCTAATTAGCAAGCTCCGCATTTTTCCTTCCATTTTGACTTTTGAAGTTGATTAACCCCTCCAGAGTAGGAGGTTACAGCAGGAAGAAATATAATTTCACGTGAGTTGATTGGAATTTCCTTATAATAGCACAGGGYCATGTAAATTTTATCATAGCTGGGCATTTTAAAATAGTTGAAAATTCGCAGATGCATGACTGAAACGGCCAAAACTTAAATGAGACTACTTTCATCTCTTTGAACTGTTCAAACAAGGCACCAACAAGACATGAGATTCTCTCTCCGGAAGACTTAAGATTGAAACAAGATCCTTTTCTGGAAGATGTATTTTATCACTCATGCTCATTTATTGGCCTAAGGACTGACACCTGGCCTTACAAGGACTTACCTAGATACAGTACTAATTTAGAGAAGCAGGTGCTACCCCAACAGGGACACAGGCTAGACCAGARTCAGGGGAGGAGTATGTAATGCAGATGCAGGATAAGCAACGAGACAACTGCAAACACGTTAGAGTTTGTTTTGTTTTCGTGGGGCTTTTTTTCCTTTTCCTAGGAAGGGCTAAGCTAAACAGAAAGAAGGAAGTGCAAGAAAAGTGTAGAGAAGCATCAAAGAGAAGTGTGAATGGAGCTGAGGTATACAGACCATGATGGATGAAGAACTAAGTTTGGTCAGAAACAGTCCATCAGGAAAGGACAAGAACTCAAAAATTGCAGAATGCAATCTTCACAGTCAAAAAGTCCCCTGCTCCCCAGGCTGGAATTCCAACTCTCTCAAAAACAGAGTGAGATTATTTTGCCTCAACTGGGCAGGAATATTAAATCATTTTCAAAGTAAACAGTAATTGTACACTCCACACACTACTAATATACTGTTTTGTTAAAGAGCACTTAAAGATGCTCAACAAATGAGTGTTTATTTATGCCTGACCCTACACATTTGAAAAACCCAGAGTTTAGGTTAGATGCTAACTCAAACTAAAAGTAGAAATATTATTAATGGGGTAGGAAGCATTTTGCCAAGTTAATTTCATTTGGAGCACTGCACTGCTATTACCCAGCCAAGTGTTGTGTTACATACTAAAGAGTATATGTTATACACGAAAAGAGTAAAATATGACTGCAAAAGACTGATTGAACAATGTTAGAGGGAATGTTTGCTTTCTTCAGAGGAAAGGTAAGATACAACATATGATGTCTACAAATCACTTATTTTAAGGCTGCAAAAAGTGCTATTTTATGAAGTAATATATTTGTACTGATTAATAGATTTGAACTAAAACTATTTAAACTATTTAAAGCAACAGTATTTATTGAAAGTATGWTTCAATTTTTAAATAATCAGATAAAATGCACATTATAGTGAGAGATTTTTAAAAATCCAGCTATTTAATGTGCTCTCCTTTWACAATAATTCAAACACTAATAGCTAAAATCCAACAAAAGAAGCTCAGACAGTGACTCTTACTACTCCCTTGGTGGCCTTTAAGACTTTGGTTTCAGTGACTAATCCAGATGCTAACAGACCTTCCTCTATTGCTAGGAAGGGTATCAGAAGCTCTATAAGAAATGGAACACTTATCCCAGCAAATTCAATATTAATTGCATGTTTCACTTCAAACACTTTACAGCCAACAGGCTTTTCACTGTCAGTAACTAAGTATGTCAATTGCATTACACAAGAGTAGAAATGAAAAGAAAACTGAATAGAAATACAAGAGCATTTCTATAAAGGAGCTTTCATTAGATAATGCAAACTATCTAAAATGGTTTGTATTAAAATGATATTTTCTAATTATTCTTCAGCTTCTGTTTGTTTCTCCTGAAACACAAAGGTTTGAAAATAAAAATATAGTAGAAGCAGTTTCTAACAGAGAATGGACAAATTTAAGTAATGTTGTAACAAATGTAGGACCGATGTTTTGATTTTAGCTTGTGAGAAATACTTGGGTAGTAGYAGAACACTAAGCTGCTATCATCTACTAAGGATGTTAACATAACCCTAGAAATTTCAAAGTCCAAAATAAGGACTTTAATTATTATTCAAGTATATGCTCTTTTATCAGCTGGCAAAAAACATTCCCAGTAAATGCACTGTTTATTTTAGAAGTAATCTAGCAATAGGAACCGGAACCTTATGTTAATAATATAAGTGATTCAATATAAGTGATACACATATACATTCCCTTCTTTAGAAATGTTAAAGGTTTGATTTTTTTTTATTGTATAAATATTTCTTTATTGTTCATATAACATTACCGTTAGGTAATAATAAAGTTATTTCTGTTATTTTGTAGTATCTTACCTATTCCATACAGGCTAACTTATATTCTAGTGATGCTTAAAATTTCCTAGTATGACTTCCACTTTTGGCAAGGTTATTATTACAAACTAATCTCCTATGTCATTCACTACTAGGCTTTCAGAATACTTTACAAATATAATACAAAGAATTATTATTTTCCAGAAAGCAGCAACAACAATAGGTTGTGAGTACAGTGTTTGAAAACTGTGAGATTGCAGATTATGACCAGCATTGGGGGGAACAAAGCACTTGCACAGCAACTTCGTCTTTGTCCTGCAGAGCACAAGACTGTTTTGCTCACTCTGCTACAGGCAGTGAGTAGAAGTGATGGCAAAAAGCACAGTTTGCACTAACATATCCATATTCTTCAATGATGTTGCAAATTAACATTTCATTTAATCGTTCATCTCAAAGATGTAGAACTGGCTCCCTGAAAATATGCTTGAAGACACAGAATTCAAAGAATTCAGTGATGAAACCAAGAACCCTTGTGTTCCAGCTCAGCGCATTTGTGTTTCTTTGAAAAGATGCAATACCCTTGTTCAGCACTGTTATGTGTCAGAACTGCTTTCAAAGTCCAGATATTCCAAAGAAAGATGCCACTTTATAGAGATATATTCAGAATAGACATTTCAAGAGGGGTTTCATTTTTTWAACTACATTGATTAAAAACTTCACAAACTAATTTAAAGCAAATTCCATTAATATGTTTCAGAAGATGCAAAAGACCAAGGCTGCAAACTATTGACCGCAACCACCAAAGCCTAAGGGTAGCACACATACAGCACTCCCCTTGAGCCCTCTCTCACACCCATCCTGCTCTGCTAGAGAGATGTATACAGGAATCAAGCCTTCTCTCTGCCCTAGTAGGGCTTCCAGCACCAATAACAATTTTACAGTCCAGTTTGCTTTTCTGACTCTATTTTGAAAGGTCTGAGATGTTGGATGATTAATGCTCGCGCAGGTAATGTTGCCTTGACCTGAAGTCACATGCTTGCAGATTGTTAGGCACCAACTAACAAAATGGATTTTTTCTGCCAGTTTACAGAAGAGATGGACAAAATGGATAGATCAATCCTCTTCTTGTAGGTCAGTCCCAAGGTGATAAGGGCACCTCTACCTTAAATACCTTTTCTGCATTTTCACTGCGGCCAAAACAGCATCTTTCAAGACTGTTCAAGATGAAAAACGATGATTCAACAAGCCTTTGACTTTTTAGTACATATCTTGTACTCCATTTGTCTCTTCCAGACATGCTCCTATGATTACCACATAACCATACCTAACAGCCAGCTGCACTTCAACATCCACATTATTTTTCCTACAGAGGCATATTATGATAGATTAACATTCATGAAATGTATGGCAGGAAGGGAACTGGAGATTTTGCTGAGGGTGTTCTGGGGGAGYGGTGACACAATCAAGGCTCCCATTCAACTGCCTTATCTATCAAGATGCCCCTTATATTGGAGGCAACAAATGCAAGTCAATGTGACCGAGACTCCAGTGAGAGTCTTTTATCTGTACAAGCTTTGGGCCACTGATACACAGCTCAATGCCCTTGATGGTCTGCTGTTGTCAAAAATCCTAACTGCGTATCCCTAACACCTCTGCCTTTGAGGCACAAAATGACTGGCAATGAATTTCTAGGTCACCTCCTCAGCCACTTAGTGTGCCAGCACCAGCTCTGGGCCTTCATCCCAGTTTAGACAGCAATCTGAGCACGCTGGTCAGCTAAAGATTTTTTTTCCTATTAAAAAAAAATCTAAGAAACTGCATCTCAGTATGTAAAAAAGAGTCAAAAAAACCTTTCCTCTTCCTGAGGCCTTTACTATCTTTACTGTGGAAATAACTTCTTTAAAGCTAACAGTAGCACACCCTCGCCAAAACCACTACCCAGCATGTTATGATGGAGAAAACATCAAGCCATACTCGGTCTGTGTTCTCATGCCCATTAAGAAGTTTTTCCTTTACTCCTCAACATTCTTGACAAATGCTTTTCCAATAGTCAACCTGTTATCATAGTTCTTGGACTGAATGAAAAGGGGAATTGCAATCCCCAGTACAAAGAGAAGCAGGCAGCTGGCCTCACTGTATGCTTCCCAGTCTTCCCCCTAGCTCAGCAGTTCCTCCGTTCCCAGGAGAAGAAGGTCTTGCTATTCTACTCTTTAGTTCTCCCATCCYAAGGCAGAAATGTATCTCACAGCACCCCCTTTCACATCACAGGTTAAAAGTTTGGCTCAAAATGGGCAGATCTCCATCCTCTATCTACTAGGGAAGCTAGTGCTTGGGCAGGACAAGTGAAGCTCCACTCATCACCCAAAATTGCAAGGGTGGAATATTACAATTGCGTCAACAGTTTTTGAAATGCTTGCTTACCCAAAATAGCCTAGTCCTCTTCATACTATGGGAGCTCAGCTGGATGTCTGCCTTTGGGCAAAGGCCTTATGGCTGAAGTCCAACTCTGACCTGGAGAAGAAGCCTGGCGGCTGTGCCCCAAATGAGTGGCCAGGAGTTGCGTGGTTATGGCCCATTGCTAAGCAGCGACTCCAAGTAGAGATGCTGCTCTGTCAGAAAGGTGGGCTGATGGCAGAGCTTTCACTAGTAGTATTCCCAAGCAAACCGCAGGGCTGGGAGACAGCACAGCCTTCCTASATGTTTTGCTTACAGAGATGCAGGTAGGACTGTGTGCTCTTGTCATTTTAGAGTCTGCTTCAGCAATTATGCTAGCTTTAGAGAGAAAAAAAGGCAACCTTTCTTTTTCTTTTGCTGGGGGGGGAGCATAGAAGAAGGAAGAATAACACCCAAATTATCAGGGCCAAAATCCCCAAATCCTGAGGTTTCTTCACTATGGAAAACTAGATTACCAGCTGGATTAGCACAACATCACCACAGTCTAACTCTGGCTGTTCTCATTATTTATATAAATGTCTGTAAATTCTGCTAAGTTCTTGACTTCAACAACTTTCTCACTCTGCAAACAGCTACTATTTCAAAGAGCTAATATTTCCTAAATTACGAAGCTTTAAAAACATTTACTTATTTTACAGGTTTCAAAATTAGATCTTCTTCCTGTGAAAAACTGCATGGGTATGAAGTGCTGGAAAGCTACCATATGGGTCATACTTATCATTTACAAACATGCATACAAATAAGACGATAGAAATCCATGATGCTAAAATGTTCTTGGTATTTAGAATAGACTTGCTTTTATGAGCAACATAGGCACTTATTAAGAGGAGTAACTATTTACCATCCTAATAAAGCAAGGAAGGGTTTCAAATGAAATTAGAATACAATTAAAAAAAATCCAGCAAGTTCCTAACATAGCATAGAAATAGCTTGGGAAATTCTTATTGTACGTGACTATGAATAGTAAAAACTTACATGGGTTCAAAAAGTAGCTACAGGAAAAAATCTGGCAGTAGCTATTACATAGAAAAGTATCACCATTGGCTTAGAGAGACATATTTGCTGGAGGCTGGGACAACATGCTGAGGTGGCAGCACTACATTATTGTCTTCATTTTATCCTCTTCCCTAGTCATGCAGAAATGGGCACTGTCAGAGAAAGGCTATCGGGTTAGATAGATGGACCTTTTTTTGATWTGATATGACTGCTCTTTTTTTAATCAGGAAAAATCCATGCTAATTAAAATTTTCCCTCTATGTCCAAATCATCGCATCTATGTGATGTCACATCTATAGGACCCAGCCAAATCCATATTGCTCAGTGTGTTCAAAGGCCACCACGCTCTGGAAAGATGCGACTCCTACAGCATTCTGAGCTGAAAAAAGAAGAAAGGAGCTATCTTATTAAGAAAGTGCTACTGTAGAGGCAAAGAARTTCCTTATAGAATCTCCAAAAAGAGTCTACAAAAAGAAAACTTGCTAAAAGGTGTTATGTGGGAAGAGAAAACAGCACATGGCCTACTGTAGGCCTCCTCCATTAGTTCTGGATATTTTAGTAAATTACAAGCAAGATAAATCTTGTAGAAGTGTTGTTTCGTTTATTATTGTGTAAAATTAAACTATATTCTATAATGTAGAAATGGTAGATATTTCCAGGACTACTATTTTTTTTTTTTTTTTATCAGCTAGTCAAAAATTACATGATGGGTTGGGAAAACATCAGATTCAACCAAGGTTTTGATATCATAAAATTAATTTTAATTTTGGTATTACAACACAAAATACTTTTGTAATCCCTATTAATTAAAAGGGGGGGGGGGAAGAATAAAAAAGGGTAGGAAGGAAGCAAGACTCCTCTAAACCTAAACACTGGAGTAATTAATTCTTTATCAATGAGCGACTCTTTACCAATCTAATCAATGAGCATGAAAGGAAAATACATTCAGCTCTACCTAAAGTTAGGTAYTCTAATACTCCAAAACATGACAGGCATTTCACCTAGTTTTTCCCTGTTCTGGAGAGAAATATATAAAGCAGCTCACAAGAACCAAAACATTTCCTTTAAAGCGCCTGAATATTTCTCAGCTTAAGGGMAATGACCATCTCCTTCCATGACAGCAAGAGCACATTACAGAACGTGCTAATTGGCTGCACCCTTGGGGAGCTCAGYGCTCTCCACCTTTCATCTGGAGCCTGGCATTGCGCCTTCGCGTGAGATTATCCCATTAGTCAGCTCCTGTTGTGAAATACTGTTTGCGTAACTGCAGCGCGAGTGCAAAATGACGGCAATTCACTTGACTGCCATGTCAGCGCGAAGATCCTGTCACATGCTACTGTGCAAATGTGATGCACTAATGTATCTCTGTCCACTGTATTTAGAAAAGGTGACAGGTAGATACAGAACTTTTCAATTTGAATGGTCCTGTCATTTTACGAATGCCTACTTCTTTCATGTGAAACGRTAACAGAAAGTTCAAGGGTTCATCTGCAAGAATATAGGAATATTCCTTATTAGCTTTATGAGAGCAAAACATTCTGGAGCAGATCATAATTTTCATATAGCCTTATCCTTGCATATTTAAGAAAAGTGAGTAACATGGATATAAATTCACATTTTAAAGATATTGATGTGCTAATGGAGGCTGCACAAGCTGTCATTATGAAGGATGCAAAGCAAGCTGACTGAAGAAAATCAGGAAAGACACAGCCGTGATGTAGAATGGTCACTGAAATGTAATAAAGCTGAAGATTATCCATGGTAATAACTAAACTAAGGAGAAAGAAATTAAAAACAAAACCAAAAAAACCCCAAATGCAGTCCCTCCTCCCTCAAAATGTGAAAGCCAGCCACCCATGCATGTGAAGCTTGGGCATAAGTTAAGTGGCATCAGTTCTGCATGCACTGACCCATTCAGCTGATTAAATGAGCCATCCAATTCTTGACTCGCACAGTTTTGTCAGGAATCACAAATATGTAAAATAATTGGATACAATCTTCCTGAAAAACATCTGGTAGAAATCACCTTCATCAAATCCTTAAGTGTTCTTTGTTTTTGTAGCTAGACAGCCTCAAGTATGCAGACACATCCCCATTTCCAAGAAGAAGGAAAAATATTTGGGGAAAATTTCTAATTTTAAAAAAATACTAGAGTGCCTAGGTATTAGAGTCATATGTGTAACAAAAGATGAGATCAGATTATCAAGTCATATCATTTATTTTTGTTTAGTCAGTTCTCCTAGGTTTTAGGACCTATTATATTATAAAATCCATGTATTTTTGTTGTTTCCATCTCAGTTCAAGAAACTGAAAAAAGATATGTGAACAATCAACAAGAATAGCCACTCTAAACACAGACCCATTGTTTCTTGGCAATTGTATTCAAACAACTATATTCAGGCAACACAAAATGCTGAAATCTGGCATAGAAGGAAATCTGTGCTGTAAATCACAGGAAGAGAAATTACAAAGATGAACTAAAAAAATAAAAGCAGTTTTAAAACAGACAAAAAACCTGATTTAGAAATAAGTGCCTAATGCRTGCTATGATTGAAAATGTGACTCTCACTGGACGGAACTCCTTGCAAAGCCCAATGGGGATCCCTCAAAGAGCAATCAGGGCACTTGCATTAGAAGAGGCTGCAGTCACAGAAGTGTTTTAATTTTTCAAATTAGCTTTTAATTTTGTAAGGAGAGGCTTTTAAAACTTCAAATACTTTACATATTGTAAAAATACAACATATTTGTTGTATCTAGGCAGGCAGAGCAGTATATGGCAGCAGCTTTCAGGAGCAAGAGTGCTATGAGCCTGCTAAACACCTTCTCACACCAGGTGTTACTGTCTCCAAGTTCTTAGTTCAGGGGTAACAGTTCAAAGTTGCTACTTCCTAAATCAAAACGGCATTCTTGATACTGTTTTCAAAACTGGCCTCCTGAATTCCAGGTATTTCATTGTTTTCATTTATTTCATTTCTGCAGAAAAGTCTGCATTCAAAATTTCTCTTTAGGGCATATGATATATACCTATGTTAACATTACTACAAAAATGTCTTAATAGTTTAATGCCATGTGTGGATTTACTTATATTTCACAACTTTTTGTTGCCAAAAATTGGTTAAGAATCAAAATTTTATTACTCCCTCTGCTTTGATTTGTATTATAAGCATTTAATCTAGTATCTCATTCTCAGGGGGTTTTTTATCCTTAAACAAATTCATAAAAGTTATTTTCAAGATCAGAGTTCTTTTGGAGATTATTTTAAGGGATTACATTGATGTGCCTTGCCCTTCTCAGAGTAATTATTTGCCAGACTTGCCAGCAAGCCTCTAACAACATTTGGTCTTTTATGATCTCATCAGATTTATACYGACTTTCGCAAACAGCTTCTATTTAAAAGCATGAATATTTATAAATCCCAGATCAGCCTTTTTTCTGTGCCATTTTCTTTTTGTAGGTAAGAAGGCTATTTCACCCATTGAATTCATGTTTCTTTTTGTCACTAGGTAAAGTTAGAAATGTACAAGCTTAAAATAGTACAAAGAAAGTTACTTAATTCATCTTTCAATAATCAGACTGAATAACTGCAGATTATTACATCCAAAAAAGTGTTTCAATTTGGAGTAAGTATCCCTGTCTTGTCTTTAAATTTGTATTTTCTTTGTTACTACTCTGCAATGTTAGGTTCGCTAGCAAAGAATTAGAATGTTGTGGCAGTCATTTGTGCTTCACTTAAACATATGGGGTAAATTATTAAGTTTATTGTGCACTTAGCTTCTGAAAGAGAAGGAAAGCCAAAACTTAAGAAACTCCACTGAAATTTCTATCAGAAAATATTAGCAGCTTTAGGGAGAAACACTAAGAAATTGTTTTGATAGTAAACCAGGAACTAATTGGGCTGTAACTTGGCAACAGTCAGAAACTGTAGGAGCAACCAAAACAGATTTCTGAAGTTATTAGCTTATTAATTAATTAGTGGTGGCTCTGAACCATAGAGAGATCTTGATGTTTAATCCACAGAAGAAGAATTTAAAGCATAAGCCCAGTCAAAACTGCTTATTTTGTTTATAACATTGGTGAAGCCTAAATACGTAATTATTATGCTATTATTACATCCACAGAACTTTACGTTCCTCAGCTTTCTATGCTCTGTGATGCTGAAACCACAAAAGTATATTAAAACAACAACAAGAAGACATGATGCTGTTCACGTGAGATTTCATGCCTCTTAYGCAACCTGAAGATAAAATCTAAGTTTTTTTTTAAGGTATCGGCTAGAACAACACACCATGGAGTAAGTAAACATCATGGAAGCTAATAAGGAAATACCACAGCAAAAAGTATTCATGGTAACATTTCACATGATGAAAATACCATGGATCAAAAATAYTCCTTTTCTATAGAATTCCAGATTTTTTTTTTTTGACATTAATGAATAGCTTTAGGATTTACTGTAGCAGTGTCCTGCTTATATTACCRTGGTTTTTAGAGACCCCATTCAGAATGAACAGAGGAGAAAACAGGCTGTTTCAAAGGCAAAGGGGGGAATCCGCTGTTCTTCATGCCTGCGATGTGAGCAGTATCAGAGGGAGTGTGGCTAAACCACAGTATCATTAGGACAAAAGAGAAATCTAGTGAAAAAAGTAAAGAAGTATTGGAACAAATCACCTCATGTTGTTCCAGAACCCTGTAACGCTGGAACTCTTCAAAAACAAGTTAAGGCAAACACCCTCCAGGGTGCACATGTACAAATTAGACCACTAAGTCACKCACAGCTCTATGATTCTGTATTCGGGTGGTATAAAATTTTTGTAAATTGTTATTCTTGTCACTCTACTATTCAGCAGGTTTAAATAAAACTCAGCAAGGGGACAGCGCAAGGCAGGCAGGTAAGGAAGGAAGTACTAGGACAGAGACCAGGATCAAAGAAAGGATCGGAAACCTGTCCTTGAGAGAGCAGGGTAGAGCTCGGCTTGGCGGGGAACGCATGAGCTTAAGCTGTTCTGAGAAATCAGGGAGGGAAGGTAAAGGACAGTGGGATGGAGCTGGAGTGGGAAAGGTCAGAAGCAGGAGGAAGAATTTAGCATAACGGTGATGGATGAGGGCTCAAGGGTTGGCGAGCAGAAGAGATTACACGGAGGACCAGCGAAGCAGGACAAGGGAAGGCACCAGAGGAGCAGTCAACTGCTCCAAACCCGCTTCTTCAGGTCCCTCCATAATTCCTAATGTAATCTTCCTTGCAAGGGGCTGCCTCATCTGATGAGCCGGGCGGTGATTTCCGGATGTGCAGAGCCTCTCCGGGGGGCTCGGCAAGGAGCGGTGCTGCAAGCCAGCGGCCGCTGCGCGGGGGCCGGGGGAAGGAGGCGGGCGCAGGGCAGAGCACAGCGACTGCTCCTGCGTTCGACACGCGCTTTCTGCCCGGTGCTAGAGCTCAGCCCGTACGGAAGACGCGAGCAGGAAAAAGGGTTGCTAACAGGCACACTGGCATTCTGGGCACGTACGAGCAGATGGGGCAGCAATCAGCACGGCAGAGACACAAGACGCAGCAGCGGGAAACAATTCCCATTCAAAGCACCGTTAGAAGCTGAGAGCATCTCACCTTCAGATTTCACCAAATGTAAAAATTAACTAATTTATTTAAACAACATTTTAATTAAAATTTGCTGCTTGTAGTTAAGATAAGGACAATTTGCTTGACTCCTAACATAATTCCTTTTTTTAATTCAGTGACAGGCTTGAAGAGAGTTGAAACAAAACTTATGCCATAATTTTAAATATATCTTTTGTTTATTTCCTTTTAGCAATCGGTATAGTTATTTTTGCAATGCACATGTTTCACATGCAGGGGTGCAACGGCCTCAAAGCTCAGATGCAGTCAGGGATCAGCAGGCTGCATATGCAGCAGAAATTGCACAAGAAAAAAAAAAAAAAAACACAGCTGAACAAGGTTGGCCCAAAGGACAGAACATGTCTCTCCTACATAATTTGCAATTAYAAACATACCATCTACATGTCTGTATATTCAAGCCAGGTAGAAAGTACAGGCAGGTTTTTTTGTTGTTTTTTTGTCTGTTTGTTGTTTTAAATGAAGTAGTTTAGACAGCACTAGTATACAGATACAATTTCCTGCCCTGTTTTTTTTTGTTTGTTTGTTTGTTTTTTGGTGTGATGGTGATGGTGGTGCGGACTCTTTTTAATGAAGAATGTAGAAGTCTAAGGCAACTAGCTCATGTAAATTTTCCATTTTTCTACAAATAAAAAAAATCCAAATATCTGAATATTTCTTAAAATAAGTTAGGTTTTATATCCTAACTTATCCTAACTGTTTTATACTGCTACTGATATGAACYTAGAAACCTGCTTCCAAGTCTCCCTGCTCTGATAAACAGAACACTTCTGTTTGTTGCCAAATGATACATATTTTTTGCTATCTTAAGTCTCTCTGTTACTATTAGTTATTTAATGYACATACCATACTTCTCTTCTGATTTCTTTAAATCTATTGGAGTGAAAAAATCAAATATATCTCCTCTCAGGTTTCACTTTGTGTAAATGAAGCAACCTCATTCAAAGCCTTCCTGCAAGGCAGGCCCTGATGCTCAGAAGTAGATGTTTTGTGCACCTACCTTACCACCACATAAAATAGCAGCAATTTAGCTACCATTTTCATGTCACCAAGTGAGAATATACCTTTTCAGTGGCTACATGGAGCCTTCTAGACAGCTTCCTAACATGTTCCTCTAGTTTTGATCCTAAATTTGGTAGAAATACAACAGAGTTTTACACTTACTTAAGGTACTCAAAGTATCCAGTGAATATTAATTTTTTTGACCATATTTTTTTTTCCTTGAACAGATAAAAGAATTGAGCATTTTTCTTTTGTATTTAAACAGTTAATACGAATTTTTTTTGAGTAATCAGAAGATTGACAGTAAAATCAATCTTAATATTTCTTAATATGAATATTTCTTTGCATGTAACATCCCCCTACAGCATTTCTATACTCCTTAAATATTAACATTGCTGCTTGCATCTATACTGTTGGACGTGACTGATGTTGAGATCCTAACTTAATCTCTGACAAAAAAACATTCAGCAACTTGTATGTCAATCAAACTGAAAAGAAACAGGCTTGATACACAGTTAAAAGTACYGATTTGAGGGAAAGGAAGAGTAGACGAGWATTGTTCATATATTCGATAAGGACRACTGTGTAGCTTTACAAACAGTGGGGCAGCGATCATCTTTGAGCTGTTCACAWCACCTTATGTTCAGAAAGTACATTTGCATTTTCTCTAATTAAAAAAAAAAAAAAAATCCAAGCTAAGCATCAGCACCCACACTTATCTATGCTAAAGGATGCTTCAGTGCTCTAGGACAGCACTGAATGTGCACAAGAGGCCGATTGTGCTGCTTGTATGTAATCTAGAGAGACTTTTGTTACCAAAGACGACACTCCAAAAGACGACTGTTACATTTTGATTTGACAACCTGATTCTATCCCAAAGGCTATGCTCACTGCAGTTGCAAAACAAGTCTAATCAAATCTGTACCAAGCTAAAAAGTAATCACCTTCTGTGAAGACCATTAGCAGATTAAGCCTAGGATAAAAAAGGAAAAAAAAAGTTACATGTATTTATCAAAGAGTAGGAAACCAATGGCTTGTGCATAAGCCATCTTTTCAATTGTATTTAGGTAAGTGATTAGTCTTCYTCTTATCACTATCATCTTACTATTTGACTTCATTGCGGCCATACTRTGACCCAAATACAGTAGATATACCAACAACCAGATCAAGTCTGATTCCAGCTGCAGGCTTTTTAAGTCTACTGATATATTAGGGATGACTGATAGTAGTTCTCTTGTTTTGCTTGCWAATTACTTTATTCAAATTAAGGGCATCTATGAGAAAAATAACTCAAATTCCAGAAATCATTTTTGCTGTACCAACTTTAACATTGAAAACAAAAAGGAATCACATGAATGAACATTAACAATAAGGATGGAAATGCATGTTGTTGGCATACTTTCAAAGGCTGCAGTGTTTTGAAATGAATCATTTTAGGAYCAAGATAGAAACAACGAACTGTTTAGCTGTCCCTAACGATATAAGACTAAATCCTGCTATTTTGGATTAAATAAATTTTCCAGGGCAAATCAAGAGAAGGAACACTATGAATTTGCCCAAAAGATTTCCACAGTGTCATTTTGAAWGAGAAAGTGGAGTATTTTCCAAATGAAGGAGGCAGAGATTCAGTCCCTAAACCTCCTGATCTTGTGAACCCTTTGAAAACATGAGGCCATCTGCCACAGGGACTTTGTTTCCACCACTCGCACTACACTCTCATTCCTAGTTGTGCACTTTGATTTACACGATGCTATCGAAGCTTCTTCCTCCCAGCACTATGAAAATTAGGAAGATACAGATCTTGACTAATCAACCCAAAGCCATGCAGTAAGAGAAAAGAGTCTTTCTCCTTCTATACAGTTGCGTTATATTCACTGAAAGTATTCTTTCACCCTCTAGCACGTAAACTTTTATTTCTTTTATTCTTTACAAACCCTTCATTTTTCTCCAGTGAGATTTTGGGCGATGGCAACTGTTTCGGTTTATTTTGTTTGTTTGTTTGTTTGGGTTTTTTAATAGCTCTCTCTGACACCACCCCTTCCTCAATATGAATCTTCCTCAATTCCTCTACCTTTGGCTTTGCCTTGTCATTCAGGGTAGACTGCATGCCTGCTCCATAGGCAAGTGAAACACCTTGACACTTTCCCTAGGGCTGATGACGCATCTTYTACAGTATTAGGAGAGCCAAGAGACTGCAACAGCACCTAGCACTTTCACTGTAGAGTCTTAGAACTTCATTCACATCATGCCCATTRGCTTTGCCTGTCAGCAGGACAGTAAGAGTCACTACAGAGTATCATATTCCTGTCTATATGTTTGCCAAAGTCTAACTGATCACAGTTTTGGAGTCCACGTGATGAGTTTGGTCAGAACATGGTACAGTTCTGATGCTAAGAACCCTGAAYTGCTTTCCACTCATACAGTGCCTGTTAGGGATCTGGCTCTCTCCTACTCTCCCAGTGAAGTCCACCACATATGCCATACATTTATTTTGCATTATGATTAAATTTGTGATAGCTAAGTTATACTGTGTTTTGGACATTAATTTACTACAAAGAAAAAATAGGCATAATCCTTTCACAGAAAGAGAATGATACAGACTAGCTCGTCCAGGAGCTGTAACCAATGCTGAGCCTATCACCTTGCCAAGTAATTTAAACATAGTCACATTTCTGCTGATGAGTATTCTGGTCTTACGGTTCAGCTGTCGAGGTTAAGTAACAGTACAAAAACACATATGCCCACATACAACTAAAATTAGTACTTAATACATGAGATACASAAATTCTGAGAAACAATCCTAATTACTTTTGTTTCTRTTTCCTCATTTCTCTAAAGCACTCTCCACACTGAGCTTGTGATCCCTTGGAGAAGAAGAAAGACTCTCTAGTAAACTATTGATGCCACTAATGTCAAAAGGCTAAACATGACCCCATTGCTACATGAAGGTGTTTATCTGATCCTTCCCAGAGCCTCCCAAAACCTGAATAGAAAAAACATCCTTATTTGAGAAATGTTTGACATCACTTCTATTGATTCATGCTGGGCTTTCTACACTTTAAACAGTTTCATAACATCARCCTAAAAAGTCATAAGTTATATATATCAGAAATCATTTACCTCTAGGATTTGAGAGAGAAAAATGTCAGCAAATTCAAGACAAGGACTCCCAACTCCAAGCCCTTGGAGTTAGAGAAATAAACTTGGATGTACAACACAAACAAAAGATCAACAACTAAATAAAAGACAACCATGTTTCAGGTTGTTTTATCGACTTCAACAAAAGAGCACTCAAACTCTCAAATTACACAGTGAGTTGAGGCAGCTGGGAACTAGCCGTTCCCTGATCTGCCTGACACACAAACATTCAAGGACTCGTGCCAGCTAACTGGATTGCTGGTAACAAGCAGCTGGCTGTAGTGAGGAAGGCTTGGGACTACCTTTTACACGGGGACCATACGCTTCTGTTGTATGAATTCCCAAMTTTAACACAACTACCAGAGAAGCATTTTTATTACTTCAGGCCAACCTGTAAAATATTTYCATGCTTCTTGTGTGCATACACAACATAAAGGAGCTCAGGCTCTACGTCTTTTGTCAGGATCATAGTCTTTGGTCACTGAACTATTTATTTCTTCAGTAYTATTAGCTTCCTACACAGACTACTCTCTCCACAGAGCATGCAGTTCAGTTGCAGAACAAGAATCACATCAAATAAGACTTTCAGAAAATAACAGAATGAGTCATTTATCAACAAACGAGTATCAAGTGGGTTATTATTTTTAAGTCAGCTCTTGTATCTGTACACCTTATAGTGCTTGAATAGTTTGCAAAACTAAGCACTTCCTTCAGCTGTGAAATAATTATTTTTGACTCACATTTAAAATATCTATAGCAGTACTAGAGGCTCAAACACCCAAAGGGTCCAAAAGCCTTCTATACTTTCAGCACATCAGCACTTTTGACTTTAGCATAACTCACTTTCTTTGATCTCTCTTTGAAAATGATTTGGCTTATGCTGAGGTTATTTCTCCAAAGAGAAATAGGCTCTTGGAAAACAAAACCTTACAAAGCATCTAACTGATTTTTGATGCTTCTATTTTAATACTTTGTCTTCATTGYTTTAGAATACATGCTTTTCTAAAAGTCTACAGGGCAGAGAACTCATGACTCCCAAGTTTCAGGTCACTCACGAGCAGTCGAAGTGCCGCTCCCACAACCAAAGTATGTTGTAGGATACTAAGTAGTGTGGGATTTTGGCTGTGGGAGAAAGGGTGCCAACAAGRGATCAAGAAGACAGTAGCCAGATCATGCAAAGGACTCTCAGGTCTCAGAACGACTCAACAACACATTATTGTTTCCTAATCTTAGAGCACCCACGTCCTTGAAGGTACAAAACAGGTGCCTTRCAACTCGCTGCAAAACAAAAGTTTTGACTTGCTTTTTCCATAGAGCCAAAATTGTTGATCATTTTGACTCAGTGACCTTATTCCTAATATTAGTGACATGTTTMTGACATGTCTAGACAGAAAGTTCATGCTGATCATGTGGACATACAAATATGCCAATAGATCCATGTTTTATTGTTACTTGTATATTCTTTACCAGTTTTCATTTTACGAATAGAGAAATTYAGGTCTGAAATTGCCAGATATAAGATGCATAAACCTAGCTTAAAAATTTGGGCTCTCATTCTACACATGATTRTAGTTCTTAAAGGAAAGGTTAAACAGTTTTATTGTGACAATCTGCAATTTGATTAAATATATATCCCCACACTGTTAATTAGGTGCTCAAAGGACACCTAGTTGTGTCCGAAAGGATGCTTCATTGTTTCTATGAAGTTTTTTTAGTAGAAACAATAACTTTTGAGTTGGTAAAACATGAATGCATGGTAAGACAAGAAAGCATGAATGTAGGCAGGAAAGAACAAATGAYAGTGAAAATCACTACCTTGTACTGGAGAAATATGTTTACTTACAGCCCATAGATATTTAGTAAATCTAGAGTGCCTGATCAGACAATATTTCTGTCTGCTAAAGGACCATCTGCTTGATGTTTGCAGACATTTTATACACACACATATAGGTAGCCCTCTCATCAGAGATATAAGTATGAAACACAAACTTGTTTAACCATGGTACACAGTACTTTTTAATCATTACTTCCCTTCCATAGTTTCAACTATAAAATAGACCATTTATGATTTAATCATGCTGCAACTTAGATTTGTTCTGAGTTACATGGAAAGAGGCCAAAATGATAACAGCTAATACCTATTTGACCTTCTGTATCTACATCACTGATTAAAATATGGAAAGATATGGAAAAATACCTCTGTATCTCAGGTCCTCAGTATTATATACTTATGTTTCCAGCCTACACCTCATCTGCTAGAAAACCTTCCAAACTGCTGATAAATAGTTGCTCTCAAACATGGAGCTCTTCCTCCTCCCATCCTGCTACAAAAAAAAAGATGATCCAAGGTCAGTTATGGATGCTATTCAGTACTGAGCCAAGGTCCAATTTATACTGCAATATATCATATTTTTTCAGTGTCARGAAAGTCGGCACTATTATTTGATTTGAATCTTTCCAAACCAAAAATGACTCTCGCTTCAATATTCTGACAAGACTGTTATTTCACCAAACACTAAACACCRCATATATTGACCCCTGAAAGGAAAAGCAGTTTAAGGTGCTTGTGTGATTTATGAAAAAAATGGAATCAGACATGTAGTATGTACACATGATTAAAATTACAGAGTAATCAGCAGTAACATTATAGTGCATGTGTGTAAATATCTGTAGAGCATATCAGAGCTTTCCGAAATTTTAGACATCAAAAATGCAGAGCCTCTAAATAGGAATATATTTGGAGTATATTATGTTGTAATCCATTTATGTTACACTAAAAAATGTTTCAATGAATTTCACATATATAGCTCTACTGAAATTTGATTTTAGAACCATTCCCAAAGGACACTGGGGGAGAGGCTTAAAAGCTTCAGTTCTTGCTTTAAAGGCACACAAGAGGGTACAAAGATAGCTCGATTCAGGAGTGGATTACCCAGTGATTACATTTGCCTTCAAACTAATTTGCTTGCTTTTCACAGCCTTTCATATTTTCCAATTTGGAAAGAAAGAACTTACCTAAAATGACACTTGCACCTAAACAATAAACAGCATAATTCAGCTTCTCCAGCAGTAGGACCAAATCAAGTTTCTTTAATACATCGTGATAAAGAGCAGTTTATATGTTTATATATAAACATATAAATCTGACGTTAAATAGCAGCAGATTTGGAATATGCTGTGTTAGTCCACCRTTTGTTTTAAACAAGGGAGCCTGTTTCAAAGCATTTCACACATACCCACCTAACCCACCACTGAGGTTTCTAACTATTCTACAGTCTGCCAGAAGAATGAAGAGGAAGGGCTGAATTTTCCTCCTCTTAATCTACAGGTGAAAATTATAGCAAGGAGACACTCATTCAGACATGTGGCATTTAACAGCTCTTCTGAGAYGCACGCTGGAAGACGGAGCGAGCCTTCCCATTTGCCTTCCCAGAGCATTTCTCAGGAATCCAACCTAAGCAGCCTCTGAGAACTTCCCCGGGTCTTGCCAGACTGACAGGTTCGGCTAAAGGGGGTCAAGGCAGGACTGTGCAATAATGCCACAGTCACCATCGTGGAGCCTTCAGCAGGCAGAGATGCAGAATATGCCACTGGCACAAACCAAGCATGACTGCAAATTTAAGCCACTGTCCGAAACCTTAACTTTTCAGAAATGAGTCAGTGACASTCTATAGTGGAAAAAGAGAAATAAGAAGCCTGAACAAGGCAAACATTGTTGCTGAGAAGAAGGGATCAAAGAATTACTCTCATTTTTGTTGACATCATTAGATGATATCATGCTATGATTATACAAGATTACACTACATACATACAAACATGCATACAGATACATAAACAATTCTATGAATAAAAGTTTTAAACAATTCTAAAGAAAAAGAACAAGATTCAGAGTTTGATTTTTCTTTCTAACTTAAGAATCTTCAAGTTCCTATCACAAACATCATCATAAATGACAAGGAAAAGAATAAACACATTCTTTTTCTCAGGAAGCTGAAAATAGCAACAATTAAGCAACCAAATTATTTTTCCCTGAATATTGGCRAAATCATTGGGGATTTTATAACAACAGCCTCACATTTCCAGTCAACTTCAGCCTTTTTTTTTTCCTTCCAAAAACAGAGCACCAGCACCGACCAGTTTAAAATTGTGGGGAATATTTGACCTGAAACTCTGCATGTGCTAGTTGTAGAGAAAGCTCAGGTAAGAAGTATTCTCGTGAATTGAATATTACAAGATGATTCTGTGACTGAGGCATGGCAACAATCCTCTTACTAAAAATGAGTAATAATGATAGCATATATGGTAGGCTTACACCATTACCCTCCAAAGAGGAAACCTTAAATATTGACATCCCATGTCAAACTAGGAGCCTAGGCTTTTTCTTCATTACAAGACAGGTTTCTATTTCGCTATGGTTTCATTGCAGTTCTGTCGCCGCTGCAGAGCCTCAGCAAGTCCCAGCTGCGAGTGCATCGCGATGCAGGAGCCGGCGAGGGCTGAGACCCCGCRTCCCTCAAGCCCTGTTAGCACAAGACGGACGCTCCGGGAGCGCGCCAAACGAAAACAGTCCTTGTCAAGACTGTCTGAGCAGATCATCACCTTCCCTCTGCCCAGCCGCTTAATTTCAGTCACTCAACAGCTGCAGACCTCTTTTTCACCCAGTACTACCTCAGTTTTCCTTTAGTAGCAACCAGACGCACTATCCATTCTCAAGGTACATGGATTGCCAAAGTGAGTCTCTAGAAAAACTGTACCCTAGAGGTAAGATTAGACTGTTTCTAGAAGGTTGCTCTTTCAAGTCTACTTTTTATGTCTACTCCTCTACTTTTTTTTGAGTAATTATGGCTAACAAACAATCAAATGTGTGCACTTCAGTCTTACAATCAACCCATACTTATGAGAGTAAAAATARAACATACAGAAATAGGTTAATTCAGATCTCAAAACGGTGTGCTATGGATACACTSTGCCCCCAGCACAGCCTTGTGTAGCTGCACCCATGTGGGCTGCACTGCTGCAGCCCCTGTGCTGGTCTTGCCCAGCCCCTAGCTGCACCTGCTCACCTGCCTTCCCCAGCTGCTTCCCTCCCAGAGCTTCCCATTCCCAGCCCCTCCTTTCCCAGTAAAAACCCCAGATCCACACTACAACCCCCCTTGCTCCTCCCCAAAATGTTCCCCTCCTTCCCCACTCCAGCCTGACCCAAATGCCCTCCCATTTTAGCCTCTGAGTTTACCTAAAAACACCAAACATCTACACATAGACTTCATTTTCCAAACACCTCCACAAAGGAAAGTACCCAAGAAAAGCTGGAAACATCCATGACGGACTAAGAGCAACCCCAGCAGCAACTGGCAAAAAAATTAAGTACTTCACGTAAGCTTTATGCTAGATCCACTTTGTATTTTCAAAAAGTGTAAGATGTTTGAGGAGGTTAGAGAATTAAACGGGGACATATGACCCCAACCTTACTAACTTCTGGGACTATTTGAATATTGCTGCACATGTTATTTTCAGAAAATTAGAACACATTAGAAATGGAGTTGCATATTCAGAAGTTATTGCTCCTCTTTTTTAAGCCATTTTTTGCAGCATGTCTCCACCAAGGGAATAGACATTCCCATCTTTTGAGACTTTTAGGTACTGGAGAAGGACTGGAACAAGCTCTTTGCGATTCGTTGCATCTACAGGTACACGGAAACTTTACAACTCTATATGCCATGTTAAATGGCATATATCTGCTACATATCTCCTACAACCTTAGAGATATCACTGATGTCACTTAGGAGAAAACTAGAGTCCACCACCCTACTTAAACTGTTTCTAAAGAAAAGTTCTATTCTGCTTTCATACACAATATTAAAGATATTAGTCTGTCTCCTATCTCCTCTTCTCAAGGCTTTATAGATAAAGATTTCCAATTAATGAGGATAATTCATTTTCCATGTCCCTTCCCCCACTTCACACTCAGTGACATTGCCAACAAAGACCTTAGGCATGTCTGTGTACAGGTCAATCATTTTAAACTTTACTTAAAAAAAAAAAAATCTGTTGATTCTGTTCAAAATTTCTATTACTATAAAATTCTTCCCTCTCCTTGCCACAGGCTCTGACTTTAATAGTATTTCTAGTTATACATTTACACCACAGATTTATATCACTGGCCTATATCCCACATGTAGCATTCACACTGTTTAATGACCTTATTTAACAAAATAAATACTTAGCACCATTTTTCGGAAACATTTTTCAAATGTCTCTTACCACTATGCCACACTGCTTCCCCAAAAAGCCATATTCTTGCCCTACTTTCCACCTTACTCTACCTTTCCCAAATTGCTTAGATAGCCTTATAATAGCATAACAAAAAYTCTGAATACTTTTAGCAAGAATGCAACTATTTTGAATGTAAGTATACCCAGYATCCTATTCTAAGCCATCAAAGATAAGTCAATAAAAGAGAGAAAAATGTCCAATTTTCTGCATAAATGCAATCTTCATCAAGAGTTCTCCAAAACCACAGAATCATAGAATTGTTGAGTATCAACAGATCTAGAGGTTTGTATTGCTAAATTTAAATTACCTGAAACAAAACAAAGCTATCACCATGTATGAAAAATATATATATATATATATATATATTATTTTTTTGACATTATATTTTTGTTTTATACTACAGTATTTTTAGTATGAGCACTGGTGAATGTCAGGTTGGACAATTATTAACAAACAAACAAAAAAAAACTTTGAGGCAAGAATATTGCCCCCCAGAAAACTACTCTGATCACATTTTAACTTAAGGTACTTACATATTGGCATGGAGTACATTACACCATTACACAAAAATCATAACCYACAAAATACAGAATCCCCCAATGGTGGAGTAGAATAACCCTACTAGAATCTAAAGTAGGCACATACTTAAAGTCGCAGGAACTGCAATAAAACCTCAAAGTTTAATTAAYGTCCTTTATGTCACTGGCCTACACCACAGAACATCACAAGTCACCGGCGCTATGTGAAATCAAGAGGCTGCTATTACAGCATGGTGTCTTTTGAACGTGGGGCAAGTCGCACAACACATACTGTTGCTTTCGCTCTTGCAAAGTATTTCGCTTCTTACTTCAACAACTACCTAGAAGCCCACRGAGAGATTTTGGGCATCTATGTTAGAAGACAACAACTTCAGTGTTCAGAAGTAGCACATGATGGAAGGAATAATTTGCTGTGAAGACATGAGATAGTGCAATCTCACAAGGAAATGGTTGTCCTCATCTTTYTCCCTTTCTGTTTCTTGTGCATTAGAACAGGTAGCAGTTCCTGCTTTCTTCTGGTTGAATTTTGCTAGTGCAGTGCACTTATTTAAAGAGCAGCATGGAAAGTTCATGTTATTACTAATGTTAAAATATGTCCAACATCTGAAGATTGGTAAAGCACAGGTGCTGAATTTTGCTTTTACTTTTCTGGTATCTTTACAATTTTCTGTAAGACTGGACATAGCAACTGGACAAGCAAT
This sequence comes from Rhea americana, assembly GCF_003343005.1. NCBI lineage: Eukaryota > Metazoa > Chordata > Aves > Rheiformes > Rheidae > Rhea > Rhea americana. Next base: position 7,048,208 of record NW_028186446.1, read on the forward strand.
GACAAGCTATGTCTATGTCCAGCAAGACTGGACATAGACATAGTTCAAGTGTTTATGAAGATAAAACTTAACAGAAAAAATAAAAGATGAGATCTGTATTTTTAAAGGAGAATCTATAACAATGTAAAATGTAAACAGAACTAATGGCATACAAAAATAAAAATGAGGGCAGTAAAAATTTTCTGTTTTATATTATTGACTTTTTGAAAGGAAATTTTACTATTTGCACCCTTCCACATTAACTCTACATAACTGGAAGGCAGAAATCTTCTAAAAGAAATCACAAGGACATATGTCACTAGAGGACAACACATATTACATACTGCTGGAGTTCCAATTAGTTGCTCATTGAACGTGTTAAAAAAAATAAATAGCTTTTCAAGGGTGTGCAACCACAATAGCTAATTCTGACCCTTWCATGATGTTTCTTTCTGAGGGAAGACAATAGGCCAGATATTTTGCTAGTTAAACTTGGAACATTATAGCTGACTTTCTTSAAGCTATGGGGATATATACCATCAGAATGAAACCTGCATTTTTGCTGATTTTAAAACTTGGAGATTCGTGTGCATCTCCTCTGGGTTCGATTATGSGCAAAATGTTAGTTGTAAGTTGGTGAGGTTTTTTATTCAGGGGAGCAGAGGTGCATATAYCCGTACATATACGTACACATATACATATATACGTATACGTGTTATATCTGTAAAAGAGAGAAGTCAACARCTCTTTCATCAGCCACATACTTACTTATGACTTCAAAATATTTTCAGGCATTTTTTTTGCAAGGGGATGGGAAAAGCACACTCCAAAACACGACAGAACTTTTAGCAAACACATCAGAAAGCCTAAAGCTTTAGCCTTTAGAAACATCCATCTTCTAAAGTATTAATTAACTAGGAAAGTAGAAAAGAAATGCTTTCTAATTGCAGAGAGAAAACAGAAAAAGCCTCACATCCACATACTAATTTTTTTAAAAATAGCTAATTTAACTATAAAAACCAATATAATAACATTACAATATTGAGAGACTATTAAATCATAAGATTAGCTAACAACTTGCTTTTCAACTGACTGCCATTAGCAGTTTCTTGTCATATTTTAAAATGCTGGGACATCAAACAAAATGAAAGGTTATCAAGGCAAAATAGGTAAACAGTTGTCATTACCAGAAGCAGTTACTGRGTGAAAGTTCAGTACTTATTAACAAACATTAATATCATCATTTTCAATATTCCACAGACCATGATTGACCAGAAAGCTTAAATATAGTTCCTACAGATGTCTGATTAAAAATTTCACAGAAACAGTGTTACTAAAGTTTAGGATATATTAGCCTTCTACGTATCACTAAGATCTCTTGATAGGTCTACAAAATGAGAATTACAAGCCCAAATATTATAGGAAATAATTTCCACCAGATGAGTGAAAAGAAACTTTGTCGTACTGGAGCTACTCATATTTTACTGATGGTTTTTGATGAAGATTAAGCATCCAACATTGAAAACATGTTTCTGTTTCTCTTGTTTCTGTTTGGAACTGAAACAATATTTATACTCACGATGAAACTTTTCACGGATGATTATCAGTCTTAAACATGCTTGCTTACCAAAACCATGTATAATTGTGAAACAAACATCAACCTGCTATTGTAAACATGCTAATTTAAAATTAAAGTTTTGTTAGTCACATAATAGAAGATACGAAAAGTATTTCCTAATGAAACAGAATTTTCCCTTTTGACTACTTTTGATCTTCAATCTGTTTTGACCTAAGGTTGCTCAGCAAACAGATACCAAGGACTGATTTCTGGGTATGTATGTTAATAAATCCTCCCTTCCACCCTTTTGCTCTAAATTGTCATCGACTGTGATGATATTCGGGATACGTACCGACATTCCAAAGAAAACAGACTTCATGGGAYTGCCCTAATGCTGGTTGTAAAGTAAATTTCAAGTCAAGAGTGAAGAATCCTTGATACCAGAAAGGACGACAGAAATTGATCCTGACACAGTACAAATCTCTCTGCAGCTTATCTGTGCGCATCACTGTTCATCCCCAGCCTTCCCCCTTGCAACCACCAACACACTTACTAGTTTAGCAAAGTTCCAATTTTTCACATATATACTGGATCCATTTGACTTTCCAAATCAATCACAATCCACTTAGRCTGTTATTTGATATCAGTCTAGGAAACTTGAAGCTTGAAAAGGCTGAGCCTGCTTCTTCCTGTGATGTGACTGCATCAGGCAATATAACATACTCAAAATAAAGCTTATTCATGCAGGACTATGTATGCGTAAATAAATGTTTGACTTCAAAAGTACTTTTTCCAGCCCCAGCATTGCTTATAACATTAGCTCAAAGACAGTCAAYGTAAAAGTGACACTCTTCTATATATTAGCACGCCAGAAAGTCTGTAAGGGAGTGTAAGCTAGTTGGAATGARATTTGCTCTTTCCAAAGTCATGAACAGATTATTCTACTGAACCACTGATTAATACCAAGGGAAGTATGTGATCCATGCATAGGTACAGCAAGTCTGCAYGGATCAAATTATGATCTCTGTGTAAAGCCTTCCCTCAAACAAAGTAGTACTGCGCACGACATTAAGTAGGATAGGTGCTTGGCTGTTAGCGAACTGAGTGGCGAGTCTGATTTCAGTACTGGTTTTGCAGCATTTGAGAAAATAGATTGGAATTGCTAAGTATTCAAAAGAACAAGCAGAAAAGCATGTATGTTCCTCTTATCATAGCAGATATTTCCTTCTTCTTGTAACAAATTGGTCTATTCATTAGACATTTGAGTTATATGCAGGCAGATTTGACAGCGTATTACCCATCCAAACCCAAAACATATCAAATGGCCTTCTGCAATTTATACCAAAAGTTGATTCTTTGTTGTAACTGAAAGAGCAAATAGGCAGAACAACACTGAACTTCAATAGTTCTGATTTAAATCTTGGTTTACCCTTCAGACTTAAACAGTTTTCTTTTCTCCCTTCATATCAAAGCACACAACTTGCAGTATATCTGCATGTATCATATCACATTCAGGTATTCTCATTTCCAGATTCAATCCGTCCAGATCTATTTACATATTTATTAGGCAAAAGGTTAATACAAATCATTCGGGTTGGATTCTAATGCAACCTATTTGGGGTAACAACTGCRTAAGTCAAGTGCAGCCACTGCTAAATTGCTAATAACCCCCCAAAATTTTGATTTTTACTCATCCAGTGTTTTATGTTGAAATAACTATGATACCAAAATTAAATAGAACTTTAAAATTTTGTTTCATCATTCTGATTTATAAGTGCATTGAAAACCTTTGAATATGTAGTTATAAAGGTTATACCAATAAGGGCACATTACTGTTATTCCTCAGAGTCTGGGGAACTGCATTCTTCTCTTGCATTTGGCCTCACTCATCCATTTTCATGGAGTTTACAAGAAAACTGAATCAYGCAGCTGTCACTCAATTTAAATTAAATTAATACATTACTGTCCAAAAGAGTGAATGCTCACCTAGGAAACATTTCCTTCTGTAGAGAGACAATAAGAGAACTGCACAATATTTGAAAAGAAGATTTAGAATGATAGGAAAAAAGCATAAAAATAATTATCTCTAAGTGAAATATCACTCTAATAATTAAGTTCAGTTAAAGTGGTGAGTGTTGGACATTACAATTAAATATTATAGAAATAGTTGAACTTAGTGAAAAAAAATTATCTGAAACTATCCAAATAAGTTTTACATCATATAAAGAATATACTCATAAAATCATAGGTTTTGTCTTCCATAATTTCTTTACAACACATTCATTCAAATACATTGCTATCAGCAAATAGAAGTTCAGAGAAAATGTGGTTGGATATGGGTCAGTTAGTGAACAATGATATGGAGAAGACTGATGTACTCAACACCTTTTTTGCCTCATATACAGTAACAGCAATATTGGGAAGGACAGGGACAGTGGAGAGTGACAAGCAAGAAATTACYTGGGAGATGCTGGATATACTAAAACCCCACAGGGACAAATAGGACTCATCTGGGGGTGCTGAAAGGTGGCTGATGTGAACTTGCATCCTCTATGACCTACAAAACTGGAGGAGGACAACCAGAAAAAACACTAACAGTAGGTGGACACAAGTCAGCCTCACTGCTGTCACAGAAACGGTGATAAGCATGTTCTTGCGGAATGTGCTTCGTATCACATGAAGGACAATAAGGTAACATCAGGAATGTTCAACATTGATTTACCAAGGGCAGATCATCTCTACTATGATAAAATGACTCGCTWCGTAGATATGAGGAAATGAGCATATGGTAACTTCCAGAAGGCTTCTGACACTGTTGTCTACAGTATTATCATTAATAAGATGACAACTGGGCAAATGGACTGCTAGATAGTTTGAAAATTTGCTCAAGTGCTGGACTTCAAGAGTGATAATTAATAATAGCTTGAGATGCAGTTGGTGTCCAGAACAATACTGCTCATGATGTACTTGCAGATGATACTAAATGAGGAACAGTAGTCAACCCTGTATGGTACAATTTCAATCCAAAGGCACCTTGAGAAACTTGAGGATTAGACCAGCAGAAACCTCATGAAGTTTAACAAGGAAGAGTGCAAAGTTCTGCTYTGAGGTAGAATAACACTTTGYACCAGTATAGACTGAGAACCAACCRGGTAGATAGYACATCTGCTGATAAGGACTTGAGAACTACCGTGGATGCCAAGTTGAATATGAGCCAACAGTGTGGCATTACTGCAAATAAAGCAAACTGCATTAGGAGGAGCATGAACAGCAGATTGAGGGAGGTTACTATTCGCCTCTGCTCAGCTGTGCCTGGAAGGCTGTACCCAAGCTTGTGGGCTCCCTACCCCGAGACATTTTATTTTAGTATTAGAGGTCAGTATAGTACCTTTTCATACTGAAAACTAATACAATAACAACATTCAGCACCTGTAAAGCCCTTCTCACTAGAAAGCATTTAATACAAATGAAATACTATCTTTATTACTGAATAGAAAATATCTATGCTTACTTCATTAATCTGTATTAGACACTACAATTCAACTGAATTCAGAGACTACAAGTCAACTGAAAGTACATTCACTTCTAACGACTGAACTATGTCATTAGAAAGACTTGTCTCCTTTTTCTATCTTATTTACACTGGTTTCAATACATGAATTCCAATGAAGGCCACTAATTTGGGAGCAAAAGATCAGAAATAGGCTTATTTTGGTTATTATCAATTTAGATTGAGTTCCACACAGGAAAGGAGTAGAAGGATCATAAGTCTATAGACTATGATAACATCCATTTGCAATGACAAAGGAACAGTCATATAGCAAACACAAAAGACCCACTCAGACCTGCTGAAGTAGTAATGTATTCTCCAGTAAGCACAACAACAGGTCAGAGCAGATTCATCAAAGCAGGCAGACTTTTTCAGGAAACCACAGAGAACATCTCCAAAACTAGAGATGTCTACAGTGATCACAGAATTCCTCATCCCCACCCCRTGTATGCATCTTCTGCACAGGCAAGGCAGGACTGAGCTTCCCAAATAAGCCCTGTCAGCAGCAGGAAGCAGTGCACCACATTAGGAGTGGATCTGGAGAGCAAAACGGTGGGTGCTGAGTACCAAACATGCTGGGGCTCTTGGATTCTTTTCTTGTTGCTTTGGTTTTTTTGTTTGTTATTTTTTTAGGACTATCTCTAGTATGGTCCCATGGACAAAATATTCACCAGTAATTACAGCRTATCAAGTGCATTCACATCATACCATCCCACCATCCACCTGAAATTGCTTCACAGTGGGAAGTCAAGCATGGTAAACTGGGATCAACACATAACTGAGTTCAAAAGCATATTCCTGTTCCAATTAAAACACTAACATAGATGTACCTGAGTCATCCTATAGTATCCTGCTTTGATTCCAGTTGCTACTCCAAAGAAAYGTAGGTCTTCCATATGTCCCAGTTTCTGAAAATATCGACCTCAAAACCTCAAAATTAAGAGGTTAAGAAAGCTTTATCAGGAGGCAAAAGTAGAATCCAAAATGCCTATGAACCTCTTAGAAAAGTTAAGTTTGGCTTACTCAGGTATCTGTCTACCGATCAGCCTTTGCTTGGCCTTTTCCTTGCACATACAAGCTTTTTCCAACACAGTGGGACAGTACCATATCCAGTTATGTTTCTGCCCTTTCTAAACATAACAAACACTAGGATTAAAAAAGACAGTGCTTTCACAGAGAAAAAACCCCAAATATCTTATTTCCTTTTTCTATTTAATGAATAGACAAGGACCAGTTCACAAATTTCATTAGCTAGAATTTTAACAGAAACAAACTGTCTTCRTTGAGTGAGTCTGACTTCCCACTTCCTCCTCTATATGCCTCTGTCTAAGTGTATATCCAAAGAAAACAAACAAACAAACAAATTTACACCAGCCCACATACCAAAAAAACCTCCAAAATAAAAACTCGTCAATCTAGGCAATTTTTCTATCTAACAGAAAATGCATACTATTCCAATTTTTTTTTCTTTTTTTAAGTGTCATTTGTACTTGGAGTGACTGCCAAGAGAGCTGAAGGTTGTTATTAATAAGGATCCCTGCTGTTGTTTCAGTGGGTGATTTATCACCTTCACGTCCAAGCAGGAGGAGGTCAGGCTCCAGAGAGGAAACAATTCATCTGAGGTGGCATTTCTCTTGCCACAATTAGCGGCTAAAAAAAAAAGAAAAGAAACAGCTCTCCCCCCCCTAAATAACTTGTGTTTCATTAACAACTGTCTATAATTGTAGTATGATCCTTCATGTTCACAACAAAAGATAGTGCTCAAACATATTGCAATTTTAATTGAACTGATTGTTTTCCCTCTCCCAAATGTCCAACTCAATCTACACTCCACGTCTTTTTTCTTCTRATTTATAAATACTTATGGAACTTCAAGATTTAGAAAACTATACTAGGGATGATCACACACACAGTGACTTACAATACTATGATAACTGTATTTATTTACCAGTTCCACTCAGATAATTATTATGAAAGCTTACTAATTTGTTATGGCTCTGATGGGCACAATAGCCAATAAGCTGTCACRATGCTATCCATACAAAGCAATTCAAAAGATGAAATTCTAGAGGTTTAAAAAGCAACATCCAATTGCAGTCTTCAAAAAGTAGCATATTGCCTAGTTTTCTTTTGAYATGGAAATCTATCACAAAGTACAGCACGTGTACTTGAAAAGGAAACTTCCATTTCAAAATTTTTCATTGTTAAACTCCTTCTCAATTTTGCAAAACTCCCTGACAAAAAGAGAGTTTCCYCAAAAGGGGAAGCCCTCCATGCTCTTCTGTCTGTAATTTGTTCTTCTATCCCTCCACCACACATCTCCAACTCTGTTTTCCTGTTAGGATTCCTTGGCATTTCCACAGAATGTGGACTATAATTTGAAAGATATGATACTGAAAAGGCATAACTTACAGAGCAAAGGAATAAAAAATGTCTAGTTCCTAAGTGAACTTCATTTTCATATATTAAATAAAGTTGCTTATTTTATACACCAGAACTTCTTAAAATCAGAACCGATATTGGGTATTTCACAATGATTCTTGTCACTGATGACTTGTACTTATTCTAATCTATCACCTGCAGTTTTCCTGGGAATTAAATAAGAAAATTAAATGATTAAGTTATTAATCAAATAATGGAGATTAAATAGGTTAATGTAATTTACTTCAATATTAATTTTGAGGCCTAGGAGACTTCCATTAAAACTAACTACTGACTTGTTCTTGTAAAATAAAGTTTTTGCAGGATGATAATTATTTCATCCTGATAAGAGCACAGATTCTTGTCTCTAACTATATTATGTGCAAATGTCAATCCAAGATTTAAGTCTAAAGCCCTCTCAAAAGGAAATAGGAACTAGATTTTAAATTTCTAATCTTTGCACTCCCTTTGCTTCACTTGCTCAGTCTTCTTTGGAAAGGAAAATATATGGAGAATCACTACTACTTTGACAGATAAATTGTTTACATGAAACAGGAATAAATCCAGGCCAAAACACTGGACTGCAGCTGCTTGGAAGAAGAACAAYCACCACCACCACCATGTTCAGGCGAAGCAATATACTGAAGCAAAACAGGAATAGTATCTATTATGCAGTGTTGTTTTTTTAGAACTAAGCAAATAGAATTGCTTCTTTCCTGCTTCTGCTTCTCTCCTATCCTTGCCAGCTGGATTATTCTTACTTTTTTTAATTACGCATTTACTATATTTATTATTCAATTATACATTCTGATGTGTGTTGGATTCTCTCCCCACTCCAATTTTATTTTCCACTCAGCTGTGTTGTGTCAAGGTCAGTTGTCTGCAGTAATAAGAGACCACCTCTCTCTGTTCCCTACCATTGCAAATGAGACTTCTTCTCCTAATTCACCAGCTAAGTAGGAAATCAGGAACTGGGAGACAAAAAGAACAAGAATTCTGAACTGAAGCAACAAGTTCAGTTTAAAGAAAAGATGAGTAAGGCAAAACAGACTTCACACAGGAGAAAGCTTGCCAAGGAAGAAAGTAATTAAGTGTTCTCTGTGTCCACTGGGAATAATCGGCTTAATCTGCTGCCTGAAAATTTATAGCTTAGATATCAGGAAGGAAAAACAATACAAAACAAAAATACTATTTCAATAGCACGATAGTTAACACCCTATTGGACTGCCCATGGATAACATGAAAACTCTGCTAACATGGGTTTAAGGTAAATTAGACACAACTTCAGGAAAGTTAATCTTGCAAGGTTTAACTAAGTGTCCTTTCTAGTTCCACTTTCTACAGTGCTATGAATTTGCTTCTTAGAACTGGATGTTCTGAGATTAATAAAGAATGAATTACAGTTGTCTGCAGCAGAATCACCACCACGAAGTATTTTAAATGAGTTATAAATAAAAATTATGGAGATCAGAGCAAAATCTCTGAGAGATCTCTGATGGAGATCAGAGCAAAAACTCTACCAGCTCAGCTTTCAACATTCCCTGATAAGAAAGCCACTATTCCCAGGTATCACAGAGAAGGAGTTGATAGTAATAGGCAATCCTAGCAGTTCACTGCAGCACAAACTACACAACAGCATAGCAAAGACTGACCCAAGCAAGAGCTCAGGCTATCAAGGTAATCAACCTTTTATCACAGCATGGAAGGATCTTGAAGGAACAACACACTGGAAGACAGAATTGTCAGCTAGGTACATCTCATTAAACTGCAAAAAATAATTGAAAACTTAACTAAATATAACAGATCCTGCAATTGAATTAGTCCTATGAAAAACAAAGAGGAAGATGTGTAAGTATACAGAACATAATAGCAGTGGAGGTAAAAACGCAAGCAAGAGTTGTCAATATACTTTTTGGTATGGTCAGGAAACCAAAAACACTCTGTAGAGATGGTTAGCACGCGTGTGTTCAAATACACACAACACAGACAAAATCCAAGACTGGAAGATCTGAAGATCCAGAAGAAAACGTTTGACTAAAAACAGGCGACACTTGCTCTCAATAGTCATACTTGGCTAACAGTAAGAACCACAGTAAAGTAGCAACATCTCTACTTCTCCTCGATTCGCCAGGCCACAGAAGGCAAAGCAGGGACCAGACGTAGGTCTCGGATGCGCTGTCTGTGCCTTTGGGACACACGTGCACCTTTATACCCTTACACACTCTTTGCCTTCCATCAGGTAACAGACCAGTCATCGGCTCTCCGTAGCAAAGATGTTTTCTGAATTTATTAATATATTGCTAAATACAAAGACTCTAAAGCCAGGTCTGCTGCACCACACACAAACAAACAACATGTTTATCATTTTTATATTTRGGGGAGGGCAGATAATATTGTTTTATGTATGAAAACCTGAGCAACTGACTAGAATAGCAATTGGGTTGCTTTAGGAAAATGGAAGATGAAAGGATTAGTAACTAAATTGGTAACAGTGAATTAGAAGGGAAATTTAAAATATTTCCATGAATTAAAAACAATGTAACAGCATAACAAGCTCTGCACTGGAGTACAAGTGCAGCTTGCAGTTACACCTATATATGTATAGCTACACAGGGCATAGCTACAGGGCATACACAGGCTACATTTTTTTTCTTTAAGATAGGTTTAAAAACAGAAGTAAAATGATCACTCCGTCTTTATTAATCACATAACAGCTGCTAATAGAGATAATTGCTTTGTCATTCTTTTCATTTTGATATATTATTTTTTAACCAAGAAGTCCCTGAAAGGGGAGAAATGGTTGCAAGCAAATCAAACATATGATTTTTTAAAAAAGAAAATCCTTTAAAACTGCACAAAGTCCTTTTCACCAAACATTCCAAATTTGCATTGCAAAGTGCCAGAAACCAAAGCATACAGCAGGAAATACTAAATACTCACTTTGAACTTACTTACTGACGCACTTTTATAGAAAAACAAAGGCATGCAGTATGTAGTGGAATAAGAAACATACACAAGAAGGAAGATAATTCAAGCTTTGATTTAAATTTACTAAAGAGGAGACCTCAGTGTTCCTAAAAATAGAGGCAAAGACAAATGTGGGTTAATCAGTTCATCATGTTGATATTATTTCAGCTTTTTTGCTGTGTATGAGCACTGAGTGGAAACAAGTCACAACAGACTCTCAGTATATTTAGACTTATTAAARAGGTCCATTTTTGCCACGTCATATAACGAGATAGTGGCTTACTGCCAACAGATCTGACTGCTCATGAAATGTTGATGTGTATGGGACTTTATCTTCATTCTGTATCATTCTGTTCAATTACTACAACTGAAAAAATAAGATCCATAAATATTTGATTCTGAGCTTTAATTTCTACCCAAGAGAATATGACCAGTTTCTGACCTTTGAGTTATGTCAGTCTACTGTCCAGCAAAAGAACAATCTATAAAGACCAACTTTACCAACACTAGTCTCTCGCATTTGTTGGAACAGCAGTAATAGGAAAATATCACTTACATGTGAATTTCAAAGTAATGAAGAGGCAACTGAGCAACATCACATACTCTTACCGTCAAGTCTAGAGCCACCAGCTGTTGTTTTCTACAGTGTATGCAAACATAAAATAAAAAATTAGGTTGTTTGAGTCTTCATCAAAATAACATAATTGTCTCTGTTGTGCAAACCAGTGTTAAGTAGCTTGCACCAAGAGAACAAGAACCGTGCCGAGTACAGTGGAGTACCAGGTTTTCCATGACCTGCAGACGATATGGATATTCCAGCACAAACAGCTGGCTAATTATAAGTGGGGGTTCTTACATTGCTTTTAGTTATGCACAAGTTAGTTTGCAGAAGTTTATAACATTTCCTGTAGCTTAAAAAAATTAAAAAGTACTACATATATTTTGTTTTGCTTACAAGTTGCAATCAGGATTGTAATTTCTTCTCTTAATACTCATGTAATTTACTGATGGCATTCTGTGCCAATGGTGTTAATTCTGCATTAAATGAGAACATGAAAAAAAAAATTCCCTAGCATAGGATAACACGTGTCTTACACATATCATTTCTATTCAAGAGCCACCCTAATACAAATCAGTATCATTTTAAGAAAAGCTTAAAAGAACTTGCCTTACCACAGTACCCACATCAAGAAAAACAAACATATTGTGATGGAGAATTCATCTCTCTCTTCTATAGCTGTCACACTAAAGCAACTCTTTAGCAGCCTGAGAGGTCAATACACTGCATATTAAATCTTTCATTAGAGGATTTTTTTTAACCTTCCCCCTACCCCCTCTCTGCTTTTTCTGTTATTCAGAATTCCCAATTTATTCTGTATCCAACTGTTATCAGTTCCTTTATCCTCTCCCTTTCTTGTTCTCTCCTTACACACACTTATCTTCCCTATCTCCCAGTTTTGCACTAATTAAATATTAGCAGCTTTACATTAGATTTGAACTTTTGAATAGCTGGTTTTGGTCATCCTGCGATGAAGCAAGAAATCTGTAATCAAATATCTGATATAACAGACAGAAAAACTGGAAAACTAAAGAATAACCTGATAGAATATATTAAGATATCTTCTCATTTCCGTTCCTGAGCTCTGTATGTTTCATTAGTATGCACTGATTTTGCCAGCGATTTTCCTCCTCACGTTCCGCACATAGCTGCGCTCCTGTGGAAACGTAGGATGCCAAAAGCCACTGTTTAAGTTCCTTTAATATCCAAGTTTTGCCTTAAGATCAGAAGCAAAGATTGTCCGACAGCCAGCGCCGCTGATGAGCTCTGCCGCGAGCGATGCGGACTCCTCCGCAAAACGTTAGTTTGAGGCATCGAGTGAAAAAAACAACCCAAAACACGAGGTAAAACTTTGAACTAGGCTATGTACAAAAAGGAAATATGAGAACTATTGCATACAAACTTCAAGTTTAGGGTAAGTAATATCCTATATTATTACAGCATTAGGATGAGGAAAAAAAAAAAAAAAAGGAGCTGGGCTTGATAGAAAATGTGGAAGTGTGGCCACACTTTTTGCCTCAGCAACAGCGGTAGTGAAAAGTCACGTTTTATCCGCTTTCGTTCAGTGGGGACACTATAATTTGTAGTTTCCCTCTGTCCTGGATACTGATGTTTACATGAATTTTATGAATATTTTAATGTCTGAGGCTTCCATTTTTCTTTCAGATTTAAACTAGGTATTTGATTATTTGATATAATTAAGCCTCGAATCAGCAAACAAAAGGCAAGAGTCATTTTGCTAGAAATGCCTGCTACAAGAAGTATAGGTTTGAGGGAGGGAGGGAAAGAGGAACAGAAACACAGGACATGGCAAACTAATTTATGATCGCACCATTCACAGGCTCCTCACTCTTAGCTCGCTCTCTGCAGTTTTTCTGGGATGCGCCCAGATATTGGTTTGAAAGCTGATATGCAAACATACAGCCCACTTTGGAGCTATATTTTTATTTTTGTCTAAGAATTCACTTTAATATATATTCTAAATTATTCACTTTAATATATATTCTAAATTATATGATCTTGAATATTTAATTCAGATATGACAAATTTTTTTTAAACCCACTGCTGCTGCTTGAGGAGGCTTGGAAAAGTTTGACACCATATTATGACAATGCTTGCAAGTGATATTTAGAGATAATAAGATCTGTGTCTTATTGCTATACTTTTCATTCATTAATTTTACAGTACAGGCTATTTCCCATGTATTTTCCTCTAGTAGCAGTCATTATTGGTGTAATCCATCACCAGCCTTCTGGCCAAGTCTGTCTGTAAGGACATAAGYGAATTCCAGCAGTTATTGAGGTTTGGGATTTTACAAGGGCTTGACTCAAATTGATATCTTAAGTGTTCTAAGGCAACATCCCATATTATTAATATCCAGACATCTCTTTTACCACATTATTATTTCAGTCATATCATCAGTAATAATGTGAGGAGGGTAGCTATAAAGGTATGCTTACTGAAATAATTTCACAAGCCTTTCGACATAGGGTACTATGGCTTGATTCCTGGATCTAATAAAAAGAGAAAAAACACATACAAACACATACATGCACACAAAAGGATTGATGCACATTTGCTATTCAACACTAAGCTGCTGGCTAACAGAAAAATAAAGCTCTTAAGCGTGGAAAGAAGCAACCGCACCAGAGGACCTTGAGAGTGAAAACTTCAGACTACATCTTCAGCACTGTGATAAGAGGGACAAGAAAAAAAAATACTAGAGGTAGCAAAAGCAAGATCAAGATGACGACCAGTGCAACCCTCTATCAGAAAGCAGATCATACTAACTTTAAAAGAACATGCTTATACAATCTAGGACTAGAGGACGAATTCTCCTGAACAACGTATATGTATATTCCATACCAGATAATGAGAATGTATAAAGAGTAATTGAACAAATCTAGTACAAAAATCAAACCAGATGCTCTTTACATTATCAATACATCTGTAAGAAATAAGTCAGTAGTCAATGAGAAAAGAATCCCTATAGCGTTTGGATTACACTGGAATCAAAACACACTCAAAAATACAAGAATTAAGAGGTTTAGATAATGCAAAATAGAACAAAGATGGAACACAGTAAGTATCCACAAGGTGATATAACAATATGTACTATATCTTTTCTCCCTCTCCTTCTCAAAACTTATCGTTTCACAGCAAAAGCTGAAAGTATAGCACTGTTTTTGAACCTCTGCCTTCAACTTCGAAATGCAAATTGAAGAGCACCAAAACAATCATTATTTTTCTATGATTTCTAAATATAATTTTTGAAAGTTGATCAGAAATACTGCTTATGAAGACAAACTAGAAAACAAATCAGGGACACCTAGACATAACAGGGAAAAAAGGAGATTTTTTTTTTTTTTTTTAAGAGCTTCCATTTACTTACATGAAAGAAGAAAACAAAGCAGGAAATTGGACATAGTTTCCTATTTAAACACTATCAGATGATGACCCATCATTTACAATGATAACTTAATATAAAAATTTCAATTGAGATTACCCATAGTTAATTTAGATACCGATACTGAAAGACAGGGCTTATAACTTCTGAAAAGATGTTCTACAGTCACACACTACAAACTACTAATACACCAAAAATAGCTTTAAATTTTAAAGTTGTCACATTGTTTTGTTATTAATAAAACTTAATATTCATTTGGAAGACAGTACCAAATGATTTTATTTTCTTTTTTTTAATAATAATAGAAAACAAGTTAATAGAAATCTGAACTGTATATAATTCTACATAYAGTGGTGGAATGTTGAAATATTTAAAAATATTAAAAATTATTCTTCTTCTACACTATGCATTCAAAAGTAATATTAAATATAATAGAAATTATCTGGTTTTGTACCAGAAGAGTGATGTTGCAGTAAAACAAAAGCACTAGGGTGTCTCAGCTGGGAACAAAATATAAACAAACAAGAACACCTCCCTGAAAAACCTTTTTTATTTAAAAGTTCTATAGTCTATAGTAATAAATCAAATACATACTCGTACGAAACATTTTCACAAATACATCCATACTATTAAACATTGGACAAATACTGTTGTTCTTTTTAACAGACAAGTTGAACCAAAGTCAGATAAAAGAATTTAAATTCTTTTATTTTCAACTGTGAGTTATTCTCTTGATTTACCTACTTGTATCTGCAAAATACCTTTCCTTTCCCATTCAACTACTGTCAACAAATGACTTTTCTAGGCTACATYTTGGCTCATGATTTCCTTCCCTGAAGTAAGGGAAAACATATATCCTATGTTTCGTGATACCACTAAAGATGTCCACCTGTTTTCCTGTGACTACACCATTAGTGTTGACAAAGGAAAAACCTGATGGATAGATATTTTGCCTTGTAACCCCAGCTCCAAATCAAGATCACCCAGGAATTCTTCCCGCGCAGCTCTGGGGGACCACTGGGAGGAGCGGCTCTTCTACCTGGAGCAATACTACAGCTGTCCCCAAGAAAGGGGCAACTTCAGGGGCAGGAACTGCTRTAACAAAGCTGTTAATCCACTCTGCAAGATATCAGCTGCTCCAGTCTCATTTTCCTTCTGTTCCTTTACTCTTAAATTTACTGTGTAAACAGGCATTTGAAAGCCAAACTACTAGAACTGGTTTTAAGTCTTGACAACTTCCTTCATAAAACGTACTTCCTCATTTAAGATGTCCTGAGCAAGCTCAGCGCTTAAGGGTACATGTGTGTGTAACGTATTAAATTGCTTTCAGTTTGAATTAAGTATGAACAAAAAGACCTGGGCAAACGCCTTTGAGTGTGACTTGTTTCTGGATCTGCCCACCATTTCACCTTATCAGAATTCAGGCAGATTAGTTAACTTTAAAGCTTGAATTTATTCAACGCTATTTCTAGCGCTGTCTCCTCGGCTGGGATCCTTATTCATGCCGTATTTTGAGAGCAAGCTTCCTAATTCACACATCTCCTACGGTGACGGCTCGCTGCACAGATTGCTGCCTCATGCTTGATCATTATTGGCAACGGGCACCACGCCACGGCATCAGCAATTGCTAGCAAAGTACGAACGCTAATGTTCAACATATATCAGTGATACAGGAGTAATTCTAAAACAGCGGCTTTGCACTGTGGCTGAATCCGGCCCTACACCCTCCAGGCCCAAGCAATCACAGTATTTATACTGGATTGGTCTCTGACCCAGATACGGTACTGATTATTGAAGCTTTCATTTGGCAGTAGTAATTCTGACCTACTGTGCTAATAATTTTGCTGATAGGAACTAATTAACCACCAGACAGTCTACACACTCTCTTTAACCTAGCTGTTAACAAGCTCATAATGAAATTTCAATCAAATCACAGTGTGCACTAGGT